>NC_055977.1:22360874-22697091 GCF_018492685.1 Alosa sapidissima
CAGACACCACCGGAGCTGTGTGTGTGTGTGTGTGTGTGTGTGTGTGTGTGTGTGTGTCTGTGTGTGTGTCTGTGTGTGTGTGTCTGTGTCTGTGTCCCCGTCTGTCCTGGCTGCCAGCTTCTGTCTGTCTGTGTTTGTGTGTCTGTGTAAGCATGTGAGTATGGGAAGGAGACACAGTCAAACAAATAGATCAAAGTCTAGCTACATAAGAGGGACAGAGTGAAAGATGGAGAGATGATAGAAAGACAAAGTGTCACTGCTGGACTTGAGCCCCACTTAGGTGTCATTCTATAGCTGCCTGGCTGTGTGGCATGTGCTCTCATGTATTTAGGATTGGACACTCAACTCTTAGGTTACTGCTCATATTTGGATGTGTATGTGTGTGTCTGTGTCTGTGTGTGTGTGTGGTGTGTGTGTGTGTGTGTGTGTGTGTGTGTGTGTCTGTGTGTGTGTGTGTGTGTTTGTAAATGGTGAGTCGGTGAATGTGTTTATGTGTACACATGTTGTGATAGACTGCAAATGTGTGTGCACAATCTCGATTTGAATGTGCCTGTCAGTACAGCACAGAGAGGAAGCGGAAAACTTTCCTCGTCGACTTGCAGCTGAATTCCACAACAGAGTGCCACATTTTGCAGAGCGAGAGCGACAGACAGAGAGAAAGAGAGGGAGGGGGGTGCAGAAGGGAAGGAAGGAGGGAACGGAAAAAGAGCAAGGGCAAGCGCACTGTACCTGCTGCACCTCACTACCCCCTCAGTCTCTCTCTCTCTCCCTGTATCCCTCTCCCTCCCTCCCTCCCCCTCTCTCTCTTTTTCTGGCCAGCCCGTGGGCTGAGGTGCAGCGGGTGAGCTCACTGTCTGAGGGGGAGGAGTACAGAGGTCCGTTTCAGCGGGCCCTTTCCAGGATGCCCATGTTTATTTTTGTCTGTGGGGTTGATGGGAAATCTGACTGCAGCCGACACAAACTGACACCCCAGTGCAGCCAGCAGCGGGCGAAGGTGGAGACCGAGGTGGGGGTTGAGGTCGGCTGGGGGGAGGGGGGTGGAATAAGGGCGTAGGAGGGGAGGGGGTGTTTGGTGGCAGCTCTAGTGGGGGGGGGGTGGTGAGTTGTTCACACAGTTCCCAGGGTTTGGCCTGTGTCTAGTGCTCAAGTGGAAAAGGTGGTGAGTGCATGACCAAATAGCGCTGCTGTGTTCCATGCACCCCCCCCCACCCCAGCACCCCTACCACCACCCCCCCCGCTCTGGTCCATAACAGCCTGACTGTTTGAAGTCGGAAAAAGGGAGACATAATCGGTAGGGCCAAACGACGTCTGCTGCCTCCGCCGCAATTATGTCCCTCCCCCGCCTCGCCTCGTTGTCGCTTCCCTCCATCCCACGTTTATTCATTCACGGATCCAGGCCCCTGGCGGGCCTTACGTAAACCCAGCAGGTCAGCGTGTCCGTACATCGTACATGTCCGCCCGTCGTGTTTGCCCATAATTGCCCATCCGTGCGCCCATTTACCAGGGCGTGTTTGTTCTTCTTGGCGTTCCATTCACACTGTGCATTGTAAGCCCACGATCGTCCCGACAGACGAGTTTGATTTATATGACGACTTCAGACAATTTCGCATGAGTGCTGGCAGCTCTGTTTATTTTTTCAAACGTTAATAATTCATGTAGATTCAGCGAAATTACACTCTGTCCATCTTTGTTCTGTTGCCCTGTCAAGGCGTGACAAGCTCTTTGACCCAAGAAGCGTATGCTACTGTTTCCTCCACGTAGTCCAATGTCCATCTATTGCTGTCTGTCTAATAGGCCTTGCCAGCTCTGTCTGGCACTGTCCGCTAAGAAAAAAAAAGAAACACATTTGAAATGATCATAAAACCGGAAGACAGCGAAGTCTCCAGACAACTGAGCTCAGTCTAAATTATTTACATTGCAAGCAATGCAAAATACAGGATGAGTCGGTGAAATATTATCTAGGTCAAGAGATATGCAGCATAAAAAGGAGTATGTAAATTCATCCAAAAAAAAAACGCCCTTACAGATCATTTAAGGCCATAATAAGGCTTTGTGGGCTCTTATTTTAACACAGTTATTTTTATGCTCTAATTGTACGATGCGGCAAGTTAAACGTGAATTACTCATTAAATTAGATTAGCGCACAACAGATGGCACAATTCTTCTGCTACTTTTCGCCGTGTCTCTTCTGTTGGACGTGGGCTGACTTAATTTGTGGGTAAATGTGGCGGGTCGTAGGGTGAAATGTAAATAGTTGTGGCGTTCTGACACTGTGTCCTGGGCCAGAGGAAGAAGACACTCGGAGTGCTCTGCATCACGTCTGACCCGATTCCACTCATCTCTCTCCCATAACGTCCCTTGAAGGGAAACTAATGCATGGATTCGGTGGGGCTTTTAGCTGTAATCATGCATGTCTGTTTCTTTCTATGTTTCCTCTCATCGGCAGGCTGTAAAGAGCACGCATGTGATCTTTAGCATCTGATTTCTTCCAGGCGCATTCACCATTTGATATCAACTTCATTTTTGGTGCCGCCACGGTTCGACCAAGAGTGACAGCTTTTATCGTATCTAACCCTTTCATAAAGCTGCCATTACACCCCTGGAGAAAGGCCACATAAAGAGAGAGCTCTGTCCCACGTAAGGAGGTTGATCTGAATTAGAGGCCGTGTCGCGCTGACAGAAGATGGCAGACGGGGAGGAAAATGAGACACTTTGTGTTAGTTTTTTCCATTACCATTGTTATTCGACGTCTAAAAATACGGCGGAGAGAGAGAGAGAGAGGACCTAAGTTCGCCTCCTCCAACGATTCAGCATGACAAGTGTGCCACGAGAGAGAGAGAAAAAAAAGAGTCATGCATGAAAGAGGAAATAACCGAGAGTGCCGTGTGTCACTCAGTGCTGAGGGGCCCCACCCCTCCTTGTCTGCCAGAAACAGCCAGGTGGCCCCCAATAATGCTGGCGGGGGCTGAAACTAGAGTCCAAAAAAGTGAGTTATTTATGACCTGAGGGGGGAAAAAACTAACCCAAATGTTCCCCACACAGCGTAATTTGAACGTTTATATAAATTACGCTTTTGATTCGAGCAACCAAAGCGCTGTTCGTTACTTGTTTGACTGCAAGATCTACCCGACCGAGGAAAGTCCTCTGTCTTTACTACACATGGTACAATTCATTGACCTGACAGGAGTATAACTAGCTCGTTCCCCCTCCCTTTCTCACTCACCTCACTCACTCACTCACTCACTCATTCTCTGTGACTCTCCTCCTCCTGATTCTCTCACTCTCTCTTGCTTTCACTCCCACCATTCCTTGCTATGTTCATCCTGGGTGGGTCGTTGGGAAGGGGTGTTAGACAGCAGCCCAGAAAGGCGGGTGAGTGAGTGTGTGGTGGAAGTGTGTGGGGGGGGTGGGGGTTAGCGTGTGTGTGCGTGTGTGTGTGTGTCAGGGGGGGAGGGGGGGAGGGGTGGTTGAGCAAGAGCTACCCTCGCGTGTAGATGAGTCGTTGTGCTCTGTGCCCGATTGCAAATGAACATCTGGGGCCACATATTGGCTCCATGTGGGAAAATGAGATCAGCCCAAATAATGACCAGCCTCAATCAGGGGCTCTGTGGAGAGAGCCCGGCACGCTGCTCCTGATTTGTCCGACAGCCGAAATTGGCAGCACCTTACATAATTAGGGAGCAATTGGCTGAGATTAGACCGCGCTTCGGACCTTGACCAATCATTAATTTGGACCCCCGTCCACTCCTCACCCACCACCCCCCCGCCCTCTTTTAAACCGCTGTCGACCCCCCCCCCCCCACCCCCCCCCCGCCAAAAAAATACTTGCCAAAGCGCTATCAGCTGTTAGCTATTTGTCTGGACCCCCTCCCCTCTCCCGAACCCCCTCATCCTCCCCACACCCCACCCTCCCTGCTTCTCATACCAGTCTTAATTGTTTTAGACAAACAAGCAAGCTTGTGGCCTAGTCTTTTATACAGGAAGACATGACTTCTTTGATCCATACAATATTCCTTAGCAGTGCCTTGGAGCTATTTACTGGGAAGATTTATTCTCAGGCTGACAGAGGAGCAACTGTTCCTGGCTCCACAAAACAGCCAGTTCACTTCACAAGGTAGTTTTTTCCCCCTGCTCTGTAGCTGTTGTTTTTAACATTTTTGAAAGCCCCTTGAGATTGGAGAACCCCCCTCCCCCCCCTCCCCCTTTCCCACTCACCACCCTCCTCCACCACCCCACCCACAAAACAGTTTAACAGCGGTTCACCGAAGCTGATTAGAGGCAATTTGGAGAAATCACAAAGAGACTCTGTCAGGATGTGTGTGTGTGTGTGTGTGTGTGTGTGTGAGAGAGAGTGAGAGAGAGAGAGATAGAGCAAGAGAATGAGAGAGAGAAATTGTGTTTATTTATGTCAGTGATGAGCATATGCTAAGTTGGTGAAAGAAACTAAAAGGAATCTTTGGAGGCACAATTATAATTTCATTGATTTTTTTTATTGTTGTTTTTGTCAAATCAGGTGTGGTGATAAAAAACAGAAAATTACTTGTGACAGGAAGAAGGCACATTATGTTTACTTGGAGAAAGCTGGCAGCTGTTTTTTTACACTCATCAGTGATGTGTGTGCGTGTGTGTGTGTGGGGGGGGGGGGGGGTTATAATGTTCTGCTTATCTTTTGCCTGATTTTTACACCTGAAAGATGAGTGTACTGAAGTCTCACATCTCCACTTCTCACTTACCAAAATACACACACACACAAACACACATACACACATACACACACACACACACAAATCAAAGTCAGTGTAATGAATCATTAATCAAGTTCATTGTGCATCTTCTCGAGTGCGTGTGTCTGTGTGTGTGTGTATGCCATGTACATTGGCCAGCTGCCCACACGCTATACCGGTCCTAAACAACCTTCTGTCAGCCTCTGACATTTTGTGCTGTCGCTCCCTTCCCCAGTTCTCTCCCGCCCTGACACGAATCTCTCCCAACCTCTGGGGATAGGCGGCCACACCCGATGCCTGGGCTCTTTTGTTGCTTGATTACTTATCAGGTAGAAACATGCTCTGCCTCATCTACCTTCTCCCTTATAACACCATAATCTCACCACAGTTTTATAGGTTTGATGTAGTTAACTCTGGTGGTTTTTTTGTCTCTCACACATTTTCTCATCTCTCTATCTCTCTCTCCCTCTCTATCTCACTCCCTTTCTTTTTCTCTGTCTCTGTGCCTGTGTCTTTGTTTGGAGAGGGGCCACGGTGAAGGTTTTTCAGTGGGGTGGTGAGCGTGGTGGTGGTGGTAGGAGCTCCCTGTTTTTGTTATTAAAAGATGCTTTGGCTCTGGAATGTGGGATTTAGCGGGCGGATTATTCCCTATCAGTGACTTATCTCAGAGGCACTCAGCTGTGGGGCTTGGCCCAGGTAGCGTCCCTTCTTTGTATGTCTTTCTTCCCTCTGTTTCTTTCACTCTTTGTTTCTCTCTCTCTCTTTCTCTCTCTCTCTCTCTTTCTCCCAATAACCTCCTCATACTGCACCCCCCCCCCCTCCTCTCCGCAGGGGAGCGGGAGCATCCATGCACAGGCAGTTCACCCGCGCTGCCATAGTAACCCCAGTAGCCCGTGGCACCCGCCACACTACTTGAGACAGACAGTGACGCAGCTCCTCAGCCCCACCGGCAAGAGGAGCAGCGCTACTTAGCATTATCCTCTGCCACTCACCAGCCTCGTCTGTACATACTCCCACATCCTACAAATGCAGCCCTTTAGGTTCTTCCACTTACTGTTTACAGTGAACTGTGAGAGAGCGACAGTGGAAGGTGGCTTCACAAAAAAAAAAAAAAAAAAACAGAAAAGAAAAGAAAGTTTTACCTGCCAACCAAGTTCAAAAGACTGGCACCTTGAAAGCGTTGAGGAAACCAACAGGGGAGTTTGCTGCTAAAATGCCTTTAATGGAATCCTGTTCAGGCATTGCACAAACACCAGAGCGTCGCTTTGCAGACAGCTCAGCGCGGTACTTCAGGGCTTTAAAGAGATGTCTAATTGTTTGTCACTCTCAAGGTAGCTTTTTTTTGCCCTGACACTTGAACAATAAATGCATCTCTACCTAGTGGGAAACCTTTGTATTATAATTTTTTTATATTGCTCACTTTTTTCATTTTTATGTATTATTTTATTATTCTTATTATGATTTCTCATGGTTGACAAGGCTCTCTAGGCGATTACGGTTGCTATTGAAATATTATTAATTTATTTTTCTTCGAGGAAAGAAACGTTTAGGCCATAATAGATCCTCTTATTCCCTGTAAACACACACACACACACACACATACCAATCTTCAGAGGGATGCAAAAGCATACACAAACTGAAGGACAAGGAAATGTTGCCTTTTTTTCTGAAGCATCACACAGAAAAGCAGCCTGTTTTGAATGGATGCTGTTACATAACTTATTCTGTCTGAATCCCATCATTTTCAGAGCAGTGCACTTTTCAGGAGCCAAGATGCGAGGCAGCAACAGAAGTTCTGTGAAGCTTGTAAAAAAAAAAAAAAAAAAAGAAATCCTGAAACAAATGTGTTCGCAATTCTCTGCATTCTTAGGAGATGGCTCACACTGGCTTGGGAAAAGTGTGAGCCTCTCACAAACATGGTGTTCATTTTCATTTTTATGGAGCTCTCATTAGGGACGTGCGTGTTTTTACAAACAGGTTATTCACGGCTGCAGATGTGCAGCCTCCTGGATGTTAGCGAATAAACTTCGAGCTTGGCCCGCCGGCCAGGACTACCACAGGCAGACTTGTGCGTTCACTTCACACATCCGAAAACAGCCCTTAACGCAGCTCTCCACACTCAATCATAACGTCTCCCTTCAATTCTTCACAGAAGCACTTTGTGCCATAAACAACACAATCATTTATCTGAGCAATTATGTGTCAGTGGCTATAACATCTAACTGTTTAAAATTCAAATTAGCTCTAAAATTTGGTGTTGTTGCTAGACAAATATGTCATGTTTAGCTGTGGGGTTTTTTCACACAGGCAATTCTTGGAAGGTCTTGGAAGGTAACACTGCTTTGGTTGCTTTTCCAGCCTAATAGCTACCAAACAGCAGACTGCAGTTAGCCCAAAGAGCATAATGTCCTCATTGATAAACATTCAAGTTTTTTCCCCCATTTCCTTTCAAAGGTAACTCAAAATGATTGCAGATTGATTCAGACTGCCAGCTGGTTGCTGTGTGTGTGTGTGTGTGTGTGTGTGTGTGTGTGTGTGTGTGTGTGTGTGTGTGTGTGTGTGTGAGAGAGAGAGAGAGAGAGAGAGAGTATGAGTTTGTGTGTGTGTGTGTGTGCGTGTGTGTGCATGCATGTGTGTGTGTATGTGTGTGTTTGTGACTGCACGTGTGTGCACATCCCATATTAATGGGACCCATGGCAAATCCTGCAGGAAAAAATAAGCCCAGGGCTGGGACTCCTCCTGTGCAGGAGGCCTTATTTTTAACCTCATTGTTACGGAGAACGGGGATCGGAGCCAGCCAGCTTTCACGACTGTGCCTCCTCTAAAATGGAGCCTCTTAAAGGCAACGATGGCTGAAAAATCGGTGGGAAAAAGCAGTAAGAGCTTCCATGTCGCTTCCCATCTCTTTGTAAATGTACACGTGCACTCTCGTAATTTCTCACACATCATCTCCTCGATTTACCTGCAGAGGAGCCAGTAGGGCATATAATACAGTTACATCCTGGTGGGACCAAGTATATTTCCCAGTAATCTAATTTAAACCCAGGTATGGCTAAGTTTGAATAATGAGCCTCTTTAAATGGTGAAAGTCATGTATTCAGCTGCATCAGGGCAACAGGGCCCTTTATTATGGTAAATGAGTGGACCCAGTGGAGTCCTTTGCTTTTGGCCTTTAAATAAGACACAGGGATCAATTAGGGCTATTGGCTTCTCGTGTCTTAACTGAGAGCGCTGTTGCCAAACTCTCTGAGGTGTTGCAGTTATAGGGTCTGTGGTGTATATGTCTTACTGGTTTTGACTTCTTGGCTCTGGGTTTTTTAGAGGTTGTGGGAGTTTGGCAGTTGCAGAGTGGTAACAGACAAAACAAAAGGAAATAGGAAAAATATTTTGTCTATGTACCCATTGCCAAGAAATGAGGTGCAACACTAAGATGTGGCCCACTGTAAATTGACTTTTCTGAGACAAGTTTGACACTGCTGCTGTCAAGTAATCAATAGAGCATGAAATATTGGAAGCCTGGTGTCAATCCTCCATGGCAGCATCATATTAATAGCTTCAGCCGTAACATGTGAGGGATGTGATGCAAGCTTTTATTGGGCATGTGAGTGTGAAGGGGAACAAAGGGAGAGATTTCCCCAAGGAAATGAGGAAATAATTACACATGAACGTCTTTGATAAATTAGATATTGTCAATCAGACTTCAAAGATGACTGATTTAGCATGATTAATGGCAAAATGTAAAAAGAAAATAGCTCAAATATTGCATTTCTTCACTGATGTATATCTAGAAGATAAGAACATTGAGACAGTCCAGCAACCAAAAGACCTATTTTTTCCCTCAGCATTGATTATATGTTAGTGGGAACTGTTTTTATGGTTTAAAAAAATTGTTTTTTATCATTTATAGTCTTTCTATAAAATCTTTCTTTTTTCTGAAGACATGATTTCAGCCACATTTAGCCTGTAGAATTTTACACAGATTTTAAAACAGATATTCAGATGCCCACGGTCTAGTCACCAGACATGCTGACACCGTCAAAGGGTGGCACAGACCACACTGGACAGTACTCATGCCTGCTGTGCCATCTCCATAAGGAGGCGCTAGTTGAAGGATAGTAGACAGGGAGTGTGAGGAGGGGGCTAGGAGGCATCGTTTAGCAGGGAATGTTGAGGCAGAGAGGTTTCATTAATTCTAACGAGGTGCTGGTACGCCCTTCAGGGTCACTTGAGTCATCCTTTTGGCAGGTTGAGAGTGTCCGGCTTGAGTGAGCAGTCAAGCACAACTCGCGCTTCCCTGGAATTTGATGCAGCAACACCCCGACCCCCACCCCCCCTCTCTCACACATACACTCACACAAACACACATCATCTAAAGAGATATTTTTACAGCTATCCACAGGACCAATAGATGAACTCTGCCCCAGTTGTACTAATTTAACTGATGTTCCCAAGGCTGTGTGTGTGTGTGTGTGTGCGTGTGTGTGTGTGTGTGTGGGTGCGTGTGTGCATGCGTGCACACGTGTCAAGTAAATACGAGAAGCAAAACTCTCGTTCATAGGTGAAATGCATGCGCAGATCAATACAATGATAAAGGCCAGTTTCTTTTGCACGGTCATATCACAGGCTGTTTTCTAGTGATGACTCTTTCTCTTCCCACATCCCCACCATGCATTTCTGGTTACTCCTTCCACCCCCCACCCTCTCCCCCTCCTTCCTCCCTCTCTCTCTCTCTCTCTCTCTCTCTCTCTCTCTCTCTCTCTCTCTCTCTCTCTCTCTATCAAAAGAAAAAAATAACTTCCAGTCAGGTGGCAAAAGGAAACAATGGTGTGCACTGTCGATTTGTAAGAAGATTTCCTGGTGTTGTTTTTGCCTCCTCTGCCGGTCCGTGTGCGTGAGTATATGGAAGGTGGGAGGAAACTCTTGTGAGAAATAATAGCCATGCACCAAGGCCAACTCCATGGCAACCAGTGAGCTAATCAGACGAAGGTTGCGAGGTGGCGGTGGTGGGTGTAAAAGGGTGGTGGCGATGGTGACGGTGGACAGTGTGCTCTGCGTGGTCACAGGAAATGGCAGAAGAAGAGGGAAAATAAAAATAGTTGAAGCTGAGGTTATTATTATTGGACCTGTCCAGATTTCTCCTCAAAGCTACAGTACTCATCTCTCTACAGTGGCTTACAGTATGAGTGTATCCAATTAGCCTGGGTGCATGTGGGCCCCTCTTGCCTTCTCTCTCTCCCACCCCTACTTTCTACATCTGTCTTTCTTCGCCCGAGGTTTTTTTTTTATCTCTCTTCCCTGTCCTTATCTCGTCCCATATCTTTCTCTCTTCTGTTTTTCATAGCCCCTCATACTCCACTACAGTCTCTGGTTCCTACAAGCTGTTGCACATATGACATGACGCTTTCAGGGGCTAATTTATCAACACATGAAAAGGCACCCCGCGGGTTGCAGAGTTAAAACTGATTGGTACCAGACAGCACCACAAACTGAAGAGTACATGTTTACATTCCCACACGAAATGGGGTTTTCTCTTAGACACTTTTTTCTGGAGGTGTTTAGGCGCACCACAGGTCCTCAGAAGATCTCTCGCATCTTGGTTGACTCTGAAAAGTGGCTATTTAGCATGCTGAATGTGCTTTTTGTCATTTGAATATTCCTCGTGAGTTTATTTTTCCATCTGATACAAGAGCCATTTAGCGTTATTTTGTTTATACCGTAAAGAGAGATGTAAGTTACACTTCCAAGTAATGCAACATTTACTGTTATATTCCTGCTGATGTGATACGAGACTTCTATATTGTTTCCACAATATGAGTCATTTTCCTCTAATAGCTTTGCCCAGAGTCTCTGAGAACTAATTTTCAGTCATGAAAGTCATTCTGCTTATTATCTCCAACCCTCTCGACCAGTTTCACATCCCACCTGACCTCGCCATCCGTTCCATCCATGTCTCATTTATTAACCTCTGATGCGTCTAACATGTCAAATCTAATTTCTCCACACACACACACACACACACACACACACACACACACACACACACACACACACACACACACACATCGCAGCCCAATATTGTTAACCTAACAGTTTCATTTCATCTCAAACTCGATTGTCTGAGTCCCCATTCGTTTTCTAATTATGATCAGCCAAATCAATTAGCCCGTGTGACTACAGGTTCTTTTTTAAAACCCATAAATGGACGGAAGTACTTCATTAAAATCGGCAATCCGCTGTGAGGAGCTATGTCTTATTCAGGCTAATGCATACCATTGTTTGACCAAAACCATCAGACAATCACCACAGACTTGTGGGCAGTAATAGCACACTGCTTAGTCCCCCATCCTTGCTTTCCTTACTGTTGTTGTCTGTGTGTGCGAATATTGATAAATCCTTGTGTGGTCATATCAAGGTGCGGGAAATGTGCAAGTGACTGCGGTAGGTTTCGGGAACATGATGTAAGCCGCGGAGAGTGTTAGTAATGCCCCCCCCCCCCCCCTGGCCCTACCCCTCCTACCCCATCTCAAACCTCATCATCCACTCCCCAGCTCAATGGTTGGGCTGAGATGCTGAACACAGCGTGTCTCTCTGTCTCGCGAGGGCGGTGACACAACCCATATTCACTGGGAAGAAGGAAAGAGGGAAAGTCAAAGGCTGGGGACGAGTGTAGGAATAATTTAGGAAGTTATGGGGGGGGGGGGACTCGCCTGAAGCCACAGTGAACACTAGGGATCATTTTTGTTCCTTCTCTGATGCATCAAGTTGGTGGACTTTATAGAAACTAAGTGACATGATGCTTTAAGATGGTAGAAGTGAACCATCCTGAGGTAGAAGAACTGTTTCCTGAGAAAACTTACATTTTGTAATTACTCAGTATGTCAACACTTCATTAACACAAATCAGTGGTGTTGGATAATAAGTCTGCTAAATATCAGCAACTTTAACTTTTATTAGTAATGTTTTAATTGATGCTGGACATGTATTAAGTTGAGAGCATTTTATTTAGTACTTTTGTAGTTCAAGTAAGCAAAGTTAGATTATTTGGTGCCCTTCTATACAAGCGTTGTGTGCGGCCAGCAACTCCCACTGGGGTATCTTACATTAATGTTCCATCAGTGGAGCTCCAGTCGTACTTTCGCAAAAAAAAATGTAACATTCTCCATTACGGCTGCATGTCTTATCGTGATTTAATAAGTAAGTGCCTATGGCTGTGATGCCCAGCCGCACGCCCTCTTCCTTCTACCCACCCACACACACACACTTGCACATCACGCAGACACACACTCTCACACAAACACAAAGTCACACACCCACACACACACACACACACACACACACACAGTTCCAACCACACTGAAAATGAATCAGCTAGTGTCTCCAGATTGATGGAGCGATAACGACGGAGTGGAGAACATGTGTTTCGAATAAAAGCTTCAAGGCGAAGCCCCGTAGCCAGTGTTACATTACAAGAAGGGAGAAGATTAAAACACAAGGAAAACATGTTTCAACATTTTTCCCCCCTCCTCCTATTTATTTATATATTTCTTAATATCATCCCTTATCGCTTTCCAGCTGGACTTAAACTGTTCAATGTGAAGCTATCCCTCTCCCCTCTAATCAGCAGCGAAATGATACATGTGTGTCTGGGCTCAGGCTGTACATCGTCCCGAAATCCCAACCAACGGCATGTAATGCCTGATCCCTCTCGCCCCAGTGTGTGTGTGTGTGTGTGTGTGTGTGTGTGTGTGTGTGTGTGTGTGTGTGTGTGTGTGTGCGCACGGGTGTATGAGTGTGTGTTCCAGGGACAGAGTGCACATGAGAGTGTGTTTAGTGTGTGTATGTGTGTGAGGGAGAAAGTGTGTGTGTGTGTGTGTGTGTGTGTGTGTGTGTGTGTGTCTTGGAGTGTGTGAAAGTGTTTTCTAAAGCTCCTGTGTGATTCCTGGGCCTGCGGGTAAGTACAAGCTAATGCACAGCCCACAGATGGGTGGGAGCTAATAGGCTTACACTGTTCTCTTTTTTCCCCCTCATTCTACTTCCTTTTCCATCGCTGATTTCGCTCCCTACATCTTGTCAAAATGGAGGCCCAGGCTTTCATTCAACTTCAAGAGTCTCTCTCTCTCTCTCTCTCTCTCTCTCTCTCTCTCTCTCTCTCTCTCTCTCTCTCTCTCTCTCTCTCTCTCTCTCTCTCTCTCTCTCTCACTCTCTCGTCCTGCTCTCATGGAGAGGTGAAATGAAAGTCCTCAATGTGCGTCATTTTGAGGAATAGTTTGCTGCTTTATTCATTTGCTCTGTCTCCCTCTCACTTGTGCTCCTCTCGTACTTGTTTGTGCTCATTCCGATCGTTTCCAGGGTAGCTCCGTCCGTGGTGAAGTTTAGCAGGCAGGCAGGCAGCTGCTCCCGTAAGGGCTGTTGCTAAGGGAGGTTGCTCAGGAGCCGCGCTGGCATCTGGCACAGCTGTTTAGTGTCACCCCCCCCCCTCGACTAGCACAGTGTGCTTATCAGGATTGCAGTGAGAGACCTGTATGAACAACGATGATTCTTGTTTCGATTTCCTTTCTGGCCAGCACACACACACACACACACACACACACACACATACACACACACACTGGGAGAGAGGGATCAACCATTACAAAAACTCCCCACTCGAGATAAACACTGTGATCCTGCAAAGACTAAATTGTTACTGATTCGGTGGTCCCTCATCTGATACAACCCCAGGAAGTCTTTTAGAGAGACTCATGGCTTGGCTTGTTCTCCTTTATCTCATTAGAGGCGTTTTCACACACCACTCCACTCAACAGTAACAGCGAGAAGCCTCAAGATCTTTATTTTTTTTTACCCAGTGGACTTCCATCTCTCAATAACAAATGCACTTTGGGTATATCCTGAAAGCCCCCAAAAAAACCTCCTGATTGGAGCTGCAGTTGCACTCAGGCACTTGGAGTCCCTCCGAACAAGCCCGGGTCTCGTCTCGTTCCTGGTGGGTTTTTTGGAACGTCTCACTGAGCTTGCTTAACCCCACTTAAAGCCCTGGCTGACATTCGCCTCGCAAACACTGGGAGGTTGTCTGCTTTGTGTTTTCGGGTAATGAAACACTTGCTCTCGAATTGATGTGTAAAATGTGCAGGGCGAAATCGAGAGAGTCACGTACTACCCGTGTTCCGTATGAGGGAGGATTGCGTTAAGAAAGGAAGGGATAGTTGGATGTAGCCATAGGAAAACATGATTTGGCAAACAGAATAACTGGTTAGTTCTTGTCTCACTTCTGTAATATTTTCACATTCTTAGAGCTCTTGTCATGTAATGAGTGAAAACGAGTGAAAAAAAATCATGTGGTATGAGATGATTTTCCGTAGAATGTGAGTAGAGTGTACAGTAGATTGTGTTGAATGTGAATTTTGTGTCCTTGCCTATTGAAATGATGTGCAGCTAACTTCTCTTTACATGAGTTGATTTATCTGTTCATTTGACACCTTTTGACCTTCCTTGTGAAGCGTAGTCTTGCGTGCTTACCCACCAGGCCCAAGCTACGCAAATGCCCTCAACAAATTAAAGAGGAAGGTCGGACCCCTGCAGTTTGTGTAAGCTGAACTCGTTCGCCGCAACTTCCATGAGACTCGGGGCATCTGGGAAATAAGCTCCTGTTTATTTATAAATGACTTGGATGAGATTTGTTGTTTGTTCTATGAAAGGTGTACCATAGATCTGTTGGAGGGCCCCGCTCCTGCAGAATTGACTTTAATCCTTGGGGAATGAGAGCTTGATCTTTATTTAATGATAAATAAAAGAAGGCTGCATCCTTGTGGCTGGCTTTTATTGTGATTAAATTGGGACTCCGGGGGCGAAACCAGTGTAGTACAGAGAGTGCGAGAGGGAGAGAAAGGCGAGGGAAAAAGCTCTCAGAATGGATAAACAAAAGATTCTCAAACAGCCTCTATGTGTTGACTACAATTAGGTACGGTTTGCTAATAAAGCCTCATTACCAAATGGTGAAATGTTGTCCATAAAATGTGACTTGTGTCTACAAGCCTACCACCAATGCCTACACAAGAGCTTAGTGTCTAATTTGGCTTTCCAAAAGATTAAACAATCTGAGCATTTTTCCCCCTCTCTCTCTCTTCCTCTTTTGTCTGACAGATGTAAACAAACTGTTAAGCTGTTAAGATTGCACCTTTGTTTGTTTAGAGACCCCCCCCCATCACTGTTAAAAAGTGTAACCTGATGTCCTGGCACCCGGTAAATATTCCAAACCCGTTAACTGCAGAAACACAAGCATGTTTCTGTGCTCGTAATTATTAAACACCCATTGTGGATGTGTAACAAGACAAGGGCAAAGGGCCACCCATGCTTTCGAGAGAACACGATTTCTTTTTCCAAGTCCAAGGATATTTAGAATGGCTGCATAGGTTGTCTCTCCAAGCAAAGGCAATAAAAAAAGAAACAAGAAAACAAATACGGAAAATAATAAAATTATCACCAGTCATTGAAAAGCCATTTCATTTAGACTCCTACCTGTCAGCTGGGTAGTGTCAATTTTACAGACAGTTGAGTATCACTTGAGTGGGAGATATTTTTTTTATTTTTGGAAAGAGGGAGGGCGGCACACCCCTCGGCGTGTTGTTTTACGGCCCCTGCGACAGACCCCGGGTTTCCTGTTAGCGAGACCCCACCTCCCGTCTGGACGTGCCGGTTTAAATTCCTTCATGCTAAATCAATCACGGCTTCCATCATTCACTTATTACGCAGCCCCTCTCCACTCTCGGCCAGTGCAACCAGAGACTCTTCCCTTCGCTCTCCAAAAACCTATACTTTTGTGTTTTGTTTATTTATTCTTTTAGGGAGAGTCTTGAAGTAAGAAAGAGAAAGAGAAAAGAACGACGGAGCCATTGGCAAAGTGATAACATCTGTCAGGAGGCGCTGTATGCCAGGAGTAAAAATGGTTTCCTCTCGTCTGGGCCAGCGAGGGCCTGATGCTCTGCAGATGTGCAGCTGGGCCCCGACTGTAAAAGTTATAAGTATTGTCATAACATTGTTCGACTTCTCTAGTATTTCCTGTCTTCTGCTTAGCACTTTATTACTGATTCTGGCCAGCCTCCAGCCCAGGAACGCTTGCAGTGTGTGTGTGTGTGTGTGTGTGTGTGCGTGCGTGTGTGTGTGTGTGTGTGTCTGTGTGTGGGTGTGCGTGTGTGTGTTGGTTGGTATGTGTACATTCGAGTGTGTGTGTTTTAAATGTGTGAGCTAGAGAGCGAAGGGGAGAGAGAGAAAAAAAGGAAAGAGAAGAAGAGAGACTGTCTTCAGCCGTCTCTTCCCTTTGTTGGCTGCTTGCTAGGGCAGCCTGCTTCTTTAGGCTTCCTTTGACGACACGCAAGCTCTGTAGTTAAACAGCGTTTTCGAACGAGGCAGCAGGGAGACAGGCGGAGCCCAGCAGGAGGGAGTGAGATGTTGGAGGAGACGCAGACAGACCAAACAGGGGAGGCAGGAGGAACTCAGACGCATAGATCCACAAGAGACTAGTCAGGTGAAGAGGATCTGCTCTTCCTCCTTCCTCCCTCTCTATTTCTCTGTCTCTCTCCTCTCTCTCTCTCTCTCTCTCTCTCTTTCTCTCCCCCTGTCTTTATGAAGGTCGCAGCAGAAAAGCCAGGCGCCGGGCCTGAGCACCAGCTGATTCAGAGAGAGGCTTGTGTTCATTTCCTGTGTAAGATGCAGTCCCCAGACAAGGCAGAGAAAAGGCCCTTTCTTTCTCCCTCCCTGACTCAGACCATCCTGGCCCCTTGCCCCAGACAAAGAGAGAGAGGACTCACAGAAATAGCGGTGCATTTAAAGAAGTGCTGCCCTCAACAGCCAGACGCCTGCAGTGCACTCCTGGCAGGCTGACTCACCCGGCAGCCCTGCAGGTACTCTCGTCACCCACCCATTCCGGCTCCATCCGAGCTGCAGAAAAGGTGAAGTGACAGCCCCCTGAAAATGCCCTGGCAGGCGAAACGTAAAGCTTGTGTCTGTCAACATCTGGCACCGTCCCCTCTCTTTTTGACTGATAGGTGTGGTAATCCGTGAGTGCCATGCATAAACTGGAGATAATCTGTAACAGGATTCGCAAAAATGGCGTGCAGAATATATCTCCCACCTCTAACATCAGGCTTCCGCACACCACCTGTTACCGAAAGCCTAAAGCATGTTAAAAAAAAGTTCATGACGTAAAGAAAATTAATTACAGCTACCAACATGTTGGTACATGATGAAACAAACATCAGTGTTTGTGGACCTTGTTTTTTGTTTTTGTTTTGTTTTTGGTTTTTTTTTTTGGGGGGGGGGGGGGGGGGGGGGTGGCTAAGTTAGCTCTGGAGTTTAGGACATGAATGTAAAGGAATTTTAGGACCAAGCAGCCTTCACTGAGAGTGTGAGCGTGTGGTGCTGCTGCAGCGCCACGTTCTGCCTCACATCTGCAGGGTCCTGTGAGTGTGCACACACTCCTCTCCTCTGTCTGCAACAACAACAGCGTCCGCGCTGACAGATGGGTGTTTCCGCCCAGTGGCTCAGTGTCGAGTCTCCATGGCGATCACCGATGACGGCTCATGAAAGGGTCTCAGAGCTGGTTGGAGAAATATGTGCGTGTGTGTGTGTGCGTGCGTGCGTGCGTGTGTGTGTGTGTGTGTGTGTGTGTGTGTGTGGAGAGAGGTGTCATCATCATACGTGTTTCAGGTCAGTTTGTTTTCAATGGCAACAAGAAAAGCAACGACACGGAGGTAAGAAAGCAGGGTGAAAAGAAACAAAGATTGGGTGAGGGAAAAAAAAGAAGAAGTTGGAGGCCGTTTGAACAGGAAACAGAAATCAAACAAAACAAATACAAAGAAAGTCACCTACAATGAGTCACACCGGGGTTTTTTTAACCCACAGTTAAAACAAAACATGCAGAGGAAAAGAAAAGGCATATATAGATGCAGGGCTTCCCCTTCTAGATTTCGCTGATTCATGCTGAGATGCGTCAGAGGAGTGCAGCTGTTGATCTCAGGCCTAGGCACCGTGTAGGCCACATTCTCCCATCGCGTGGCTTCCATGCTTCTCTCGCTCCTCTTTCACACCGTGGTGCAGTTTTGAGGCAGTTTACCTGCAAACACTGAAAAAGTGTGAATTCAGCTCTCTGTCAAAGATGTGTCAGGTGTGCGTGGGTGCTCCATATCACCCTTTCTCACTCCATCAGTGGAGGTGCCTTTGTTGTTTGTCAGTCGCGTAATTGGAGGTTTCTGTGTGTGTGTTTAGGTGTGTGTGTGTGTGTGTTTGTGTGAACTGGACTGGCTGCTGTTTGCATATGCCCCCCCCCCCCCCGCCACCCCCTGCACCGCTCCTTCCAGTTTTTCCCAGAGTTGGGGGGTGAATAAAGAGGACATTAATATTAGATGGGCTTACTCTGTCTGATACTGGTAAGCCTCCTCTCCCAGTGACGCAATGCCTTCTAAATAGCTCCGCTGCAGCTGCGGAGTCCCTTGTCTCATTTTCTCTGCTGAGGTCTCTCTCCTCCCTCTCATCCTTGACTGCAGAATCATTTTTTTTCCCTCCACATGAGGAATATATTGCAGGGGGATAAAACAATGGGACTGAAAAACTGAATGTGCTGGATGCCAGCCAGTTCTCATCCTCCCCTTATGATTCTCTCTCTCTTTCTCTCTCTCTCTCATGCTTTCTCTCTCACTTTCCCTATCGCTCACACAAACACACATACACACACTCACACATCAAGTCTCTTTTACAACTCATCATTCATCTCCGAACGTGATCCAGAGGAAGATCCGTCTAGGATTTGAAAACAAGGTGTCCTGCGTTCCCACAGCGAATCACTACTATGCAGGGCTTCGGTGCGTTTTCTGAGAGCCCTCCAACAAATATCTCTTTTCCCCCATGTTTCCCCCCGCAGCCTTGGAGACCCTCTGATCGATCAAGGCGTCCTCGCCCGCCCCTGACAATCCCACCCAAACCTGGCTGCAGCATTTCAAGTCGAAACCTCACACACACACATACACGCACACACACACACACACACATCTACACAGTCTTTGCAATGTTTTCATTGCCGTGTTTTTCGAATCCTCACTAGAAGGCGTGGTAATATATGCAGGCGGGTGTCGCAACGGTGTTGCTTCTTTGCCTCTCGCTTTCGGTGGAGCGTGGAAGTAAGGAGTAAGCATGCTGTATAGGGAGAGTGGGCGGGAAAGGTTAGAGAGGCCGTGAGTTGCTACCTCCCTCCTACACACACACACACACTCACACACACCTCAGAAACTTACATGCTTAGTCTACACACAGACCCTCCATACATAGACACACACACACACACACACACACACACACACACACACACACACACATACAGTGTGTGTGTACTTCATCGATGCAGGGTTTAACATCCACAGAGACTTATAGAGATTTTCCCCACATCCACACTATAAACATGCACACAAACATGTCTATATGATAAAGCTTTTCTACGGAAATTTCAACAATCTCAGCAACAAAAACAATAATTAGCCAACAAAGACTTATCAGTCCTCTTATCCCAAGGGAACATCGCTGGCCCATCTCAGCCTAACACCCTGGCAGAGACATGCATCTCCTCTCTCCATCGCTGTCGATGGTATGCGTGGCGCAACTCCTCTGACTTTAAACATCCATTCACATGCACGCTGTACTTCCCTCTTTCTTAATGAAGTATTGAATCACGCTCGCAGGAGCAGTTTTGACCTTTAGCTCCCGGTATTGATCGAGTTTGACATTTTGACAAGCCCTCATTACAAGGGTGAGCCGTCTCCCCAGAGAGCCTTTCGATGTCACCGCCCGGGGGTTGGCTGGTGTCCAGCCGAATCGACCGCATTGATGTCCGAAATTGACTGGGCCAGAGGTGCAGTCTGAGATTCCCTGTTTTGTTTTTTTTTTCATGCACACAAGGGCTTGCAGCTTCTTCGGATCACTCACTGTCCAACGTCTGCATGGTTTTGAGAGACAGACCAAAGAGCAAAGGGAATGCAGTAGTATCAGAAAAAGTGCCTCAAAAATAAAAGGAACGGAAGTTATGTTCTTTGCCTCATAACTCTCCGGTTATCCGTAGTGGAGATGGCATCAGGGAGTCATGGGCTTGAAGGCTATCTCCAATACAGTACGTGAGCAAGTGTCTTGGAATGACCATGGTCAAAACACTACAGGCATCAATAGAGCATTAATATATATTTCATATAGAGTGAATCATTATCCTTTATAACCTACTGATATGACACCATCTTGTTTTAGATATTTCAGAGCTTGCACAGAGATATAGCAGAGATTGCACTGAGGGTAGATCAGGTTGAGACAAAGCTCCTTTTTTTTTCCACCAGGCTGCCCAGCTTAGTTTCCAGTGGCCACCTCCTCTAAGCCTACAGAGGAGACTGAAGTAATGCACTCGCACTAAAAGGAAATCAATGACCAGACACTGCAGCTATGCTCGTGCCAGCTGCCAGACAACAGCATGGGATAAGGACACGGGGCCCTCAAGTTTATTCAGTCTCTCTCTTTCTGTCTCTCTCTCTCTGTCTCTTTTTTTTTCTCGCTCTCTCACTTTCTTTCTCCCCCTCTCTCCACCCTGTGAATTTCTTTCTCTCTCCCTCTCTTTCTCTATCCTTCACTCTCTACTGCATCTCTCCTTCTCCCTCTATCTATCTTTGCGTCTCTCTCTCTCTCTCTCTCTCTCTCTCTCAGAATCCTGCTCCCCCTTTCTCCATTCCTTGTCATTTCCCTCCAGTGCTCAAATTGAAAGCATTGATCAAGACATGGCGGAGGCTGAGAGGGAAGTGGTGGTGGTGGTGAAGAGGGGAAGGGAGTAGAGAGGAGGTGGGGGGGCTCCCTCCCCGTGCGCAGGTGGGCAGCAGGCAAAAGCAAAGCGAAGCGAGGGCGGCTATCGACCACAGCACAGCACCACTGCCAGATCTCACTGACCCTCGTGCCTGCCAGCTGTCACGTTCCGCCCCCTCTGCTAAGTGTGCATCCAGTGGCCACCGATAAGCCAAAGAGTTCAGCTGAGAAAGAGATAGAGAGAGGGAGATAAAGAAAAGGAGGAAAGAAAAGATAGAGAGAGCATCAGGTCTGCAGAGAGGAGCCTGTATGGCATGATTTAGACAAAGATGAAACAGCTCCTCTATCTGAAGGATTATGATGTTTACATGGATGCATCCAAGGGCATGCTGCTTTAGAGATGAAATCTACAGAGATATTTTACATGTATGTTCAAGGAATTTGGATGTTGTGTTGAAGTGCATTTAGAGCCAGAAGGCTCCTATACGATTGTAGACCTTTGGGAGATTTTGGGAAATTACTTCTGAAATGGTGTTGCTTTTTGTTGGTTTTCTCCAAACTGAAATAGAGAAAAACAAAATTAGTTTTAAGTTTTGTGTAACTTTAAGACAAAGTACCTTTAAATGCTGCATAAAAATGTAGGCAAAATCTATAAAATGGAGGAAGGCTATGATGAATGGTAGCCTATTAAAATGCTGTTTAAGCAGCCCATTATTTCCATGTTATGAGGAAACGCAATCCATGAAAACCTGGCTGTTGCTAGCACGAATAAGCCAAACAGAGAGTAGATGACAGAATTGCTCTAACACTTTATGTCAGCGATGCAGAGTGCCATTGACCAGTTTTTTGTTAATTCACAGCAGATGAGGGAACAGACGAGGAAAGATCACATCCTTTCTGTGGAGAATGTTGCACCAAAACTTGCTATATCCTTATCCCCCACATACCGCGAGCCTCTGACTTCTTCTATTTGAGGACATTTAGAAGAAGTCTCAGCAGAAATGGCTGCCAGAAAGCACTGTCATTTGTGGGCATACAACTGTCACCAAATTATAATGTATAGTCCTAATAGTATTTTATGACACTTTGCGTGGTGCAGTGATTGGAATTTTATCAATTTGGTAAATGCCACATGTCGTTACACTGGGAATGTAAAACTAATAAGTAATTTAGTAACTATTGTGATTGGTTACCCTATCCCAGACCTGATCCTCAAATTGGTTCTGATCCTATTACAGTATTATGCTGTAAGCTATTATGGGGTCACTGGTTTTCATCACAAGACTGGGGCGCAATCACAGTTTTCCTGACAGCAGGGAATCCCATGACGCTAATTCCCCAGGAATGAGAGTGCCATGTATAGGTGATGTTCACAGCACAGGGAAGTTTGATGGAATTCGATCCACTGCCGAGCCTATCAAGGGACCATGCTCAAGGCTGATCACAGCAGTTGCAGCCGCTCAAGGACTTTGTGTGTGTGTGTGTGTCCGTATGACCGGCTGGTTCTTGGGTACATGTTTCAATGAGCACTGATGCACACTTCTCCACACAGCACTGATTGCAACTGTGTGTGTGTGTGTGTGTGTGTGTGTGTGTGTGTGTGTGTGTGTGTGTGTGTGTATGTGTGCGAATATATGTGTGGCAGGGAGCAAGGTGTGAGAAGCAGTAAGAAAAAAAAATATCAATACAGCTATTGATTACACTGTGCTGTCCAACTCCATAGATTTCGAGCTTCCAGACTAGCCCTCTTGGATATTCACACATACACACACACACACACACTCTCTCTCTCTCTCTCTCTCTCTCTCTCTATCCCCCTCTCTCTCTCTCACTCTCTCTCCCCCTCTCTCTCCCCCTCTCTCTCTCTCTCACTCTCTCTCTCCCCCCTCTCTCTCTCTCTCTCTCTCTCTCTCTCTCTCTCTCTCTCTCTCTCAGGGAACATTGTTCTCCTGATCTCAAGTGACCTAAGGAAGGGTGGGACTCGCCAGTAATTAACACCTGCAAAACCAGCGGAAGAACCCCAAGGCTACAGCCTGCGATTCGCTCATTCGACAGTCAAGACAGCACTGGCACAGTCCAAGCCAGGCCAAAAAAAAGGCTAAGGTCACACTAAAATTCACACCAGATCACAACTCCCTGGACAAATATGATACCCACAGCCATTGTGCCCCACGAGGCCACTGTGTAACTGGATGACTGTTTTGTGACCAGCCCCCCCAAAATTCAATAGCCTTTTAAAAGCAAGTTTTAAACGGGATAGAGAGGGTTTTTTTTTTCCGACTGGGTTTTTTTCACCATACGGTTGCCAAAGCAGCAGGAGCGGTGGCAGGAAAGCCATTGACAATCTGGAGGCTAATTGAAAATCAAAGGAGAAGTAATTTAATGGAATTAATTGGACTTTTTGAGTTATTTAGTGAATACTTCAGGTTAATTTCACATCTGCTCACTCGTACAGTGCGGCACGGCTCACAGGCAATGGAACAGTGGATAAATTAATTTACTGTGGACACCACAAACACACACACAAACTCTCTCTCTCTGTCTCTCTCTCTTTCTCTCTCTCTCTCTCTCTCTCTCTCTCTTCCAGAGTTGACCATTTTCCCTGAAATTAAGCCATACTATTACACACACACACATGCAAGCGTACATTTACACACATACATTCACTGGTCAGATCCCCTTGACCTAGTGTCTGGAAGTAGCTGGATGTCACAGTTCCTCTTGATTCAAGCAGCACTCACACATTCTATTCCCTGGACTGGTCCCTCACCTTGACCTGGTGGTGGCGCTGAGCTGGAAGTAGCCTCGATGCCACTTTTATCAGTGGGCGTGAGACACAGGAAGAAAGCCTGCCGTCATAGGTCGGGGGAAACAGCTGCAGTTGGCTGAGTACTCTGAGCTCACTCGTCCCAAAGCAGCACTAATAACAAAGCAAATGTAGCCACAATGCAATCGCTGTTCACCCAGCTTCAATTTAACAGTGGGCGACTGTCACAGAAGAAGGGTTTATAGCCACAGGGGTTCCTTCCATCAGTTCCTGTTTGGCGATGCGGCAGTATGCTCCGTTTCCAAATTGCTGAGGCAGCCGGCGTGACGAGAGAAGTGCAGGGCACAAATACGTTACCGGCGAGTTTTTTTCGGGGGGGTGAAATAGAACAGTTTGATTGATGATTGAGCTCCCTCAGTCATGTAAATCTGAGATGGGTATGCAACTTTTGTCCAGAATCATTTTCATGCCAGACACTAGCCCCCTCAGTCTGTTAGGCAAACACAAGCATGTGCACGTGCACATGAACGTACGCAAGCACACACACTCGTACGCAAGCACACACATACTCACACACACACACCTGTATTCCCCTTTTCACTCCTCCCCCAGTGAAAAACGAATGTGTGCTTGACTTTGACCCACCTCATTAAAAGACTGAATGTCACCAGACGGCTGTCGAGCCACCCGCTACCCCCCAACCCCCAACGCCACCTTACCCTGCTGCCGTCTGCATCGCTCCAATGAGATTTACAGTAGCAAAGTTAATGAAATGTCCAGCTCGTCCATTTTGAAGGGATCGGCACCATAATTAACAGTGGCCTCGGAGCAGGCCACACTAACAGCGGGGGCAGTGGGGGGGTTGGGGGGGGGGGGTCAATAAAGAGTCAGCCATTTTGAGGGAGGAAAAGGAGAGGTGGGGGGGGTGCAAATGGCATGATGTTGTCTTGCTGCTAAAGGGGGTCAGGGCTTAAATTGTTGCCTGGAGGTGGAGGTGGGCAGGGGTCATGGAACACACAGGGGTGTGGGTAGAGGTATATGTGGGGGGTGGAGGGTGGGGTATCTGCTAGATATTAGAGTTAGCGCAAATTGGAAACAGGCTAGTCATTCAATTTGCTAGAGGGCAGGACAGGGGCCCCTGCAGTTTGCTACTCCTCCAGATGGAATCGGTAATGCAGCGCACGGCTGCACACGCCCATTAGAGAGCCAGTACTGCCCGCCAGTCAGCCAGCTCATACATACATACATACAGTGTAGATTACAGGCTCTCGGTTTGTGGACGCGGGTGGACACAGCCATGGATTATTTAGCCACCGAGCGCAAGGGGGGTCCCTAATGAAGACTACACGTCACAAGGACACCCAAGGCACACACGAAAATAATGAAGGCCATTGTTGAATTTGAGGTCAACCCATGGCAGAAACTCATACATGCATACCGAGCCGCCGTTAAGACCACTGCTCATTATGATGCACGCGTGCTGGACACATTGTGGCCATATGCAGCCAGCTTTTATGATGACTATGTGCAGCGCGCCACCACTCGTAGCAGGATTTACATATTTATGTAGCAGTTTGTTTTTAACTACTGGAGGGTTGTACTGCTGACTTTTATCACTGCCATTCACAAGTGTGCATACTGTATTTGATGCTGGACATACTTGTCCGTGAGTGAGTGTTGTTGTTTTTTTTGTGTGTCGAAAAGTAGAATATCTTGAAAGCCTTCACTGGTGATGCATGTGGAAGCTGCGAAGGTTGAGGTTTGGGACTAAATTATTTATCACACCCTTGCCTTGTTGACTGTTCAACCACACTCAACTGACACAACTGAATGTGAACTTGTACAACAGCACAAGGTTGAGTTTACCATTTGAGTGTAGAATGGAAGAGAGCCGCTTTAAAAAAAGAAAAAAGACTCCCATTCTCCTGGACATAAGCAAATGTCCATGTCTCTGTTTGTGTGCGTCCATGGACAGCGGGTCTTGGAAATAGGCTGCCCCATCCCTCGATGTCCACGGTGTCACCTCTGACCTCTGTGAGACCTCTGGGCTGATATTAGCGCAGTGGAGGAGAAAGCTAGTGGTGCTGGGCAAACAAGATGGAACGGCAGCAGGTCAGCAAGGGGAAAGTGAACACATTGTCCAAGCAAGCAAGCAGTCCATTGTCAGGCTCCTTTTTTTCACCCTCATTCCTTAAATGTTCATCCATATGGAATGACCTCCGTGGCCATCGTCCTCCACCATGTTCTCCCTGCACAGCCAGAGCCCCAGGAGCAGGTCTCTTTTGGGGCCAGTGCAGAGGAATGGAGGCACACTGTCCCCACGGTTGCCCTGCCCTTACCCTCCCAAACTGCCCTCCCTTACCCTCCAAAGGTAAAAAAAAAACCCTCCCTGCTCCCTTCACTCAGTAGATGAGGTCATGTACAGTACAGTAGATGGGATGGTCAAAGAAGGGATGAACAGTCCATTTTAGGACAATGCACTGTCCTAAGAGACACCAACAGAGAGGCCATTGAAGAATTCCCTCTGCTGTTTATCTTCCTTGACTCACACTGTATATTAAATAGTGTGTCACACACTGAGTATATTCTATGTACCTATTAATAATAACATTTGGCTACAAAGTGTTAGGCTTAATTGTGACTCAGGATATGTACTTACACATGTGAGAGTTATACAATGCAATAAGGTGTCAAAATCGCACAGTTAAGCAGTTGAGATTGATTGAGTTTCTCTTTTTATTTTCTTCATGCCTGATTTATGGTTATTTGGTCACAATGTTGAGCTGAAGTGCCCAAGAACACTCAAACAGTGGACAAGAAAATTTGGCCTTGCCACCAAAGTGACTTTTTTTCCCCCTCTATATTTGCGTTCTTTGGAAGAGAGGGGGATTTAATACAATAAAGTACCATTCATTACAGCCCTCTCTCTCTTCTCTTGCAGAGAACTTCGGTAATTATCCACATTAAGCACAATGAAATTTGCCCCTCAGTTGGTGGAAACGGTTCTCCACTTATCCTCCAATTTGGAAGGCTTACTTGTCCGAGGTTGCTAGGCAATTAAGAACTATGGAGGCAGAGCTCAACATGGCCATTTTTGTCCGCCACAACCCCCTACCCCCTCCACACCCACACACACACACACACACACACAATGCATGCATACACTCACACCCTTACACACACTCCCCACTTCTCTCCCTGTAGTTTAATTGTGTGAGCCACTTAGCTGAGTTTGACTCACAAATGGCTAATGCAAACTATGATGGAATTATTTGTGAACATATATATATATATATATATATATATATATATATATATATATATATATATCCCCCCATGTTGCATTATCTTGCGGCCTTTGGTGATCATGTACATCATCTACAGTATGCTTTCTAATGGAAGTGATTGGCTGGAAGAGAGAGACTCGTTGGCGGGTCGGACAGACCCCTGCACTTGTCACGTCTACTTTACTTTGTGCCGTCGTCTCAGGGTCTCGCCCCTCGTTAGTGCAGTCGTGACATTTCTTGTGGTTCAGTGGGTGAAACCCTCGACAGATGCAACCAGTTGTGTGTGTGTGTGTGTGTGTGTGTGTGTGTATTTGTGTGTGTGGGAGTGAGTGAAGGATTCCAAGAAAGAGACAGAGCAGCAGTAGAGATAGAAGCATCCCTTATTAGTCTGATTTGTGTTTGGCAGTGGAGTGCGTGGCAGTAGCCTGCCAGCTAAAACGTGACCCTTATCACTTTTTAATACCCCCACTCGCCCCCAGCGGATGCAGCACCAGATGCACAGCGGTCTGATATCTTACTGATGGGAGCAAGATGCTGCTGCTGAGTCAGGAGCCAAGATGGACGCTAGTGTGCACTGCTCCATGGAGACTCCATTAGTTTCCAACCTCACAGACTCCTTTTTTTCCAGTGAAGCAGAGAGAAAAAAAATGAAGGAAAGAGAGGACTGCTCCCTACTCTAACTATCGGTCTTCTCTCTTATCTGACCTGCAGACTGGCTCCAGCTGTCACTTGATGCCATCGTTAACTACCCCATATCACAGCACAGTTTTTTTACACTGTGTGTCATGAACAACAGTGGAACTTTTCAGAATCGGAGCTGTACAGTTCAGTGTGTTTATGAATACTTGGTTTCCACCCTTACATTACATTACATTTTAGACATTATAATGCATTACATCTCAGACTATATTTTGGCACGATGAAACCGCAGCCGTAATGCAGTAATCAAATAGTCATTGCACCTGACACTAAAACAAGTTCCATGCTAATACTCCAGTTTCACTGAAAGAGGACCACATTTGCCTAGGTAGGAAAGTGAATTGAGTTCCAAATTTCCACCCAAAAATCTCCCTGCTGTGAAAACAGCCTCTTCCAAAACTAGAAGTCCCCCCACCCACCCCCCTCTGTCAGACTCCAGCAGACCACCACTGGGAGTAGTTAACCTTCGTAATTGAGCAGCACCCCCGATATCACAAAACACAAAACTTCACATCTTTCATTTCTCTCTCTCTCTATCTCTCTCTCTCTCTCTATCCCTCTCTCTCTCTCTACACCTCCCTGTGAACCCAATCCTGTCGACCAGCCTGACTGTCTTATGCTCCGAGCCATTTGTTTTTGTTAACGCAGCTGCTTTGCCGAATCCCCCCAGGTGCTTCTGGGTAATGGAATTTTCGTGCATCACCCAGATTGGATGTAGGGTGGAAAAGAGGAAGACTTGTAGGGTGGAAAAGAGGAAGAACAATGGATCTTAATTAAAGGGGCATCCACTCCCTACACAGAGAAACACGAGCTCACCTTATAATTGCTTTTTTCTACCACCTGTCTTGTAAGAGATTAACTAATGGTTCGAGAGCAAATACATTTTATTTGTCATTTAGCCCGTGTTGACTAAAGTGGATTTTGCATGGCGCAGATCTTCCAATCACAAAATGTCACGGCTGTTATAATTTTTCAACTTTTCAAAAGGGATGTAAGCTAACAAATGGGCATGGGCAACTTGTGGAGGTTTCTGTCACATTTGTGAAAGTGTGAAAAAATGATGGAGAAAAAGTAAGAAAATCACACAGTGGATATCCTGATGTCCTGCTTGAGTGCGTCAGGAGGAGCCTATAACGTCTGGCAAGGCTCCCTCATGCGATCATGAGCGTATTGATTTTCACTTCTCATTGGTCCTTATGGGGCCATGTAGACCCCCACTGCTGCCATGTATCTTATCAAACCATCGATTTGCCCCTCCCTCCCGCCTCTCCTAGCAACCCTTTAACTGGTTTTCTTGCAGACACAGAGCACTCTAACTGGCCTCGCACATGACTGGAGATGGACCTCTTGAGTGAAAACTGGCATTTAGCGTGAATGGCTAACAAATCAAATTTGACCACTTAAATGTATGTGGACGAACTCTTGACATCATGAGCTGATGAACAACGAACTGATTTTGGAAAATGTATGGAAAGCTGATTCAGCTCGATTCATTTGAGCTTTGGACATAGATGTCTACAGAATCAACAGTAAGAGGAGCTGAATTTGTTGTGAACTTTGCATACGGAGGCGGGATGTTTCTTCTGGCCTTGTTCTGTGGGCTTTCCTTTGATTTGTGTGCACACCAGGTGAGCCAGGTCCTCACCATAAATACATGTATGACACACAGGTCCAAGCTGTGTGTGTGTGTGTGTGTGTGTGTGTGTGTGTGTGTGTGTGTGTGTGTGTGTGTGTGTGTGTGTGTGTGTGTGTGTGTGTGTGTGTGTGTGTGTGTGTGTCTGTGTCTGTTTGTCTAGTACATATTGTGTGTGTAGTGTGTGTTCAGAGTGTACTTCTAGCTGTGATTTTTACATGAGCCTGAGGGATGACCCCTGCCTTGGGTGATTTTCTCAGCATAGTGCTATCTGGCTGCCTCTGCCTCTGCTCTTCCTGTTAACAAGGTCCTCTTCGATTCCACACTAAGCAGGCCCTACCATCCTCCAGTCCGTATGCCTCGCCTGGTCTTTCATTACTTCCTTTTTTCTTTTCTTTCCCACTTTCAACATAGTTCTCCATAATTATTTTCTAACTTTTTTTCTGCAGAATTATTTTCTACCTCAGAACTCAGCAGCACGTTCTTTAAGACCACTTTCACTTCCTGAATTCTTTGTCATGACGAAGAGAACAAAATAAGTCTTTTTTTGTGTGGCACAGCTGCCCGTGGCCTGAGCTCATAGATGACCGACCTCGCACTGCAATCATTTGCCATTACAGCGTTGAGTTTACAGGTGGGAAGCAGCTCCCCGTCAAGCTCGGCTGACTTTAGCTGCCCACCAAATCATCTGGAGTTCAGGTGCCGTCTGGTCAGGCAGTCTCTCCATCTACACAGTGTTACTCTACACAAACACACACACACACACACACACACACACTCCTCTCACCCCAGCCCTACCCTCAGGGCAAGGTGAATCGAGGTTCCTGTGTCCTCTTTTCCACAGTGTGTTACCGCACAGACTATTAGAGTGAAAGTGTGCCAGCGTTTACCTCTTGGCAGTTTTCATGGTCCATCTTTCCACATATAGTTGAGCGAAAACATTTTTGCTTCTGCCGACTAAACGGCCTCTGATTCACCACGGCGAGTTTAGGAAAGCAAACGCACAATTGAAGAAGTATTTAGACTGCTGCACAAGTGATGCTGTGATTTTTTTTTTTTTTTTTTTCATCTCACGGTAAATTCAGTGTGGTGTGACCGTAACGTGATCATGATCTCCTAAACACACACACACACACACACACCTTCACAGTCGACTGACCGAATCCCTCCTCTGAGTTTGCAGCAAGGCGGCTTTTTTCCACTGACCAGATCAAGCCGGCCGCTGAAAAAGGAACACTTCCTTCCTTCCGTTACGGTCTCATTCTGCTTTTCAAGACGGCTCCCTCTTCATCCCCAGTCCCTATAGGGCTGCAGGGTTTCCTCCACACGCCATCAGTCCCTTGCTCTATTGCTCCCTCACACTCACACCTCTGTGTTCAATGGCACACAATGAGGGGAAGAGGTAAACAAAACAGGGATAAATGACAAGATGAAAAAAAAAAGCTGGATAAAAGGAAGGTTGGGAAAAGCTGGCCCTGTTGCAGACCCTTTTCACAGGTCTCTTCCTGGGCAACATTGACCTCGCTGTGTCTGGTGACACACAAGCCCTGTGATGTCATGGCTGTGCCTTTCATGTCTGTCGGAAAGGCCATTGTGCTCACCATCACCCCCCCCCCCCCCCACACACACACACACACACACACACACACACACACACACACACACACACACACACACACACACACACACACACACACACACACACACACACACACACCATCCCCTGCTGCCACCACCCTCCCACCCTCAACCAGCACCACCACCATTGTGTCGGAGAGGAGGTTTGAGGTGAGGTGACCCGTGTGTACAAACACACACATACACCCTAACACACACACACACATGCATTTCAGTGACAATGACAGCCCTCTCCAGCACACACACACATCTCTCTCTCTCACACACACACACACACACACACACACACACACACACACAGATGGCATGGGGACAAAGTGACAGATGACACGCGCAGGAAGAAGCTGTTGTGTAACACAGCCTTTCCTCTGCACGTCAGGCAGGCAGGATGTAGCCACGGAAACGGGCTCTCTGAAGGGACGGCTCTTACACTATCGCAGGAAGAGAGACTCCGATAAGGGCTACACAGAACGCATTGATTCCTCTGGAGCGCACAGAGGAACAAAAAAGACCTCTTTTCTGGAGGCAGAGTAAGAGAATACTATCTCATTGTTCTGTCACGAGAACAGATATTTCTGTGCATTAATGGAAAAAAAGGGTTTCGGATGCATACTTGAGAGAGTGGCCTTTGATTTCGAGAGCCCCCTTTTTCTGCTCAGTTTAATGCACCACACTGCACTGATATGAGCCGGGATTTTGTGGTTTTGCAAGTAGCCTCTGCTGTGAGTGTGCATACGTGCCAGCGTGCAGCTGAGGACGCTCAAGTGGGCCTCTTTCTCAGGTTCCTCCAGTACACAGAGTTTAGACTAGCCGTTGGTTTTTACGTGGCCAAGCATGATGCTTTGAATGAGTCCCCAGCAACATCGAGGACGCCTTTGAAAGTCTAAATAGTGAGACCCAGCCAAGGTGATTCTGGCCATGTTGAATCTTTTTACACAGAGATGAGGTCCTTCTAGTTCCATTTCCCAGTTCCCGAGAGTATTACTTCATGCATTAACATGTACTGCGTCAGAGATATGACTCACTTTTATTTTCTTTCAACGTTCATCTTTCTTCAGAAGATGTCATGTGCAGAAGATGTCATGTGCTCCTCTGCAAAGACATCAGTAAAACAAAAGACAACATGTATGCTGAAAGACATTGATTGCATTTTTCACATTGCCCAATAGAAAGAAGGAGAAAAGGAAGGGAGGGAAAGAAATCTTGACGCACATTGATTCCCATGAAAGCAGAAGGTCTGCGCTTGTCCTTAAGGTTGATTAAGCACTCCAATCCCCCTGCAAATTCGAATACTTGGGAGAGTGCACTTCCTGAGGTTTGAGTGGCATGACTAGCATGGTTCCTTAATAAAGAGTTCAGCGTGCTGTGAAGAGAGTTGGGAGCAAATTGGAGGGCTACAGAGAGAGAAAGGGAGAGAGAGAAAATGAGACGGAGAGAGAGAGATGGATAGAGGGAAGTCAACTCCAAGTGTTCTCGGCTTTATTACGATGCAGTGTGACCTCCCAAAAGCTTCGCTTTTTAGGTTTTGTCGAGTGAATAAATCTTGGAGGAATAAATTAAACTTAATTTATTAAACTCAAACTGAATTATACAATTAGAGCTGCAATTTAGCGAGAGACGCTGGCTTTCGCCTAAACCCAGGATAACCTCCTCCCGAGATAGGACTTGATGGTTCGATATGTCTGGAATTGTAACCAGATGTTTGCTGAAGGCGGTTATGATACTCACGCCTGAGCCCCCGAAATGTTGATGCAGGATTTCTGAAATTGAAATTGTCAGTAGGGGTTCACCTAATTTCCCCCACTGCTGATTAAATAATTGTTTATTTAATGTAAGTGGGCCCGCGGATTGCTTAAGTGAATTAAATGTAATTTCATCGTGATGGTTTTGTTTATCGTTACTCCTGGTCCCCCCTCCTCTCTCGACATTTGTTAGGATGAACCTTCATTACTCACAACTATGAATGGAATTTTTCCTTGCCGTGTGATGACTTATTTTGACATTGCGACATGAGCCAGCGTGATTATGTGCGCTTCAAGCACTGCCGCTGCTAACAAGTTTCTTCATTTTTTGCCTTTTTCCCCCCTCATTTGAAATTCCTGATGAAGCTTAGACGTCTGTTTCAGTGTGAGCCGTGGGAAAATACTCAGTGTCTTTCTACAACAAGTGAAAGAAAAAAGACATTTTTGGAGTCTTTGAATAGATTGTATAGTATGTTGTTGGTCCTCATTAGCTATCTTTTTCACATGTTGACAGAGTGGTGTATCACTTTAATTGTGCCACCAAAATATCCGACAGCAGTGTTCCAGCGGCCCTGTGATTTTCCTAGCTGCTTCGATTGATACAAGACTACAGGGGGCCAAACACTAGCTGCACCCAGTGACCAGCCATCCTCACTTGACCATAAGGAACAGCAGGACTAATGAGCGACTGCTATGTAAACGTGGGAACCGTTTGCATTAAATAAACCGTTTGCATTAAATAAATAGACGTAATTAGGTGACTGCTCGTAATGACCTGATAGCCCCTCTCACCACTGCAGTATGAGTCAAAGTCCTTGGGCGTGCCAAAGCTCAGGCATTAATAATCCATCACAGAGACACACATGGGCCCACACCTACTGATGGAGCTGCGGGGAACCCATGTCATTCATCACAGCAACAAAGTTGAAAGCACGAGCTGTGTGTGTGTGTGTGTGTGTGTGTGTGTGTGTGTGTGTGTGTGTGTGTGTGTGTGTGTGTGTGTGTGTGTGTGTGTGTCTGTATGGCTGGCTGGTACTTGGATATGTGTTTTGATGAGAACTGATGCGCACTTCTCCACACACCACTAATTAATTGCAACTGTGTGTGTGTATGTGTGGCAGGGAGGGGTATGTTTTCACCCAAGCCTATGTATGTCTACTGGATATGAGTCAGTGAGGCCCATTAGAGCCATTAACTGTCTAGTTCTAACTCTTTTGTGAGAGTTTTTTTTCTTTTGTTGCTTCACATACCTGGCATGGCCTTCAGCTTGCCGCCATATTGCAGCATTCCTACCGCGGAAAGAATGTGGATGAAAATTGCGCCGGTGGGGAGAGAAAGGGTAGTAGAGCACGGAGCGGGAGGGCCTTGCCACAGGGGGAGCAGCACCGGCGCCCCAGTGCAGGGATGAACTGAATCAGGTCAGCAGACAAAGAGGGCCCTCCTCGCGCAGTAGCCCTTGCTCACCCACACCGAGCCTGGTGCTGTACATGGCTGAGGAGAAGAATCGGCTGCCACTTAGAGAAAACAGGGGCAACTCTCTCTCTCTCTCTCTCTCTCTCTCTCTCTCTCTCTCTCTCTCTCTCTCTCTCTCTCACTCATTCGCTTGCTTTATTATTTGTTTTCTATAACTTACTTTGAACAGCAGCTGCAACTAACCAGTCTGTGGTTGTTGTTTTTTTTTTTTTTGGTCTTAGTATGTTCTTTTTTTTCTCCGAATAAATGATTGTATAAGAGTTGAGAGAGAGAAAAAAGAGAAAGATAAACCTGTCAAGGCTAGGTATGCATTCGTTTTTACAGATGGCAGAGCAGACCAGTTGATAATTGAAAAGGAAGTCTGGGATCGCGAGCCATTCGACAGTGGGGAGACTATTTCTGGGTCTTTCCTGTGTAATTGACACTTGAACTAACTGGACGGCCTTAGCGGCCCTCCCCATCCCCACCGCACCGACACACATATATACACCGCACACTCTCACACACACTCACACTTGCATACACACACACCAAACAGCCTCCAGGCCCAGCCAGCCCCCCCCCCTCACTCTTTCTCTCTCTCACTCTTTCTCTCTCTCACTCTTTCTTTCTCTCTCTCTCTCGCTCTGTCTCCCTCTCTCCTAGCTCTGCACACAGCTGTTAAAAAGCACCCAACCCACGAGGACAAATGAGCCTTCATCCTGTCTCACTCCTGAAGCTATGGTAACACACTGCTAATTCCAATCGCTTCGTGTTTTAGCAGCTCTTTTTTTCCATTCATTCCTCTCTCTCCCCCCTCGCTATGTAACGATCTCATGGTCCTATGTCAACTGCTTTTTGAGGAGAAGCCTTTGTTGCTTCTGATCTCTCCCTGTCTCTCTTTCTCTCTCTTCACCCTCCCTCCCTCACTTTCTCTCTCAGCGCCGTAGCCTGCCCGGATGTTTTTATGCAGGAGAACTTGGCTGAGTGTTGACATTCTGGTGCCTCCCGTGCTAGCACAAGCTAGCCCCCAGCTTGGCCGGCGTCTCGTCTACTGACTTGCCGCTCTCTGGCGGGCTGTATCACATTGCTGCTATTGATTACAAGGAGCTGTGCTCTAAATGCAGAGTCATTAATTGCGCGTGGGGTCCATGTTGCCGCTCCTGGCGTGTCACTTCAGATCAGAAAGACCTGACTCCGGCAGCGGAGAGAGGAGAGGAATAAGCGAGGGAGGAAAAGAGAGGGAGCAAGAGAAAGAAGGGAGGGGGGGTGCACACCTGGCCTTCATGAATATTTCAGCTCGAGTCGAGGAAATCATGTAACAACAAACCTGGGCACTGGCTACACACCGAGCGCTGGGAAAATCTGTGTGCCTGTGATTCATTGGTCTCTCTGCCACATCTGGATTTATTATGCTTGGTGTACACTCTGTGTGTGTGTGTGTGTGTGTGTGTGTGTGTGTTTGTGTGTTTGTGTGATTGTGTGTTTTATACCTCCAGTAGGAATTTCTTTACTCAGTTTGCGTTGTCATGGTTACCTTTATTTGCCCACGTCCTTCGTCTTTTTCTCCATACTTAATTGCATACTTAGTTAGTCTACTTAGAATCCTTCCTTGTGTACCTGTCACCGAGTCAAGAGATAAGCAGAAACGCCACGAATGAGACTGTCAGTCCTGGCGCATGAGGCTGGCGAACAGCTCCACTCCGCAGCCCTCCGATGGCTGTGCATAGAGAGCGCCTGGGACACCATGGCAGGATGGGTTGTGGGAGGGGAACACACGTGTGAATAATTTCGGAGCCTGTGGGACCGGGGAGCTGGGGGAGCCAGAGGCTCAGCAACACACCAACCCGATGACGGACACTCTGTTTGGCTTGTAACGCTAGACCAGGATAGGAAAGAATAAATCAATCAGTCCTGACGTGGCTTGTCAGTCTTGCCATGTGGGCCGCAGAAACCCAACATTTGGAGACTGGAGGTGCAAGAATGTTTGTTTCTTTTTCCTCCTCTTTTTTCACTTTTTTTCCTTTTTTTCTCTCGATTAAACCTCAAGAGTTTGTAAAAACATTGATCCTGATTCCTGACTTAAATTCTCTGTAATCCAATTTGAACTCAATCCACTAATACAACTTCATTTGATTTGAATCATGTACTGTACGTGCATTACAGTACAAGATCTTGCTGCTAACCAATGACCTTACTCAGTAAATGAAGCAGGGGAAGAAACTCGGTTCTGAAGTTTCCGTTATGGAACTTTATATTTCCGATCTCCACCTTGAGTAGAGTGTAATGACAGAAAATTAATGAATCGATAGTGATTTGATGGTCCTTGAAATGAGTACTGCTGTCTTTGGAAAAGGACTGGCGGTTAAAACAGGGATCCTGTAACCCAGCCGGTGATTGGACCACAAGCAGCCATGCGGAACAGAAAGAAAAGTGATTGCCCCGCTTTCCACCCAATTCAAGAGGGCCATTGTCAGAGGGGCAACTTTGCACTTGCTGTTGATGACCCACTGAAAAACATTTCTCCATCTCATTAAATTATTGCTGTCATTCTGGACCTTAACGACCAACCAGGCTACTGTCTCTCATTCGTCCTCTGTGTCTTTTTTCATTTCTCTGCACGTTTCCATGATTAATGGCTAGTGTCGAACGTTAGAGTGAGCAGGCATAAGCAAACGCGAGATCATAATTAGTTTAGCTGACGAGAGGGGCCCTCCGATAGCGCTCGCATCTGGATGGAAAAATTACCCTATAGGGAACTGGCCGCTCACCAGCACTTTTTACTGAGACGTTGTGAAACACCCGATGAATCAAGTGCCCTGTCCCTTGCCAAGAAAGCTCTCTGGCCTTGAAGCCAAAATTATGTCTGCAGAAAGCTTTCCATTCTAAATGTATCTGAGCACAATTAGGAGCATTGTATTTTTCTGGCAGGGAAAACATGCTTCCCTCCTGAAGATGTCTGACATTAGATAAATTGCACATATTCTATAAGGTCCAAATGACTTTTGCTGGCCATAATCTAGATAATTCTGGTGTTTCGCCTTGCAAGTCACGGGCTGCTTGTTTCCCTGTGTTCACTTGTGTTTGAGCCACCGATAAGTCTGGTAGTCACCAAATGATTCATGTTGTTGTTTTTTCCTCCTCTCTCTCTCTCTCCTTTCTATCCTTCTGTCTCTCTTTCTTTCCATTTTTTTTGTCAATGCCTCAGTTGATTTATTTTGTTTCTTTTGGTAGACTCTCAAGAACAGTGAGGTCCAAAATGCAAGCAAATGAAAAGCTGATAACAGAGTGAAACTGTGACAGCACATTAATGAAAAACACAAACAGAAACCCAAACAACTCATGGGAAATCAGCTCAGGGTGAGCAGACCAAAGGAAGGGTTGTAGTTGTTGTTGTTTTTTTTTTCTTCTGAAGCCTGTCGGACTCAGGGGGCCATGTGTGTGTTTGTCGCTCGCACTGGGCGGGGACAAGCGCCGTGTAATGGGGGTGACGGTCACAGCCGTCTCAGTGGTACCTTACAAGGCGTATTAATCACCAGAAGGTTAATAACCGGCAAAATCAGCTGGGTTCTGCTAATCAACCTGCAGCCTGACCTTCTGATTGGACAGTGCGAGGTCTCCAGACGTCGGGGGGCCACGACTGCAAGGCAGACGACCCCCTTGGCAGCGCAGTGGGAGGTGGCCCAGGCCACCGTTGGCATTCCCCCCATCTTTCTTTACCTACCTCACTCTGCTTTCCCCTCACGGGAGCATCTACCTCACAGTACATGACCTAGACGACAGTTCGGTCAGACATCCAAACCTTTGACCACACCACCACGTTCTACGTGTCCGCACGTGCGTGTGTGTGTGTGTGTGTGCGTGTGTGTGTGTGTGTGTGTCTGTGTGTGTGTGTGTGTGTGTGTGTGTGTGTGTGTGTGTGTGTTCTTTGTTTTCACAGCTGATAAAGTACATGAGCCATGTACCACACTGTAACTTTTTCCAATTCAACAATACCTACATTACACTGCCCTAACTTCCTGCTTTGCCCTGGATATATTGTGTATATATTTTTAGAACAGTCCAACAAGAAAATGTTGGGGCCAGAGAGATTGCAATAGACATATAGTATTTTGTTAGGTGCCCTCGGTTTATTTTGATACTTACATGGTCCATGGTCATCACCACGTAACACAATCAGAGGTCTAAACCTTAAATGAGGCCTTCCCTTCTCTACCTTTTTCCCCTCGTTTTTCTCTCTCTCTCTAATGCTCTGCCTTCATTCATCCTTCTCAGTTAGCTCTGATTCACTCGTTCACTGACTCTCTCTGTCTCTCTATCTCTCTTTTTATGTTGCAGAGGCGGCGAGGCTCCGGCGTGTTCTGTGCCAACTGTCTGACCACCAAGACCTCGCTGTGGAGGAAGAACGCCAATGGGGGCTACGTGTGCAACGCGTGTGGCCTCTATCAGAAGCTGCACTCGGTGAGAAGGGGGAAAGGGAAAGAGGTGGGGGTGGTGGGGGTGGTGGGGGAGGTGGGGGTGGCGGGGGTGGTGGTGGCGGCGGTTGGAGGCGAGAGAAGATGGTGGAGGGGTGGGTAGGGGATGGCTTAGGAAAACACAGAGGCAGCCCACCCACAGAAATTAAGTTTAAAAAAGAAAAAAAAAACTGTACGAAAAAAAGTGAGGAGATGACTGAGGTGTGGTCTGCTAGTTCAGAGCAGGGCGATGCGACCTTTGGCATGGCCAAGCAGAGGTCTTCTTTCACTCTTCTCACCTTCAACCCTAGATAATGACAAACCTCCTCCACACACACACACACACACACACACACACACACACACACACACACACACACACACACACACACACTCAGCTCCTCACAGGTTCAGAAACATCTGACCTTGAAATTGATACCTCACACAACAGACCAGAGAGAAGCATTTAAGTCCTGTTGCATATATCACCTTCCCACCATCACGGACACTGTCGAATTGTTCCACACTTGCACACTATGGTATTTGTTCTTTCACACTCATGGTCTTGTCTTTCTCTCTTAACCTCTTTCTTCTCTTTTTTTCCTCTCTCTCTTTTCTATCTTACACTTCTCACACACTCACACACAGCCTCCTCCCTTGGGTTTGCACTCGAAGCCTCTGTCAAGTATAGCGAAAAACCATGATAGGATTGATCCTGTCACACCAAAGGTAGTGCCTGATTGCTGTAGTGGAAAGCAGATGTATAGTCACCTGGCAAAATCAAATGAATTTCACAAATTGTGTGAAATCAAATCAAAATGTCAGGAATCATGGAGAATTGTTTTCCCCCCCTTACTTTAACTCTCCTTGATGATTGGTTTGTTTCTGTGAGGCACTGTGAAAAAGGGCCAGTGGTCCGTTTTTCCTGAAAACAAACGTCACTGTTCCCTGGAGTCAATCACGATGATATTTTACAATTGGATTTAGTTTACAGGCTGTTCGCCTCCTTCAGAAAGTTCAGTTTTTGATCCGAATGAGCAAATGTATTTATTTTTCCCCTCCCTGCTCCTTTTTTTTTCGCCCCTTGCGTACTTAAGGCTTCGCTGTCTGATGAAAAAAAAATCCTTGAAGTGCTCTAGTGTTCCCCCCACCCCTCTTTGAAATTGTGTCTGGATAAACATTTGGGTAAACATATTTGACAACATGTGAGGAATTAGCCTCTCTCCCCGCAGAACACAAGGGCGAGCATTGTGCACGTATAACGTGCACCCATTCGGCGGCCAAAGCGGTGTGCTTTTTTTTTTTTCGTATCGTGTTTTTTTTTTTTATATATATATGCGTTAACTCAATTGGAGCTGGGTAGCGTCTGAAAGTTCTCATGTCTTTATGGGTTTGGCTGGAGGTCTCTCATCGCCCCCCCCCCTTTCCATCAGCGGCAGCGTTGACGTGCAGGGCTCGGGGGGCGTCTGGGCGGGCTGCCTGGGTGGCAGAAAGCCCCAGCCCTAGCCTCAGTACACACACACACACACACACACACACACACACACACACACACACACACATACACACACACAGGAGGCTCCCTGAATCGGTGTGGTCGCCGGGGGGCAGGGGCAAGTGCTGAGCTGAGCCAGGCTGGGCTCCACGGGTCCCGGCCACAAACGGCCCCCTTTCAGGACCTGTGCCACCTGGTGGTTTTGAGAAACAGGGTTGGGGCCCATCACTGCCCAGGCCCACCACAGTCTCACTTCAGCGCCACACACTCTCTCTCTCGTCTTCCCCTCTTTCATTTCTCTCTTTCTTCATTCTTCTCTCCCTTTTTCTGTTTCTTCCCCCTCTCTATCCTTCTCTTTCTCTCTTTTACTCACCCGCTTTCTCCTTCTCACTCTTTTTTAAAAACTCTGTTCTGTCTGCTTAATATGATACCTTTCTTACAGTATAGACCCTTTTTGTTCTTTGACAGATATCCAGGTCATGTTATGAGAGGGAACCCAGAGTTTAGTCCCCGTGGTGTTGTTTCTTGTCAGCACTATATCTTTTTGCAATGCTGACCTAGAATAAGCTTAAGGCTCCGTTCAGAAACAAAGCCAAACAAATTGCATTTTGTGTTTTTCTTATTGGGAGATTTTTTCATACTGTATTGATTGCACCTCTAAATGAAATTCATTTGTTCAAATGGTGGGTTTTTTATTTATTTATTTATCCCACTTTCCCATATTTACCTTAAAATCTAGGACACAGCATTTTGATTTCATATTTGAACATACTTTGTCAATAAGTAATTACACCTTGTTGTGTTTTTTTGTTCATTTTTATTTTTTTGTATTTGCACATATTGTACCTCAAAGCAATGTGCAGATAGCTTTGATCTCATGGTATAATGTCACCCCGTTTGACCATTTAAGCAGTGTTCAATTAAAAAAACTGCTTACACCTTGTGCTTCTATGAGCCCAAGTACTAGATTACAAATATGTCCTCACCAGCCCTATCATGAATTGTACTACAGCAATTACGTCCAGAGATACCTACTAGTTTGTTAGCTTCTTCTTGCGTGTGTGTGTGTGTGTGTGTGTGTCTGTGTCTGTGTCTGTGTCTGTATCTGTATCTGTATCTGTATCTGTATCTGTCTGTGTGTGTGTGTGTGTGTGTGTGTGTGTGTCTGTGTGTGTCTCTGTGTCTCTGTCCCTGCTCTCCTCTTGTTCGGTCGTGTGTATGCAGTGGACCATCAGGTTGAGCACACGTCATGCTCTGCTAGCAGCTAATAAATGTAATGGGAGAAGGGCACTCCAAGTCTGCGGGGTTTTCTCCTGCTAGGCCCATGCTTGGCTGCGAGATTTGCTTGTTTGTTTTTAGGGACGACTGGGGCTCCTCTGGTGGAGGGTCTGACTCATTCTTGCCCCTGTGCCATTCTGAGAGGGGGACGCAGAAAAAGAGAGAGAGAGAGAGCGAGAGAGAGAGAGATAGACGGATGACGGAAAGATAGAGAGATAGAGGGGTGGGGGTAGTGACGTTCAGGTAGTATGGACCACCAGACAGTGCAGCGATGAATAATTAGTTTTGCTCAACCCACACACCATCGTTAAAAGGCAGAGCCCCCCCACCTCCCCTCTGAACCACCACCCCACCCCTTGTCCTTCATGTCTTGGCAGCGCTGTTCCATTCGTATTTTTATACTTTTAAATAAAAAGTTTATACGCCGTGCAGAAATCATTTCATAATGGCACCTCATAAAAACCGCGTTGCAGCAAGGCCTAGCGGAGAGCAGGTCTCTCCGTGCCAGAACACACTGCAACTATAAATGTCTCTTTGATTTTGTCTACTAATAACCAGAACCCGTCAGGAACAGGGGCGGATGTGCGCTTCAATATGGCGGCCACCATAAAACTCGGCAGAGTCCCCACTAGTCTTGATCGCTCGCTCATTGTCTCCATCTTTTATAGATAGGCAGGGTATTTTTATGTATGTGTGGTGGATGGGATTGGTTGGGATGGGAGTGATAAAGAACTTTCAAATATAAACATAGTTTCTGATCTGTTTGATCTCTCTCTGATTTGGTCTCTTTGCACAGTAGTATAATTGATGTAGCAAATTAGCAGGAATAGAAGGTTCAATCAGTTATCAGTTGTTATGACTGGAAAGGGGTTCCTTCCTCTCCCACTAGCTAAAAAACAAAAAGGTTTTATTGACATAAAAACTCATATGTTATCTCTTGATACGCCTTATTAGTAATCACTGATCACACTGAGATTAAGGTATGAATGTGATGTTGTATGTAAAAATAGATGATCTGAAAAGGATTTGCATAGATATGGAAAAGGTTAACATATGGAAAAGGTTAACATTTCTGATGGTAGATACTATGGAGGCCCATGTATTGAAATTAAATGAAAATAAAAAAAATATATTGAATGAAGCGCCGGTTTCAATGAAACGTTCTCTGTTGCAAACATGGTTAATAAGGTATCGCCACTGGTGGAGGGCATGTTATCATCGTTAATTTTCTTTTCGGCTGCAGTGAAGAGGGAGGAGTGGGGTGTCAGTGGCGTTATGTGGTTACCTCGCTAGATGAAGACGCAAACACCAGCTGTGGTGACCAGGTCACGTAGCGCGTGGAAAATGTCATGTCCTTTTCTGAGTGATTTCTGCCGTGCCGGAAAAAAAAGTGCTTCAGATTTGCTGCACACGGTGTACCTGTAGGTGTGCGAGGTGGCAATTGCAATCAGTGTCACACATAGTACGAGTTGAATTTCGAAGTGTCTAATCGTTGCAGGAAGAATTATGAAGCGTGCTCCTCATTTGCTACAATACAGAATCACATTAACAAATGATTGTGTACCCCGTAATGGTAATATGCCATCTATATGCTGTGTCACTGCCGTTTTAAAATAAATGATTTCTTCTAACCATCTGCTTGGCTCATCTGCTGTAGCAAATGTCATAATATTGTGTCTTGCCTTCCTCTTTGTAAAAAAAAAGTCCTTGCTTTGTCAACCCCTATCCTGGCCTGACTTTACGATTTTACTTTGTGAAAGCTCTTCCGTCGTTGTAACTTGGAGGCCACCCATTTAAATCATTTAACAAAGGCGAGCGGCAGCACTCTCACAGAAACAGCTGAGATTTCTATGGTTACAGAGATTTTCAATTCTTAAGGAGAGGAGAGAAAGGGAACGGCACACAAAATGTGTGTATGTGTGTGTGTGTGTGTGTGTGTGTGTGTGTGTGTGTGTGTGTGTGTGTGTGTGAGTGTGTGTGTGTGTGCTGCTAGTGTGCTCGATGTCCATGACTGTGTTTTATCTGAAAGGGACACTATCCAAAAATGACGGATGGGGGAGTGGGAAAGAGAATGGAGGGGGAGAGAGAGAGACAAAGAGAAATTAGATAGCAAAAAAAGAGAGAAGTGAGAGATGACGCAAGGGTAAAAAAGAGATGAGAAAGAGGGGAAGCACTGTCCATACTGGCTGTGCCTTCCGAGCAGAGGTCTGAACTGGCCCAACAGCAGAGGGCACTCTTTCTGTTTGTCAGATTTTCCAGTCATCTCTGTCTTTCGTTCTCTCTCTGTCTCTGTCTCTCTCTCTTTCTCTCTCACACTCTCTCTCTCTCTCCTCTCATGTAAACTGTCCTGATGCCTCCCCGCCACAGACGAGTCATTTCTCTCCACATTCATCTCCCACCTCGGCTAAACCGAAAGGCAGCTGTGCACAGATTTGTTTAAGTGATACCACTCCCGTTTCTTAACAAAGCAAACATTTGTCAAAAAATACACCTCCCTCGCACTTCTTTTCTTTTTTTTTTCATCCCTCCTCTCCTCCTCCACTCCTCCGCCTGCTTTCCTTCAGCACGAGTCAGTGTGAGGCCAGACTCTCTGCTTGATGGGCTTCTGGTCGTCTTTTCGGAATAAATCACACTCTCCATCTGGGCCAGATGAGGAGAGTTAGTAACCAGAGGAAGATCTGCACCCTCCAAATCCTCTTACACAAGTTCACCTGTACTGTGGTTAGGACCTCCCCCACCTTCCTGCCCCCAGTCACCCCCTCCTCCTCCTCCTCTCTCCTCTCCTCTTCTCCTCTCCTCCTCTCCCTTCTCCTTTCCTCTCCTCTCCACTGCTCTCCTCTCCAGTTCTCTGAAATGATTGGTTTTTCTTTCGCCTGGGAACCTGTCGACAGATTCCTGTGCGCACAAAAGGAGACTGGCCGCGCCGTGTGGGATTGATTCCGCTGGGACTCTGCTCCCCTCAAAGTCAAGGAGGGAGAGGGGGGGGGGCAATCTGATCCCATTAAACCACCCCCCACCCCTCTTTCTCCCCACCTGCCCCTCTTGCAACCTCCTGCACCCCCCCATCTCTTTCCCCCTCTGCTTCCCGGTGTCATATGCACATTGAACGTTAAGGTGCAGGCTGTCCAATGGGAGTGAGAGAGAAAAAGCACAGGAGCGAAATGAATCAAAGAAAAGAAAATGGCTTCACCCTCATAACCCTTCTGGCCATCTTCCCTCCCTCCTCTCTACTTCTTTCCCGATCTCCCCCCTCCCAACGGATAGGAACAGAACAATGTGTAGATATCTCCCGTTGTACCTGACCAGTGTACATAAGTCCTGTATGGCTGCAATGTTGTACAGAGGGAGTTGGATAGAGACAGAGAGACAAAAGAACGCCAGAAGAAGTAGAAGCCAACGCGTGATGAATGAGGCGGCAAGATCCTCCTCACCTTATGCATCTCCGAGGTCTCCTCACGGGAGACACATGTGCTTTTCCCGTAGTTTACTCCTCCTCATCCTCCTACTCCTCCTCATCTGGTCTTCCTCCGCCGTGAGTGCACCACCCCCCCCCCCCCCCCGGCTGCAGATGAGCTAATGTTTTCAGGTCCAGCAACATGAGCCCACGAGAGAGACGGCCCCCTATCAGGCCCCCTCATCTGACACCCCCCCCCCCCCCACCCCACCCCACCCCCCCGCAGTCAAAGCTGGGCGGTGCACGAGAGAGCCAAAATTCTTCAAAAGATCCATCTGCTGCGCCCCGGTCCAGGCAGAATGGAACATCCCTCAGCGCCGCGTCTCCTCAACAACACAATTTCCCCTGAACGGCGAGGAGCCTTCTGACAGCAATTGATATAGAGAGCCAGGCAAAGTGCCGTCCGGCAGGGGAGTTTATGTGCTCTGTTTATTTGCTATGAGTGGAAGAGGGAAAAAAACAACAGAACATGAAAAAGAAGGAGCAAAACTAGCTCAATATCTTCCTCCCTTTCCATCTCTTTCTTTCTCTCTCTCTCCCCCTCTTTCCTTCTCTCTGTCTCTCTCTCTCTCTCTATCTCTCTCTGATCTTTTCTTGCCCTGTTCAGCCTGCCCAAGCCAGTCCAACCCCAGCCGTGTAATTAATTGAGTTTTGATGACTGATTACGAAGCTAACCAACTGCTAATTAAAGCTGATCAGCCAGTCCTGAAAGAGGAGTGCGAGTAACTGGGCTAGCATTGTTCCACCTGCAGTCTGCGCCGCTGCACCACGAGGGGCCTCGGGTCTTTGGGTCCTCCCATCCCATCGCCTCTGTGGGTGTCATTAGAGTCTGTGCCTGTGGGGGGGGTGAGAGGGAGGAGATGCATGTGGAGGTGGGCAGGTGGTGTTGGCGAGCCCAGGGCCCGCTGACCGGCTCGGCCCAGCCTGCTGCTTTACTTACCACCCGCCGAGCTCTAATGGGAAATCAGCAAGCCACTGAAGCCTGCCGCAGCGGGACAGATTTGGACTCGAGTCCAAATGCTCGGGCCTCACCTGTCTGGTCAGCTGTGACCGCAGTTGGACCTGTGAAAGGGGCAAAAGTGCAGACTGACTTTATAAAACACACACACACACACACACACACACACACACACACACACACACACACACACACACATAGTTCACAAACCTGCCACAGGCATAACTATGATTAAAATGACAAAGATGATGTTAACACAATCATGAATAATGTAACTAATAATTATTTTCTCATTTTTGTATCCTAACTCTCTTCTCTCCTCTCTTGTTCACAGACTCCCAGGCCCCTGAACATCATCAAGCAGAACAACGGCGAGCAGATCATCCGCCGGCGCACGCGGAAGCGCTTGAATCCCGACACGCTCCCGTCTGAGTCGGTGGGTCCCAAGCAGCAGCGCGGCGGGATCAACAGCGAGGAGCGTCTCAACGGCAGCCCCCTGGAGCGCCGGCCGGACGACTCGCAGACCCCTTCGGGCCCGGACACCCCCGTCGCCCCGCTGCGCTCCGACATCCCGCACGGCCCGCTGAGCAAGTACGAGGGCTACGGGTCCCCTGCCGCGGCGGGCGCCAAGGGCCACCCCAGCCCGCGCTCCACCCACGCCTTCCTGGTCAACCAGACGCTGGAGATCCAGAAGCGCATGCCCCCGCTGCACCTCCACAAGAGCCCGCCGGACGCCGGGGGGCCGCTGGGAGCCGAGGGCAACAACGGCCTCGCTGCCCCCGGCTCGGACGGCGGCGGCGGCGGCAAGGGTGGCTCAGAGCGCGGCAGCCCCATCGAGAAGTACATGCGGCCGTCCAAGCAGGCCAGCTACTCTCCGCCGGGGAGCCCCATCGAGAAGTACCAGTACCCCTTCTTCAGCCTGCCCTTCCTCCACAGCGACCTGCAGAGCGAGACCGACTGGCTGCGCTTCTGGACTAAGTACAAGATGTCCGTGCCGGGCAACCCGCACTACCTGGGCCCCGTGCCCGGCCTGCCCAATCCGTGCCAAAGCTTTGTGCCTTACGCCCCCTTCGGGCTCCAGCCTCACTTTCCACCCCCGCCACCTCCGTCCTCCGTCGGTCCAGAAAGCGACGCCCCACTCGACCTGGCCATCAAACATTCCAAGCCCAGCCCCTCGGTGACGCCAAACGGCGCCGGCTCAGGTGGCGCCATCCCCCTCGGGCTTGCGACGCCGCCCGCCATCGTCATAGAGAGGAGCAACTCGGAAAAGCGCTCCTCGCCTGCCGCAGCGGCGATCGAGAAAGAGCGCGAGCAGCAGCAAAAACAGCAGCAGCTCAAACCAACATCGAACGACGTGGACGAGGGCTCCACGAGAGCCCGGTCACCGCAGCCGCAGCCGCAGCGCGCCAGACCCGAGACAGCGGAGCAAGGCACGCAGGACGAGCTGTCCAGCAAGTGCGTCCGCTGCGGCATCCTCTTCCTGGACGAGGTGATGTACGCGCTGCACATGAGCTGCCACGGCGACGGCGGGCCCTTCCAGTGCAGCATCTGCCTGCACGCCTGCGCCGACAAGTACGACTTCACCACACACATCCAGAGGGGCCTCCACCGGCCGGCCAGCGAGCCGCCCTCCTCCGCCTCCACCCCGACCCTGACCCCGACTCCGACCCCGACGCCGGCACCGGCCCCAGGCGACAGCCCCCCACAAGAGTGAGCCGTCAGACGTCTAGGACGTCCAGAACGACCCCGACGCCACAACGTGCAGCATGAACTGCAGGGGGCGCAGTGGAGACAGTGCTTCAACACAGAACGCATCCTCCCCTCACCCTAGACCCCCACCAATTCCTCCATCCTCAACTCCTCACACTTACCCCCCCCCCCCCCAATAATCACCTTCACTCACCTGACTTTAAAAAACATCATGAAGTGGAGGAGGAACCACAAATGTGCCATGACGGCTTGCGCTGCCAGTCTTATGCAGTGCCTCAGTCTTTCAAAATGGGAAAGAAGACATGAGAGTTCTAGACAGCTGTTGGGAGTTCATTTCAAGCTGAAAACTAATGAACAACAAAAAGCTATTTGCAATTTCCACATTTTTACGAAGATACAAATGCTTTTTAATGACAATGGTACAAGCAGTTTTGTTTTCCCACCTCAGTTTCTGAGACTTGTCGAGCAGTCCAGCAAGTAAGGTACATGAGCAGATTTATTTTTAATGGTTTGACCTTTTTTTTGCTGTTTTTATTTTATTTGACTTTATTTTGTTTTATTTTATTTTATTTTGTACTCCCTTGCCTTTCTCCCGTGGGAGAAGTGGCTTATCAAAATGTTCTCGTACCTCCAGTGACACCAGGATGATGGGCCTCATGTTTGGGGTCAAAGGGTTGAGACAGGTGTTCGGAAAAGCCACGGAAGAAGTGACAGTGTCCTCAGCAAAATTCAGACTAACAAAGACGTCCTCAGGGAACGTGCACGGCTGATCTAGAGACCTTAAGTAGTTTTAGACGTACTTGTCGCCAGTTAACATTGTACTAAGTGTCCTATGTTGTATCAAACAATGTTCATTTTTAGAGATGCATTTCTTTTTTTTGTGGGGAGGGGGGTTGTTTTGGGTTGGTGTTTGTTTTTGTTTTTCCCACAGATATATCCGTCAACACTTTAAGCTGCTGCCTTAGTTGCTGGGATGCAAAACTGATATCACTAGACATTTGGGAAGGAATACAAAGAAGAAGAAAACAATATATTTTCTAAGATGTTAATAAGAATAATCATTATATCAGTGCCTGATATATTGTACAAAGTATTTTCTACCTGGTATGTTGATATGCAGCAATGAACTTGCAAACTTGCATTGGAGTAAAGAGCCCATGAGCTAGGCTCTGACAAACTGTTTACATTTGCAAATGTAGCAAACTTGGTAATGAAGCAAACACCTGCTATTGTTACATTTTTTTTTCATTGATTTTATTTTTAATATTTTTTATCTCTCACAAGAACAAAAAATGCTATTAAGAATAGAATGCCTTTTTTTACAAAGGCAGGAGCTTCAAGGAACAGAAGGACATGGTTATTTTGTAGCGTATATGTATCCGTGCACACACGCCACATCACGCATCTGTCCATTCCAAGCATAGTCTGTCTTTATTCTTTATCTTACCTGGCACGCACACATACTGTACACGCACACACGCACACACGCACACACACACGCACACACACGTACACCGCAGTGCTTTGTAGTTTCAGAGCAACTCTCATGGCGGTGGGCTTCAGCCTTTCTCACACTCTGACGCTGAACAAAGAAAATACTCAAGAGCCTGACCAGTCTTTGGCATCCGTTTCATTAAGTGAATAGGATCTCTACAACGTTTTTAATACTTCCTTATTTGGTCGTCCAGGCATTTCAGCCACCACAACATTCACCAGTATCTCTCTTTATGTTGTTTTTTCTTTTATTTCTTTTAGTGTGTCAGTTTTGCATTTTTAAGACAAAATATTGAGAGAACCATGGACTAATTCTTGCATAGTTCCATCTGCGTCCCGACACAGTAGAGTATTGTAAACAGTCATGACGTGCAGGTGTTCTGCAGGTGCCTTTCGTTGGAACAGTGGCAGTTGTGTAAACACTCCCGAGTTTGCAAATCCATGCATTATGTTGCAGGGCTGAGTCTTTAGAGAGCAGCAACATGGAGGCAAAAGGACTCACGACTGCGGTCACATGTGTGGAAGTTCCTAAAGTTGAACTGCACCACTAGCGTACTCTCATCGACTTTCATGTGGAGGACCTAGAAGTGAATAAACAAATAAGTGAAGGTGCAAGGCACCTCCACAGCTGGTGGTCCAGTTTTAACTTAAGCCATGGCAAGACTCACACTCGACTGGCTCCGTCGGTGCCTTGACACCACCCGATTGCTTTCTTATTAGACTCACACAGTGTCCTTCGTGAGATTCACATCAGCTTAATCGCCCGTGCTCCCTCTGACTACAGATATTACAGATCCTTACCAAGCAGATGCCCCCTCATCAGCAATATCAGATCCACTGGACTGGAGCTGAATCAGAAGGCCTAGGCTGTAATCATCTTCAAAAGCATCCGGCGATGCTCAGCAGAAGCAAAAACCTCTGGTGTTTTTTACTTAATCGCTATTACACACGCCCCCCCCCCCCCCCGTACATGCTTTGCTAGCTTGGAAATGTCTTTACTCTCTGCTAGTCTGGCTTTATCCTGTCGTGGAGTGCTGCACTCCGGCCCACGGTATATATTTATATGAAGTGGAGAGAGAGAGACTTGGAGGATGTATGAGAGAGAAGGGGAGAAAGGATGAGAGAGGAGGATGGTGGTATTATGTATGTGTTGGTAGTGTGTTGTTTTTGAATTACTGAGAGGTGTCAGATACTCAGTATAGCCTTACGATGCTGCTTTACTGCAAATGCCTCTTGGGAAATAAATGAGTAAAAAAAGAATACATTTAAATAATAAAGCTTTTTTTTTTTTTCACAGGAGCATTTATACAGTAGGTTATTGAATAACATAAGGAACTCTTGCCTTTTTTAAAAAAATGTTTATTTGTTTGAGATGTCATAGTTTATTTTGCTCTTGTTTTTATTTCTTGTTTTCTGATTATTTTTTTTAATGGAGTATGGATGTTTTTAAGTTGAAATATGTTAACGCTTGCACTTCAGTTATCCAGTTTATTGCCAAGGAAGAATGATGAAATGTAATTAGCATGCTGCATACAGGTACTGCATCTTAATCAATTGACTTTTTTTTTGTAAGTGACCATACATATTTTATAAGGGCCTTATGTAAGGCTGCAGGGAGAGAGAAATACATAGGAGGGGGGGCTGTGGGATGGGAGGCTACGAAGCCAGCTAGGACATGGTCATGGCAGAAGGCAAAAAATGTAAATGTTTTTAACCATATTTTTTTTTTTTAGATTGTTATTGTTTTTACTTTTACAGCATTTAAAGTGCATAGATGATGGTTTAGAATTGTTTTTTGTTTTGTTTTTGTTTTTGTTTATTTTTTGATTTTCAGCAGCCACCTTAACGTTTTTGTGTTGTAGTTTTTACAAGCAAACAACAAAAAAAATCAACAAAGATGGCAAAGATGTCTGTTACATCTAAACTTGAATAATAATGATGATAATAATAATTAATAAAGTAATAACAAAACATGTCAGATGGTGTGATGGTCATCATTTTTCTTCCACAACACAATGACTAGTCTTTCAAGTGCTGAGAGCTGTCAATAACCTAACTTCTATAATTTGTGTAATACCCCTTGACAAATGGTGACAAATTGTTTGGACCAGACAAGCCACACTTAACTGGACCTATGAGCACACCATGACCTTCATGTGCAGAAAGGCCCATTTTTTCTTCAGTCAGTCTTTCACCCATCGATTGCTCTTTTCCATTACAGAGATGTAGGTAAACCTCTAAGCTCTCGGCAGAATATTATGTAACTCAAGGTATTTGTGGGCTTGTGCTCGGCACAGAAGGGCCAATGAGATGATGGAACCTTTAAATGAAGAGCCTTGACCCCTCTGGCCGTCGCATGTGGATGCTCCATTGATTGACATCCCGTCTTTTGACTTGCGGTCAATATACAGTTTGCGAAGCGCTCGGCTGGAATGCTGCTGTCTGACATGTCTTTTAGCAACAGCAGCACCAGCGTCAGACATTGACGACCACAAGATAAGACATTGCTGCTAACTTAAAAACTCACATCTAAAACTGCTGAGTCATCTGAGACGCATCGACTGTACGCCATTCAGCCCTCTGTGTTAAAAGTTCAAAGTCTTTGCAAACTTTATTTAACACGTTTTTTTACATGCTTACCTAAAATAATTCCTGCAACATAAAATCACTATGAAAGAAAATTCTGTGATTTAGAGAAGGTGATGCAATCTCATGAAACCTGGGATATTTACAAACATGAGTGTGACTAGAATGTGTTTTGATGAAGATTCTAAATATCTCCTTTGAAGTGGCACTCTTGAATAATGAAGTATACTATGGGTTGTACATGTTTGAAAATCCTATTATATTGAATTATTTTACATTTACCAACAATCCTGGACACATTTTAGAACATGAACTTGCCAGTAGTACATAACTGATACATCTATCAGCTCATTAGGTCTGTCACAAAATGAATCATTTACAAGCCGGTATCCACCATTTTCTTTTTAGATAGATATATAGATAGATACTATAATTGATAATTTATCATTGAGGGAAATTCTTTCTTGGCATTTTAGCCATTAGTGAACACACACACACACACACACACACACACACACACACACATACAAAACCCAGAGCAGTGGACTGCCCACAAGGAGTTGAGGGTTAGGTGCATTGTTCAAGGGCACCACAGCCCTGCATGTGGACATGGGGAGAGTGACGCTAAACAGCCTCCCATGTTCCTACTGTACCAGTCAGGGATAAAACCGGCCACCCTACTGTCACAACTAAGCTTCCCAACCAGTAGGTCATGGCTGCCTGCCCAATGCCTCTGCTGCCTGCCCAGCTGCCTTTCTCCTTCAACGGCAAATTTATTTGTGGTGGATCTGAACATCCTGACTGGCCAGAACTTACCCTTATTTACATGCAAAAATACACACGCAGAATTCAAATAGCCTATTTTCATATACAGGAATGTAACATTTTGGACATTTAAAAACAAATGCATTTCCAGTACTGTACATTGTATTGTACTTAACTGCAGAAATAAGGTATTTTGATCAATCAGACACATTAACAGCTTAGCCTAACGTGCATTTGCAGCAATTGCCCTATAATCCCTGTGGTTAAGCATAGGTTTTAGTTTTATAGCAATGTTTTGAATGCCGAGATCTTCCAGTATATGTATGCTAAATGGTCTATGCTTACACAAACCTTTTATCATTTTTGCAGCAGTACAGCATTCAGCAACTCCGCAGATGAGACTGGGCTGTTTCTTCAAAGGTGCCATGTGTAAGAATTGAGGTAAAAATATCCAAAAAATGAGCTACACGCATCAATAGAATGAGAAGAAATAAGGGCGATGATGTCATTAAAAAAATGACAAGGTATAGTGCTGCAGAGATATCAACCTGAATTAGCATGCTAAATTACTAGCCACAGCCCGACAGGTGTCATAATTCCAGTTTCGGCCATGGGAGGCGGTATGCGGGCAACATAACCGCCAGCCAAAATGCAATACACGTGTCTTGGTTATTACTCTAGGGTAGACCAACTCGCTTTCTGGAGGTTTACTACCCCAATCTTTTATGGAATGTGGAGTATGAATTGATTTTTGGCGGACATTACACATGGCACCTTTAAGAATCCTGGATGAGTTGAAAAATAGGAAAACATATTCTATACAAGTACTTTTCATGATGATACAACATGTCCATGTAGAATTTCACTCTATACTGTATGGGCTAATATATCTGCTTGTTTGCTTGTGCTTGTTGTAGACCTTATCGGTCAGCAAGCAGTCGTGTTTCAGTTTATTCACTTATCTCAGCAACCACCAAGATTGATCATAAAAAGAAAGCACTACATTAAATTTATATGGTTACTGTATGTACTCAAACTGAAAGGTTCCCCATGCTTTCTGGAGCCTTTCTTTTGACTGCTAGCTCATTGCCGTTCTCCCATTGTTTTCAAAGGGACACTAGTGAGACTGTTAGGCCTCTGGCCATTCTGCTAGTCTCCAGCAGAAAGCATGTCTCCATCTCTCTCACAGTAACTCCTGTCGAGGCGCTTTGGACTTGCATAGTTGCAGTCAGTCCAGACTAGAGTGCTGCTGTGGTGTCCCACTGTGTCTCTGCCGGAACTGCAGATGGAGTCGGACCTCTGTAGGCAGTCTTTGAAGCGGATGAATGATGCTCTCTCTCTGTCTCTCTCTCTCTCATGTGCACACACACACTAACTGACAAAGTTTCTCACTTACTTATTCACTCGCCTCTGGCCAGTCTCCCCCCCCCCCCCCCCCGCACAGCAGCACACTCTTGGTTTGGCAGGGTCTACTGTCATCCAGCTTGGGTCCAGGAGTGGTCTGCCCGTGGCCATCAGAGACCTGGGGGACACGGGGAGGCCTGCTTTGATCATCTCAAGGCAGCGGGTGGATTGGTGTGTGCTGGCGGCCAGCTCCGGGACTGCCGGCAGTCAAGTAAACAACAACACAGTGTTGTTATGAGCGGAGAGGAGGTGGAAGCGCTCGAGCCGGCGCGTGTGTGTGTGGGGGGCGAGCATTATGAAAATACTCCCACCATGACTCAATAAATCATGAAAGCTGCCGGGCTGTGAATTTCAATGCACCGGTGCCTGTTGCTCCGGATGGGCCCAGGTAGAGACCGGACATACAGGCGCTCCTGTCACACTCCTGTCCGGTATGTTATGTGACAATGTTGTGGTAACAGAGCAAGGGAAGCTCCCAAACATTTTATCTACATTTGTTTTCGAGGGATTTGGGAGGCGCAGACATGTGTGCCAATGTAGACAGGATATGGCCCATGGATTGTGGTATCACTATCTTATATATATATTTGTTATAAATATATATTTGTTCAAAGTAGAGCACCTGAATGATTTCCACTCATCAGTGTGTGCACTTCCTAGGTGTTGACCTCATGGCCTCGGTGTGGTGTTAGCACCTGGCTACACTAGTCTGGCCTCAGAGCCCTAGTGCAGATGCTCAGCTGTGAACAAGCAGCGCGTGCCTAAATGAGCAGCCAGCAGGTCCCACTCAGGGCTCAGGGAAGAGCAGCTCAGGCAGCAGGGGGGGTTGAATGTCTAATGGTCGCTCAGAGCGATCGCACGCTCCAAAGGTCCTGAGTAAAAAAACAATTAAAAAAAAAAACAGCAGACTGCTCAGGTGGGAAAGGTTACTGTAGCCTCTAGGGATGAGGATGTCAGGTGCCGTCCTCGAAGGCCTCAGTGTCGCCTGACCGACGGCCGTGGGGGAGGGCAACAGACTGTGACACACTTTTGAAGGTCACATGGAGGTTTCCTCACTGTGTAAACAAAGTCACTTAAAATCAGACCATGAACTCACACATAAAGCTGTTTATATTCACGTTTAAAAAAAACCCACACAGCTTCTGTCTAGCTACTGAACCCGTGACCTACAGTTTTGTACCATACGCACTAGTTATATTGCATGTCATTTTCATAGACAGACTTACTGTATAGATTATATAAGCTTTACACAAGTAATAGAGTTCATACAGTGTCAGACTTTTTGCTACGCTTGTCCTTAGAGTGTCTTAAAAATCATACACATTCCTCGTTAAGGGGTCTGGATTCTGTTCCAGACGGCGAACGGGTCTGAGAAATGCCTTGGTGCCGATCGTCACCACGGACTCGTTCATTATCAGCCGACCCCCATCTCCCCTCTCTCTCCCCCGCCGTCGCGACACAGATTTAGCGCCTTATCAGCTGGGTCTGGCCCTGGCATCATGGCAAATTTCGCAGATGACGGCCCAAGCCTGTCCCGCAGCACTCCGATGAACAGCCTCATTTCGGCACACCCCAACAAACCGCTCCTCCGGCGGCTTGCGGGGGCCCTAACACATATCAAATTAATCAACAAACCATTCACTTTTACAATTTGGGAGTTATCCGCGTGATTAAACTGGCCCCGTGTGGATGGCTGGCTTCGCTCCTCGCCTGTCACCCCCTCCAGCCCTGCAACCTCCCACCCCATCTGGAAGCAGGCTGTTGATTGGACGGCTTCCATTCACGGGCAAAAACCAAATTGTCATCGCCCCAGATACGGGACTGTGAAACAGACGGGGGCACGACCGTCCAGTAAGGGGGCCAGTGGGGCTTCCTGCTCTGTCTGTCTGTCTGTCTGTCTGTGTTTGACTTTAAATGTCTGCCCATGAAACTCCTGTCTGTCTATCCTCCTGTATGCTTTGTCTCTCTCTGCCTTTTTTTTACTCTGTTTGCCTGTCTTTCTGTCAATCAGCTTGGTCACCCATTCTTCTCTCTCTCTCATTCTCTTCTACTGCTTGTCTGTCTGTCTCTCTCTGCCTCTCGGTCTGTCTCTGTCTTTCAAACCCATCCCTAAAGCTTCCCCTCCCACCACCCTGTCTCGTCTTTTTATTAAAGATCCGTCCTTGATGAACCTCTCGATATTTATCATGCACAAGAGACGCACCCTTTGAATGTAAACCATATCCTGTCAAACAAGAGCGATGGCTCTGTATGAAAGCAATGATCCATCTCTGCAACCCCATGTCACATGCTGATCCTCTTAAGTGGGCTGTTTGCAGCTGGCTGAGTTTGCTTAGCAGGAGCTCAATAATCTTAAGCAGTGCTGCAGACAAGGAAACTCTTTACTATATTAAATTAACTTTATTATTCATTAATATATTTTATGATACAATGCATTGCAGACAAAGGTAGGGGTAGGCAACCTGTTTTGTGTCAATTCAGAAAAAAAAAATCTAAATTGAGCCAGCTGGGAATTTTATTGCACAAATGATTTTGAAATGGCTCATGCTTTCATATGGTTACCACTATTGAACCTGCTTTATTACAGTGTTACAACAATAGCCACTGTAGCTTGTAATAGGCCTCTGTTTGCCAAATTTGCAAAGGTCTGACCCTAAAACAAGTGTTTCCTCTCAAATGCTAAGATCTCTCTCTCGCTCTCTCACTCACTCTCTCTCTCTTTTTCTCAGTTTCGCATAACTCCAACCATATGTTTGAGATATTGTGCATTCATATCTTATATGATTTAACAGGAAAATATCAGAGAATCATATATACCGCATATCATGAACTCATCTACAATACACAAAGGTAATCCAAGGTTATGTACAAAGGTGTTCCAGAAACAATCCAGAAAAATACTTCCATTTACAATAACATTTATTCATTTAGCAGATGCTTTTATTCAAAGTGCCTAACAACAATGAGGAATAACATTAGAGCTACATTGCAGGAGAACAATTAATACTCCAACAATAAATGCTACCAGAGAATGAGAGTGCAGCAGTTTGAGTCTAAAGTGTGCTAAAAGTGTAGTCAAAGGATATAGTGGTAGAGGAAGTAGAAGGATAGTAGAAGGGAAGTGCATGGTAAGTGCATGTTGGGAGGGTTGAGTTGTTAGGAGTGAGGAGAGGAGGACCTTCAAGTGATTCTTGAAGATAGAGAGGGACACCTCTGTAGAGGTACAGTCTGATTTGTACTTATATTGAGTAGTGCAAAGCGGTAACATGGTCAGATAAGTTTAGCTGGTCATCAATCATGACACCCAAGTTTCTTATCACTTTTGGTAGGAGCAGGAGAGAAGAATCAATTTTGATGTTTGATGTTGTGATGGTCTTAGAAAGGTTTAGTTGGGGGTGGTGTTCCTTCATCCAAGTGGATATGTTTGATAGACAATCCAAAATCTGCACTGAGACCTGGAAATCTGCACCAGGCAGAATGGACAGATATAGTTGGGTATCATCTACGTAGCAATGATATGAGAAGCCACGTGAGCAGATAATCAAGCTTAGCGCGGTGGTGTATATGGCAAAGAAAGGGCCCCAGCATCAAGCCTCCAAGCCATAGGGCACCTCTCTAACGGGGCGGTGAGATGTGGATGTTTGTCCCAGTAATGACACATTGAATGATCGGCCATTGAGATAAGTGCGAAGTGTGCTTTGCCTGTAATGCGCATATTTCCAAGTATGGATAGTAGGATGATGGTTGTTGTCAGAAACAGCTGATAAGTTGAGCAAGATAAGTACCGAGGACCGAGCGCCTGCTCTGGCTGATTTGAAGGTTTCTGTCACAGACAACAGAGCCAGTTCGGTGAAGTGGCCACTTTTAAAGCAGGACTGATTAGGCTAAAGGAGGTCGGTCGGTGAGAGACATTCTGTGACTTGTTTGGAAACCACCCTTTCGATAGCACTAGAAAGACCGGCCAATAGTTCTCTACTTGAGTGGAAGCAAGGGAAAGGTTTATAAGCAGTGCTGTTACTTGAGCCAGTGTGGATGCAGTTGGAAATGTACAAGAAGCCAGTGATCCATTAATCACATGTGTGACTGCTGGCGAGATCATAGGAGATACTGTATAGCTTGGAGGAGGTTGGTTGGAATTGGGACCAGTGGGCATGTAGAAGGACAGTTACATGTGTAAACTAAATCCTGACTCCTGGGTTCGTCTACAGGTGGATTCCTCACTTTATAGACACAAGAAAGAGATGGATATGCTCAAGAACAGTTCCGTTTAATTCCGACTCAGCTTTTACACGTGTCTCCAACCACACAGCCTGTCACTTCCTAGTTCCCTCACGTGCTGTAAACATTTAATAACAGACATGAACTTCCCCATTTACTAACATTATAAAATCCTTATATTTTCTAAATTATTACTTAAGATATTAATTCTTTATTCATATTCAGGAATTGTAGTAATTACTCAAGCTTACACATGTTAGGACACCTCACTCTCAATGAGAGGGGTGAATGAAGGAAATGATGGGCCATAAACCAAGAGAGACTGAGGATACGCAGTAGCACTGCTGCATTCTGGATCTCTTGTTGTGCCCTTAGCAGGGGCAGACTGAGAGGGACATGTAGTAGGACCGCTACATATTTGAGACTTAGTTGCACCCACCTTAGGAGACAGATTGCTGTCAGCTGTGAGGTGGGTTGCTGGAGGAGGAGGTTGAGGGTCGAGTAAAGTTTTGAAAGTGGAAAATTGTCTCTGGTTGTCAGCAGCACTGTGGATCTTATCATTATAAAAAGCCTTCTGTGCACTAGTGATGCTGGATGAGAAGGACTGGTAGCTCGTGAGGTCGGTAGGTGCTTTAGTTTTGTGCCATTTCCTCCCAGCACCTCTGAGGTCAATGTGCAGCACTCCCAGGGTATCATTCAGCCATGGATGAGACTGGTTAGGTCGAGCAGGTCAGGAGGACACAGGCTATCCACACAAGAGCTTACATGTAGTATAGAGCAGAGTGACTCTGTGGCATTATTAACCTCTAGACAGAGTGTGCTGACAGGTGGACACAGAGAGGAGGAATGGATGCAGGTTGTGGTGCAAGGAGATCATGGGCAGAGGAACAGAGGCTTGTTCAGAGAGCCACATGTTGAGTCAAATTAAATCATGGTCAGACAGGTGCAGAGGAGTCACCGTTAGGGTGTCACAGTTTTGAGCGAGGATGAGATCACGCTCTTTGCCGGCTTTTGTGAGTCGTAGGATCTGTAAACTTGTTGTAGCTCGAAAGGTGCTTTTGAAGGCCCTCTGTGTAGCTCCGTCAATACTCATTCTCACACTTGCAGAACTCACTATTACATTGTGAACTGGACCAATAGAAAAAGGTTGTTACATGCCTATCACTCCTGCAAAGAGCCTGAGAACAATTCCAGTTTTGAGCAAATCAAGAGCATATGCTCGCTGTGAACAAGGCTTCACACCGTTTAATAAGCTAGCTATTAGTTGGTGTCATTTTGGGTCATTTGCTTGGGACCCTGCTCTTCATAAGACCTCCTTACAAGGATTCATCCATTTAAACGGATGAGCGAAAGTACGACAATTACCACAGCTTCAAGGGCACTCTTCTCCAGGTGATAAGAAAGAGGGGAAAACAATCTCCCAAACCTTAGGCTCTACTCTTTCCAGGTTGTACAAAAAAGCATATTTCATCCCCTCACCCACCCACACTCCTCTCGCTAATTCATTAAACACAATGGACAGATTCACAGAGAGCACTTTTATCAGTACAAGACGATTAGAAGTATAAAATGTGGGCCTTTATCACAGAAGCACTCAAGCGTTTCACTGACCCTTGTTTGGCGGTTCAGGAAGATGTTTAGCTTTTTCATTTTTCATTCAGAAGTTTTTCTCTTCATTTGAAGCCTTGGTCATGCAAAACTCAACTGCTATAAGGTCAGTTAAGCATTTGCACAGCTTTTTGACTCTTGCTCTCTTTCTCTCTCAAAAGATTATCGGACATTACCATTTGTGTGCCATTTTGTTATCTGCGAGGCTATTATTGTGTGGTTTATTTTTATCTGTTACGTGATAAGGTCTTTGTGGAAAGTTTTATAAATTAAAAAAGCGGAAAAGAAGCTACAGTTTTTGCCTTTTTAATTAGGTTCAGGTAAAGTTGTGAGTCATAAGATATGGTGATAAAATAAGTCATAAGATAAGTGCAAAAAATCTCCCCTTCCACATCTGGACCTTGGCCTCTGTTCTGAATGCCGGGGGCTAATTGATTGTACCATTTGGCTGCTGCAGGGAATTGGGAAAAATATCACAGATATTTCTGCTATCCATGACTGCTCATTAATTTGTTAATAAGTCTCTATCGGTCACGGCTATCTTGTTCTATTTCTCTGCCCTCAAGGCTACACATGAAGGCTACAAGATAGTCATTACAAGATTGTCCTCCATCAGTTCAGGTGTTTTTGAGTTTTAATCACATCAAAAACTGCATAAGAATAACTTGGTGGCACCATAAAAAACACTCCTATTTAATTTTACAATATTCCATAAATGCCAATCTAACAAAAAAGCGAACATTGTGAAAAAAGCTAGTCTCATATACTAAATATTGTATTCTTGTTTTCATTGGCCTTAAATAAAAACGATGCAGAATATATTCACTGAGTGAGTAACATTTCCATCCTTGATGCCAGTAAAAATTCATTTAATCAGTTATAAAAACTATGAACCTCGTCTTGCGTCTTTTATGGAGTTGAAATCACCTGTCACAGGTGCACACTGTTTATAAATGCCTCATAAAATGTGGATTATGGAGAATGCTTTGAAGTGAGCCAGCATGAGACTACCTTCATGTGTGCAAGCACCAACCCTCGCTTTCAACGAGCATAGACTAATTATGAACTAATGGTTTAGAATGGCCTAAGTCCAGGCAGAGGGTCCCATGACTTGCCAGGACTTACCCCCAGGGTGGACCTCTCTGGGGCCTTCTTGGCTGCAGGTGCCATTGGTTGGCTGGTGGCTCATTGGAGGGGAAGGGCTGGCAAGGGAGCGATAGGCCCCTCTCATGGCCCCTCTAATGGGGGAGTCATAAGCGATGGCAAGGGGGGAGGTGGGGGTTGAGCTAGAGAGCACCTGCGGGAGTGCAGATACCCTGAGTCATCGCTGACTGCCTCAGCCTGTGGGACAGGATCAGCTCCGGCATGTAAAGCAGGCTAAAATCTAATGCATGAATGATTTATGACAGGCTTTTAAGGTAGGCTCTCTCTCTCTCTTTCTCCTGTTTCTCTTTCTTCAAATCTCTCTTTCTTTCACCCCAAGTAAAACATTCTCATACACTAGAATAGACCCATGGCAACAAGGTGGTTTATACTTTATGGAAAACTATGGCCAATTAACTATATGGTGACTCTTCATTGAACTTGCAATGTTCTAACAAGGCTCATTTTAGTTCTATGTCCAAAAACACATTCTCTTGCCATGGTCACTTACCAGTAAATAAACTCAAGAAACACTGTATACGAAACGATAAACAAAAGGCGTCATATTTATGCTGACACCATGCATTTGTCCACCATGCCCTTTGGTTGGAGTATGGGACTCTGTGTCACCTTGTGCTGACAGCCTCCATATTTCCATTTCGGGGCCAGGATGAGGTGACTCCTGGCGTGACCTCATTTTCCAATTCAGGAAGCCAGCAGGGACGGGCCGAGATTTCACAGGGCGAGGCAATGGAGTCTGTCCAGGGTTCATCTTCTCACCCTCCACCATTTCACACAGAGAGCGAGAGTGACCATAAATGTTCTCCTGAAAGAGGAGGCAGCTCAGTCTATGTCTTTCTGTTAATAACATCCCAATTTTGTGGAGCAAATGGTTTTATTTGATGATGATTATAATTATGAAGTCTGGAAGGCTTATACTTTTCTTGACCTCCAAGAAGGATGGGCTGATAGATACTCATCAGGATATCTCATGTGGAAATTCTTTCTCTGTATTTGACCAATCCATTTGTGAAGACACACACTAGCAGTTAGAACACAGTGAATAGTGAGCACACACAAACACCCACAGCAGTGGGCAGACATTGCTGTAGAGACTGGGGCACTGTTGGTGTCTTGCTCAAGGGCACCTCAACCATGGATGTAAACATGGGAGAGTGCTGTCTGATTCCCTAACAAGTAGGCTGCCCACTGACCTGTATATTAACGGTTGCCATAGATACTCCCCTAATATAATAATCTTAAAAATGCTTCAGGCTTTGTGGCAAGTTGTGCTTCATTTGTTCAATTTATTTTATGCCGCAGCCGGTTTTATAAGGATCTCACGAAATGAAGCAGCTTCCAGTTAACAGCTAATTTTCTTTCTCTCACCAGCAAGCCCCACAAGGCTCTCTCTCTCTCTCTCTCTCTCTCTCTTTCTCTCTCTCTCTCTGCGGACGATTGTGTGACAGCCCCAGTTCCTCTGGTGCTCTGCTGAGATAAATAATCTATCTATCATCAGCAGGAGCAGACCAATTAAAAAGGCGGGACAGCGGCACTATCCTTACATGACAGGGCATCTGATGTGTAAACAGGTCCCCGCATTTTCACCACTAAGCTGTCTCCCTCTCTTGTGCTATTATTTTAGGTATTAATGCACAAATTATGATATGATGAATGTTGTATTGCATAGTTATTGACCGTTTTGTTTGCACTAAGAGTTTATGTAGGCCTACATATAGAAATGTATATTGATATAGCTCACACATGCAAATGATGTAGAAACATGTATATGTATGGTCATCCCATATTAAACAGACAATTATGTGACAAAAAATGTCTACTTCAGAAAATACTCCTCTCAGAGAGAAAGAAAGAGAGAGACACAGAGAGAGAGAGTTTGTGTTTCACTTACTCTGTAGCTCTTTGTGTTAAATATGCCTCTGATAGACTCCAGCGTCCAATCATCCAGTGGTCAGTAGTTTCATCCATGCTGGCGCCCGTCTTCGACTTCAGCCCTGCACAGCAGCTGCTCCCGTGAACAATGGCGACAGGCCTGGTCTCACTACAGGACGTGCACCCTGCCATATGGCTCAAGCAAACAAGCTCTTTTGTTAACAGGTATAATTATACGGCTGGCCTGGCACAGAGGTGTACCCTGATACATTAACCCGAACGCGTGTTTGGGATTTCCATGGGTGTGTTTATTCGTGATCATGTTTTAATGGACACTAGTTAGTGGTAGTCTTTGCTGATTTTTCACACAGGATTTGAAACAGTGTTTCACAGTACGCTCAGGCAGGCAAACTCTGTTAAATCCACATTTGAGGAAGACATTTCAGAAATGGTTTATTCTGGGTGATGATTGTGTGTGCATAGTGGTGGAATTTAGTTGTATACCATTCCAGATCATACATTGTAGTATGACAGAGGTTAATTCCATAATTATGATAATGATTAGTAATGTCAATCATCTCTAAAAAGTTTGCATCTTACCCATTAAAGAAGCAGAAGTTTGAAAATGTTACATACACTTTTACATAAGGGTGATTTAGATATTTTACAGTTAACAACTTACTTGAAAACTATAATGTTCTTTAATTATATCTTTATATATAAACTTTAGAGTGTTGGAGAAATGATTTGCATGATTTTATTCTCTAGAGGAATGTCAGTAGGCAGCAATTTGCCACCATCTCCGGCTCTGCAGCAGAATAAGGACTTATTCAAGGGATCTAGAATGTTTTCTGTCAACAAAACATGTTGTGTAGCCAGCTGCTTTGGTATGATCAAGTTCAAGTTCATTATGATGCTATATGGTCATGTAAAGGACATGGACACACCAGCCATTGACACTAGCAGGCCAGGCTATACACAGTGGTTTGAGACAGACAATTCTGCAAAAATGTAAGGAAACTTTTACCAGGTCGCCAAACACAGAGGCAGTCTATCCGCATGCTCTTTGAAACAGTCCTTTTCAAATATTCTCTATGTTGATGTCTCTCTTAAAAAGTGCTAAGCAAGCGCCCTCTTACTTGGGAAAAAAAAAAGTTAAGCCCTAACAAATCTAGCAGGCGTTTATCCACAATATGTAACCTTCCACTCCCACACACACACACATACACACCACCACCCGCCGACTTGTGACGATTGGGGGTGTGAAATCTGGTCATGCACGCTCGCCTTGTCGACATGCACGCTCTAATCCCGCTCTACTTGTGCATATTTTTCATTGGTTGGCAGTAAATAGGCTGCGAGTAATTAGTGGCTCCTGCGCACTGAATGCCAGCATTAATTCCGAGCGGTATTAATGAGAGGTTATCATGGACAAAGTTTCAAAAATCCACAGCTCATTTATCTCGCTGGCATCTCCGCGGCTTGAGTAATGTCCAGTGTCACCAGCCTGGAACATAATTAAACACTTAACACAACTGCATATTTATTCGTTGCCTCCTCACAGCAAGATGACGGTTTGCCAGGAGCAATATAGACTCACTGTATATCACTGGGATGTAGTTTGGGGAAAATTTAGTAATGTCTTGGAGCACTGCCAGTGTATTCAAACGATTTTAGAAAAGGAAACATAATTTACATTTTTTGGTGACTTCTTAAAAACTTTTTTTTTTTTCTGGGTGTAATTAGTGATGTAATCAGAACTTTTTTTTCTTTGTTTTTCTTTATTCGCCCATTTTCGTCTTCAGAGATTTTCCAATTATTTATTTATTTCATTTATTTTATTTACTTTCTGTTTTTCAGTCATGAAACGTTAAACATTTATAAGGACATGCTCATGAAATTTAAGCAGGAACAAAATTAGCCGAGAAGCTGGGATTCTTCACAACAGATGAGCCAGCTGAAACGAGTGGGGAATTTGACTTGCTAAAAGAGAGTCTCTGTATCCGCCAAATCTAATTATCCCTCTAATCTGGGTGTTTTCACAGAAAGTTAAAGACAATGTCTGAGCTAAAACAACCAGTGTGTGTGGCTGTGACTCACACACACACACACACACACACACACACACAATACAACACTAGGCCATTCTTGTCAAATCTGCAGTCTTGTTCGAGTCTCCTCCTTGACACGGGTGAACTATTGCGCTCAGGACCTGCACTAGCTTCAGGGCTGTTCTGAACACTAACCAGTTTCAAGTATCTCTCACACTGTATTTTTAGGGGTGAGAGGCGACCGTAGCCCTGTAGCTTTTTCCATGACCAAAAATACACCAGTAGTTTTAACTGGAAGACAAAAATTATACAGCATTAGCACTGCAGTGAACCTCCCTCAAAGCATAATGAAATGCTCATGCAAATCCTTCTACTGCAGAGCACATAATGTGGACTAAGTACAAGGTGGTGGCGGTTTCTTTTGTCTATTCAAACACAGTGTGTGTCTTAACTCACTGCTATATTCAGTGGTCTAATATGTCTCAAACCAGGAGGCACCAGACATCCTAAAATCAAGAACGTGACAAGAGGAAGACTGATAGACAATGCAGCAGTGGAATAATGAAAGTTATTATATCAGAAAGTTTATATCAGAATGTCGAATGTCTCCAAGGCCCATCTTCAGCAGCAGCATGCACAGATCAACTGTTTTACTAAACAGGAAGCATACGTCCTCGACACAGAGCATGCAACTCATCAAGGCTCTGAGGGATGGCATAGGAATACCAACAGCTTGAAAGGCTTGACTGATGAATACGTGCATAGACATGCCTCACCACGGAAGTGGTGATCGAATATGAAGCACAGAGTCAAAGTCATTGGCCGTGCTCTGCAAGCTCCCTAACACCAGTCTTCTTTAAAACTGTCTGGTCTGGTGTTCAACATTCTAGTCTTTTGATATAACATAGTTGCTTTATCTTCCCTGTGTACTTGTTTGCATTGGCTCTGATGTTTGGAAGCAGCACCAATGACAACAGCATTTGTTTTCCAGCTAAGCATCTCTGTTATTTTCCTTCACCTCTGCCCCACTGTGCATCCCTGTTAACCCCCACTGGCATAATTAATGATGCACTGCATCGAGCAACGACGTGCAACAGGCGCCACGGCCGGCTGACGATCTTGTCAAACGGCAGCGTGTTTAATGCACGGCAAACCGCTCACTGTTAAACACCGCTCTCTAGGTCAAGTGTGAAAGCGAAGACGTTCCGGCTGTAGCCGTGGCGAGCTTCACGCTGATCACTGCCGCCTCTCTCTCTTGCGCCCGCTTCAGCTCTCCAACGCTTGGCTCCGGGTCCCGCTCTGACAATGCGGGCACAGCGGGCGAGGGCTAATTGGCGCCACATGTCCGCTTTACAGCTGCCTAATTTACCTGCACAAAAAAAGGGGCAGAATGGTAAACAAGAGCCCTTCGTGTTTTTCGAAAACATCTGCGTTTGGGTTTTTTGAATTGTGCTGACTCGCCACAGAGAGGGAGAGAGAGAGAGAGAGAGAGAGAGAGAGAGAGAGAGAGAGAGAGAGAGAGAAAAAAAGAAGGGTGCAGAGAGATGGAACAGGAATGTTTTTTCGGAGAGCAAGAGAGACAGATAGTGTAGAGAAGGAGGAGGAGGGAAGATGGAGGATGGTGTTTTTTCCAGAATAGAAGACAGGGATGGAGAGAGAGAGAGAGCGGAAGAGGAGGTGTGAGAGAGGGAGGGAGATCGAAAAGGAGGGAGAGAGGGAGGACATAATTCATTCACACAGTGGGAGCTTGACTGGGAGCAAGTGTAACCAGGCCTATGATCAGCCCAGTAGTGTTAATGAAATCTGCTTGATGGTGCTGAGGGGCAGAAAATAAATGAAGAGATGAGCTAGATTAATCTGCCAGATCCCTTGGCCAGCTGACAGAGATGCTGCTAACTCTACTTACCTTGCACACACTTCTTACTGATATCTGGTGGCAACATGCTTCAAAAACACACACACACACACACACACACACACACACACACACATTCTATATACTAACAAACAAATGTACACATATGTCTATAAAGACAAGTATACACAGGAATATACATACATGTAGAGAAGTGCACCAATGTATAATATGCATTACACAACACTTCATAACAAAACATGTGTGCACTCACCACAATTACACAACACATCCACAGACACACAAACACACACAACTCCTTGAATTCACCCCTGCTTCATCCCTTACAGACAAGCACGTATGGAAAGACATACAAACTCATACCTCTGTGAGTTCCAGGCGTCCACTGCACCCCAGCGTGACGTGAGTCGCACTGACAGCAAGCAGCAGAGAAGATGGTCAGAGGACGCACACTCAAAGTCGAGTGCCAGACCTCCACCAGGCAAAATAAGAGGCCCCATTCTGCAGCGCGCACGCCCAGGAGACCTGTCTGTTTGGGAGGAGGGGTGAGGGGCAAGGAAGGGTGGGTGTGGTGGTGGTTCCTATAGAGGTCATCAGACATCCTCAAGCTCCCCTACCCATGCCTGGCTCACCACAACAACACACATAAACCCCCTCAAGCAAATGAGATTGGCCCTGTCCCATTTTTATAGGGAATGGTTGTACTTGTATGTATGCATCACAACATCATTTCAAGGCACTGACAACATGTGAATGTGCACACATGGATAGTTCACACAAACACACATGTAAATACATTACCCTGGACTGAATTTTACCTTCATCTGACTAGATTTATTTATACCCTTGCAGACAGTATGGCGTGAAATGCAGAATCTTTCTCCTAAAAATGCAATGTGAAGAAACATTAATCAACCTAGGTGAAGGCTCTGTAGCTTGAGCTTGAACTTGTTTCATCCCTGCTGAAAGTGCCAATGGAATACAAGAAAGAAATTCATGTGTTTTTATAGCTGACCTTATCACAAGCATATTAGCTGAATGCTATTGTGGTTTTATTTTGTCCTAGTTAAGATTGAAGGTTTGAGTGATTGAGTTCACAACCTCTAATATTTCCATCTTAGTAAGGCACTTGAGAGTTAAATGAAGACATCATTTGCTCCCTTTAAAGGCTTCCTATGCAAGTTTTTTTTACCTTAACATAACAGCTTTGAAGCCATTTGATAGTAAACAAACTTGTAATGGGCAGAATTGTGCACCCTATGTAGTCGGCTACAGAGAACGAGCCTTGCAACTTGCATAAAAACATCCCAGAGTTGTGCAATAGCCTACTATTTGTATTAAATCATGCAATATTACCTTGTCAGTCGACATGGCTCTTCAGAAGTTATCTCTACCGCTTTGTAAACAAAACCACATGCACTGTGTCCAGGAGGAAGGGTGCTAGCCAAAAGTGCCAAGAGTATTTACGACCATTGTGTCAAATACATACCCTCAACTGCAGGGGGAGCCCTGTAGCACCACACAAAAAAGAAGAAGAAGAAGAAGAAGAAGAGGAAGAACTGCAGTGGATAGCTTTAAGATATCTAAGGGGCATTGAAGACATGCAAAATGCATGTTGTGTATAATGTACTTTATGCTTTTGTTTATGCCACTGAGCAAGTCTAAACCATTTCAAATGACTTACCAACAAGAAAACTAAATTACCAGCACATTACTTTTTCATGTGCTTAGACTAAATTAGAAAGGATCTTTTTTGTTCAAATTAGGCAACCATATAAATTGTTAATAGGTTTCAGGTTTTGTTCTCCTAAAGCAAACCTGAGATTGGAGTCCTCTTGCAGTTCTCTTTCTCTTGTTTTGTTTTAGTGTGACTTGTTTTCTTCTGTTTTCTCTCATGTAATTCATCGCATAAAAAATTAAAATGTCCAACAGTTTACTCCAGTGTGTGAGATGACCCATGCTACCACCAGCGTCTTGGGTCGCAGGGTAACAGAGTCCAATTTATTTTCTATTGGACATTCTTTCTATTGGACATTCTTACAAATGGGTTTGAGGCTAGGCATCCACAGTGTGTATGTGGATCAAACAACTGACTCCTTACTGATGGTATTTTTTTGGATGACTAACACCTCACCTGGGGTATTCAAAACATGACACACGCTCAGACTGCACAGCCAACTTTCACATTGGGCTTGTAGTTCTTTTCTGAAGTTGATGAAAGTTACATTCCACATGGAAAAAAGAGAAAAGTGTATAGTGTATTTGCCAAAATAAGTAAATTTTTAATGTTTTTATAAATTCACAAACATAGACGCTTCATGTGTGGGATAAAGTGTAATTCTTAAAGGAACCGTATGTAAGAAATGTATTTCATTTAATCATAAAATGGCCTAGCCTAGAAATCTAGACGCACCCTAGCGGCAAATTAATTTGCTCAGCCTGTACGTCTAGTATCAAACCATAGGGATTTCTATTGGCTGACGCCGTGGACGTCATCCAATCACTGCGCTCTATTTTGTTAGAGAGTCTTAAGGCGGGCTTAACAGGATAACGACAGTCCTGCGACGGTGAACAACAAGGAAGGTGGCTATGGCGAACGAAGAGCGGTTGTTTGAATTGGCGTTGGCGTCAACTTTGGAGGAGTTGGACTTGTGCTTTTCTTTGAAAGTTGAGCAACACAATGCACTTAAGTCATTCCTTTCGAAGAAGGATGTATTTGCCGTTTTGCCTACCGGATACGGATATGGTCGTAGCGCTGGCCTATTGCATGCCTAGGCAGTTTGAAAGACAATTCTCTGCCCGCCCCTTGGATTAAGTGAGGTGAATGGTTCGATTCCAGACTATACATTTCAATGATATAGGATGGCCCGCCAGGCTAAAAATGGCCCTGATATGTCACTAGACATTAAGAAATCATTTTCATTTCAAATACCTTTATCACTGACAACAGTAGTCCGGCCAGGATATTGTCATTTAAAAAGTGAAGTTGCAGCCCTCAACTGATGTTGATGTTGTCATGTTATGTTTTGGCCTGATGCGCCACCCTCCACCTATCTACGAATCACAAAGTCAGTAGTGTTTCGGCATCTGGGTTGCCAGCTCTGCCAGTCAGGGGGGAGGGGGAGGGGATACACCGCTCTACAGTAATTTGAAAGTCATTGCAGTACCAGTTTTGGCCACAATCTTACATATGGTTCCTTTAAAGGATGAACATAACAGGGATTTTCAGATAGATAACACAATGTATTACTAGTAATAGAGACAGTTGCATGTCAAATGTATCAAAACATCATACAGTGCCTACCATTTACCTCCCAGAAGTCCTGAAGCATTCTTCTTCTTAACTTCCATGTTTTTGCTGAGAAAGTCTTTTCATGACCTCGTCGACCCCTCTCACAGACCCCTCCGGTGCTCTCACGCTCCTCCTGCAGTCATGCCACGCTTCACACCTTGAATGTCATTAAATACAAGAGCGGGAGAGAGTAACAACTGGAGCCGCACTCTCGCCCTCCCACACATGACGTGCGCCGCTGTCTCATCAGATCATGTCGAGGGGCATCCGAGGCCCCTGCCCATCTGCCAAACTCAGGCCGAGCGGCAGATCCGCATGATCGGACCGGGTCAGGCCGAGGGCTGGGGTGGGGGGTGGGGGGGGACACCGGACTTGGTGAGCTGGACTCATGCTGCGGATCAGGGAAGAATGGAAGGGCACCAGCTGGTGAGGCAGAGGGCATCTTAGCCCGGCGTGATACGGATGCGCGGGCCGAGGGCTGCCAAGAGAGTCTGGGTGTAGGGGGTTTAGTGCCAAGCTAGCTGGAATCAGGCCTCTCTGAGACAGGAGGGCAGAGAGGCAGGCTGGGTAGTGCTGGGACATACAGACAGCACTTGCCAATATCAATATATACTGTATAGGAAATGAATGCTGTACATTACCTTCAATTGTTTGAGTTTTTTTTTATTTTTTAGATTCTTAGTTTTAGTTTATTGGGCTGTGATGCACTGGTAGCCATTAGTAAGTGAAGAGTGACTTGAGAGAAGGAATACGAGAGAGAAAAGTTTAGGAGTGAGGGGTGGAGAGAGAGAGAGGGAAAGTGAGACACTCAGTATGCACTGTCAGCCCCACTTAGCACTTAGGTCAGTGTGGCTAAACGTATGCTAATGAGCCTGTAATCCCTGCTGTGGTTCTTAATGTGTTGATCATTGATGAGAAAAAAAGCTGATACACCAGCAAAGACCCTGCTGGGGCCAGCAACCACCACTCAAGGGAAACTATATATCAATCAGCCATGGCCTCCAGCCCAGAGGGAGTCTGGTGCCCCAGCAATGACTCCCACACCACCACAAGGAGCTGTAAATAATATATCATCACACTGGTGAAATGCCTCCTTTGATTGGTTTGATGCTGGGAAGGAAACAACATGGACATTGGGCGGCAATAGCAGAAAAGCATTCCTGTTGGTTTGTTTTGCCAGGAAGTATTCTGTAAAAAGAAAGCTTAATTTGGTCTGAGAATTGGTCTTCACAAATGTCTTTTTTTGTTTGTTTGTTTGTTTGTTTGTTTGTTTTGCAGGAAGGAAAATAAAGTTTTTGCGGTGACATTTCAGTCAAGTCACCAAGTTATGTCAGTGGTTTTCCTTAACCATCCGCAAGATCCACTCACACAGAGAAAACTAGAGGCCAAAAACCCATTTCCTGCTGACCTCTCGACCCCCTTGACCAGCTGTTTGTCTTGATCACAAGCTACAATTTGAGCAGCACTAGTGGTCATGGTAACCATCATAAAAAGCTACCGTATGTCAGCATGAAAGAGATCAGAGCACAGATCTAGGAATGTAATGCTTTTAGCAGAAACCATGGAGGACAAGGACTTTTCACAGCAATACTATTTCAGTGACAATACAGCAATGCATATTTAAAAAGCGACACTGCTGACAATCAGCCGTGGTTTCCCCCCTGAGAGTCTTGGTTCCCGGTCTGGACAGTTGAACTAGCGGAAGGCATGAGGCCCACCCTCTGAAATGATATTGTGAGACAATTTATCATCTGAAGGGGCTCTTAGTTGCCATGGATACGCTGCCTTCCTCAGTCTCTTCCTGTGATATGAAAGAGGCAGTGTCATGTCTCCATCTGAGGAGGATGTGAGTGATTGAGTGAGCGAGTGAACGAGAGAGGGAGTAGAGGAAGAGTTAGAGAGAGAGAGATGGAGGAAGGAGAGCTAAAGTGAACAGGGAGACAGATCTGAGACCTGTAGCACTCCTTTAACAATGACATGCAGACAATCTGTATTTCTGTATTACCCTGAGGGCTCCTTGAAGGAAACCTGCTTAAAATCTACTACAGCCGCTCTCCCTTGTACGAGCACCCAGTACTCGCTCCAGCAGATACAGAATCTACTCTTCTGACTCCTACTCTCATAGCATCATCTTCAAGAGGCAAACAACAAGCATGGAAGCCTCTTTTTGGATCTCACATTCTGCTGGCAAAAACAACAGGGGTGAGATAAAGCCCCTGAAGTTTGGACCACTAGCCTGTTCTCAACTGTTTATTTTGTATTTTCTTTTAAAACACTCAAACAGGGTGGGTGGGTTGGGTTAGGTGTGTGTGTGTGTGGGGGGGGGGGGGGGGGGGGGGCAGGGTTGTGCACAATTCGAATTGAAATGCAAGTGAATTGGAATTTAAGAGCCAGTTTCAATTAAATTCTGAAATTTTGCACAAGGCTGGTGTGGGGGCGGGGACCTTTCTAATTACCCCCCAAAGCTTCTCTCTCCATCTTCTCTGCTACATACAATTTGCTGTCAGTCCAAATCTGGCTTTGTAGAGACAAAAAAAGCATGTGATAATGCTAGAATGAGTGAGTGAATGACAGACAGACTGAGGGCGAGATTTAGGTTGTTTATTCATGCCGCCCTTCCCTGCTAGGCATACATGGGGTAGAGGCGGGAAGCAGCATATTGTCAGCGCTGGTCAGACTCCGTCCTCCCGGGACCCGGTGGTGTACGGGGATATATTTCCTCACATCTCCTCAAAAGCCCACTTAGAGTGCGAGGTGTGTGTGCATGTCTGAGATTCCCCAGTGCCCATCTCTGTCTCTCTCTCTTACTCTCTGTCTCTCACACACACACACATACACATATATATACCTGTCTGCTGCTGTGATTATTCATCCTTTCATTGTCTTCCATCTCATTCGTTTGCAAGGCCCGAGCTGTGTGCATTGCAAGTGCTGAATTATTCAGCCGTCAGCGGCATTTCAAATACCCCCCTATTGAATTGTCTGATTGTCATGTCTGCTCACTGACGTGCGCGCTGCGCAAACCGAGCGAGCGTAACGTGAAGAGGCGTCGACCAGATGTACAGTGTGGTTTACCATAACACAAGGTCGATTTTGTCTCCTGTCAATACGTTGAGAGGGAGTTAGCATGTTACAAGTGAATACAGAGGCAGACAAACTCCGGGTCTGGGTCTAACTGGGATTTGGGATCTAACTGCCGACGACTGCTCAGCTCTGGCATGTTCCAATAAACAACTGTATGAATAAATGATAAAAATGGGGAAACAAGTCCAAACATAATTTGGTGATTATACACACATATTTATCTTTATTAATTATCTGTGTTTTTAAACACATTAATATTACTCCTGAGAACAGGTGTCTAAAGTATTTAAGTTTGTGAAGAGATCTTAGTATTCAGCTCCCCACCCTAAAAAAAACCCTCTCATATTTGGTCTGGGCATATTTGTCCACAACTCAAAACTCTGTGTGAATGCATAAATGGCTAGTTTGCATCTTAAAATGAGAGCTCCATCCCAAAGGTCAGATGGACCCGAAATTAAAAACAGAGCCCTTTTTATGGCTTTTATTACTTCATTGATTAGACCATTGATTCTCATTTTGCCCGGATGGCCTCGGTCCAGCACGCTGTCGCATGAGAGTCAGTGGGGGGGGGGGGGGGGGGGGCTGGGTCTGGGCCCCAGGAGTGGTCGGCCTGTGCGACGCATAAAAGCTGTATTTACGAGTGTGTGTGTGTGTGTGGAAGTAACGAGTGGGGTGGAGGGTGGTGCTGGTGGTGGGGTTGTTGTTTGCCGGTGATAGAGTACGGTGTAATCAGAGACATATGGAACGCTAAACGGCAGGTGACGCTAAAACGCAAGACATAATTGAGAGGGAACATGAGTGAAATGTCGAGGATGACTGAAATGGATCATAATTATGTCAAGTCCAGATGGAAGGATGGACGGAGCCACCAGCCTGACTTCAGAGGGCAAAGCCGCCGAGAGTGGATGACGTGGGTGTCAATCAGCGTAAGTGTGTGTGTGTGTGCGTTTGTGTGTGTCTGCTGCAAAATACTGATGTGATATGACATTGACAACACCCAGTATTACAAAAGGGTGCTTCTGAGATGAAGACCTGCTGGCCAATCTCAACACGGCCATAAACTTTCTTCTAAAAATGAAGAAAAATCGCACTATGCCATCCTAAAAAAAAACAAACACATTCCTTCACTATGTTTAACTAAATGAAAAGAAGTGAAAATAACTAGGAGCTACGCATAACTCCTCTTTGTCCTACAAAAGAAAAGTTTTAATTGCATTAATGAATATCCCAGAGAGTGTATGCAGAGCCTTTCAGTGTACACAGCTTTAATGAGCCGCCCCCATCCTCCGCTTATTATAACTAATTTGAAACATAATTTTTGACTAATGGCTCAGTATTATGCAGACTGAGGAGGTACCTGAAGCACATACATTTTGCTCGGTGAACAATGTGGTTTCCAATTGCTCAAAAATAGATACGTATGTTGTTGTTGTTTTTACCTACTGAGCTTCTCAGGTGCTTGGAGGGGTTGGTGCCGAGGAGTTGGCTCTCTGTTCCAGCACAGGTACGAATGATGAATTATTGACCGTGGGCTCCAGCAGAAGTGGCCCTTCAGGGTGGTGTGGAATTTTTGAGAGGCGCAAGGCAGCATGACAGGTGAGCCTAATGCTTATTCACTCTATCATCACCACCACCACTCTATTGTTTGGCCCCCAAAAGGTTGTGGCAGCTGTCAGCGATGGATGCTTAACTTCAGGTACCTCATCTCTTCTAGCGCTCAGATGCATTGGCTTTGGCTGTTAGTTACTTATATATTAGGCTGTTACCTAATGTAATCAACAAGTGCCTGTTCAACCATGTCATTCCTTTAGAAAACCCGTAGCCCAATTACATGCACACAGGTACAGTAGGCCTGCTTTAAAAATAGGATGATGGAGAAAACATCCTTCCAACAGCTAAGCATTCAATAATGAATACTGAAAATTATATTATATTAGCATATAATTAATGTGCAGTAAGCATAATTTAGGCATGGCTGCATGTGACATTTGTACAGATCAAAATAACATAAGCTTAACAGCTGTTTTGAGTTAAGGATATGTTTATTGTTAAGCTTATTGAATAACTTCCTGATAGAGAAGACAAATTTTGTGGAATGATGTATTATTGTATGAAATAGACCTCTCCGGAATAAGTCCCGCCTCCAAAACAGCAGTGTCCACCCCACTTCCGGGCGTCGAATGTCTATGGGAAATAACATGGCGTTTCGAAATATCATACCTGTCAAACATCTGTAGGTGGCAAAGTAGAAAAAAAAATGGTGGCCCGATTGGCCTACACACTTCTGCCATCTAGTTTCCACTGGATTTTTTGATTGTCGGTGCCGTTAAAGTAGAAATATATCAGTAAGAAGCACTCCCCAAGTCAAGGTTGCATAGCAACGGCAATGTTTCATAGTTTGTCTTCACTGAAATGGAGTTCGTGGCACCAGAGCCTGTCTACGGAGGTGGCACTAACCCTGCATGAAATCGTTTGATAGGTTGTTAATACATTCTGAAAATGTTACTTTTCTGATTAAGGTCATGCAAAATAAAGCTATCGACTCAATACGACTCTGCCTCTGATTCCTAGTCTGCTTATCATTATCTGTTTCTCGTGAAAAAAAAAAATCTCGTCTCGTCATGTCTTTAGTACTACGACGGAGTATTAGGGCCACACATGAAGAAAATAAATATTTTTGCCATGGCGAGATTAAACTCGACATGTTGACTTTAAAGTCGACATGTCGACATTAAACTCAACATTTTGAGAATAAAGTTGAAATATCATATCTACTTTAATCTCGACGTGTCGACACGCTGACATTAAACTCGCAATAGGCCCTATACTGTTTAAACATAGCCTACACAGTTTAAGCTATGTAGCCTACACTAATACACAATATGTTACATAAAAGAAAAATGGGCTTCAAATAGGTGTTATTTTAGATAGATTGCTAGATTGCAGATATTCAGATAGATTGCGTCTTGTTAACTACTCATTGCTGTCATCGTGAAGTGTCTCGCGGTTATGGAAATACCATGCACTATGCCGTTTAGGCTAAATAGCTAGAAAAATATATGTATCCAATGATATAATGTTTCTATACAAAATGTTATTTCACTCTGTTTTACGTGGTTAAGGCCACTGCACATCCAAATAACTGCCCTTCATGACCCACAGGCCGTCACTCTTCAGGATAACATGGCAAAACTCATTTTTCTAAAACTGCTTTTCCATGTCTCACCTGCAATACGTATAGGAGGCTAGAAACACATAGCCTAAGCATATATACTATTTTGATCCCGTGAGAGAATATGTGTGCATGCACTTTATTTATGCACTTTGTGTGCATAGGTTGTGTGTGCATGTAGGCTACTAGCCTACATGGGGTGGTCGGGAGGACAGCTTCATTCGTCCCTCCATAGACATTCAGCAATAGGCTGTTTTGCATTCATTACAAACAAGCAACGTGAAAGTCTAGGATTGGGGAGAGCGCCTAGTATGCCTCTAGTGCATAAGCATGAAGTTGAACCTTTAGATGAAAAACAACACTTTAATAATAGGCCTACAATAAATAAATAAACCGCTATGACGTTTAGGCTACTTTTGACCATCGCATTTATCGCCTGTAACTCCGTGATAAGGACCTAACAGCAAAGTATTTGGCTGAGCAACGTAGGTTAATATGTTCTATGTTTTGTCCACATGATATAGGCCTATCTAATCATTGTTGCACTCGAACACTCTGAATCATTGTTGCACTTGTTGCATTGTTTCATTCGTCCTCCCTTTCAATCGTCTCGAGTGGTCGTTCTCTCTCCAAACTAACTTTATTCTCGAAATGTTGAGTTTAATGTCGACGTGGCGACATTAAAGTCGATACGTCGAGATTAAAGTCGATATTACATTTCAACTTTATTCTCGAAATGTCGTTTAATGTTGACATGGTGACTTTCGACATGTCAAGTTCAATCTCGTCATGGCAAAAATATTTTTTCCTTCAAGTGTGGCCCTAATACTCCGTCGTATTAGTACAGAGCCCTCCGGGTGACATGGGAAAAAAAAACATGGGTTAAAAAAAAAAAAAAAAAGTCATGGGAAAAAAAACATCAACAATCATATCAGAGGGCCAAACTAGCGAACCGGGAGGAACAAAGGTCCGTTAAATTCTGTCAATAATTGCATAGGCCTTTGATCATATTGTAGCGCCGAGCTTAATTGCATTGTGATGTTCCTGTATGTTGTGTGTGTGTGTGCGTGTCTGTATGTGCGTTCCTGTATGTTGTGTGTGTGTGAGGTGTCTCCCTCTCCCTCCCGTGTCATAGGCCTATGTAATGTGTCCAGAAAACCCACAAAACGCAACAGCGATAGAGCAATCATAGTATCATGATATGATTGCCATCTGGCGGTAGTGGTTTGTGGGCCTATTGGGGTCAAGAAGGAAGCCCAGCAAGTTCCAAAAGTAGAAAAAAAGTTTTGCGAGATCCCGCAAAAGTACATCGTTTTTTGTTTTTTTTTCTTCATGTTTTTTTCCCACCCATGTTTTTTTTTCCCCATGTCACCCGGGGAAGTACTTTAGGGTCTTTGTCGGCGATTTCTTTCTTTTTCAAATATTTCAATAACAGCCAACAAACTCTCAGCACAGTCGAACCAAAGTTAAGTCTGAAATCACGCGTGAATCACACATGAAAATGACCATCACGTAAGGTTGTGACTGGTTGTGAGCGACAGTGTTGTGCATGAACGAGTTCAAAAGAACGCGTTCATTGAACACGCTCATTTTTTCGTGAACGTTGAACTGAACGAAACACATTTTTAAATAAAGAACTTGAACGTGAATTAGTTCACATTATGTGTCATGAACGGCAGACATCACTGTAAATGAACATTGGAATTAGTTTTCCATTGAAAACTGAGTGACATCTGTTTTCTCTTTTGAAACGCAATGAGAGAAAGTTCCTCCCTCCTGTATTCTCGCTGGTGCCGCTTAAATCATGTATCACCAGACAGAAATGTTTTTGACATTGTGTGCGCAATGCATTGCGGGCAACGTAGTGTCCAGCTGAGAATAGTTGAATAGCATACTGGCTTCCGCATAACGTTACCCGTGATGAATTGCAGCAGAGCGGGGTAGGCATAGCAACGCCGCGTAGCAGGCAACGACGAGAACGCGGAGGGCTGGAGGAACTAGAGAGAGAGAGAGAGACAGACCAATGATGAGAGTGAGAGAAAGCGCTGCAATTTAAAAAAATAAAATGGCTAGTGGAAGTGATGGCACGGAGACTGGTCTACCTTGTCTGTACTGCTGCAAGTTTCATCACCTGGTAAGAAACCCACAATTGCAGTGTCATGAGCAAATGTCTACAATGAGCAGCTTCAAAGAACGTATAGTGATTTCTAGCTCATAGTGTGAAAAAAGTATTTATTTGAATATCTCACGAAAAAAGTAAAATGAACTGAACTTTGAACTAGTTCAGAATTAAAATTGTGAACTTTGAACGTGAACTGTTCACTTTGAGCATGTATGAACTGAACTTGAACTAGTTCAGAAAAGCTGTGAACTGGCACAACACTGGTGAGCGAGATCTAACGCCCTCCTCCGCCCGCGTACATTGGAACTAGCTCCCGGTTAGCATTAATAATCATTTACTACTTTAACGGCACCGACAATCAAAAAATCCAGTGGAAACTAGATGGCAGAAGTATGTAGGCCAATCGGCTCACCAGCTTTTTCTACTTTGCCACCTACAGAGTTTGACGACCGGAAGTTGGGTGGATACGGATGTGTCGGAGGCGGGACTTATTCCGGAGAGGTCTATTTGCAACAATGTGACTCAACAATCTCTGGTAGCCTATACTGTAAGTGGCATCACACTCTGTCTGCCACTTGTTGTCTGTAGCTGATCGAAATGACACAAGCCTAAAGCTTTAATGTAAGGCTATATATTTAGCCTATTGAATAACTTAATGATATAGAAGACAAACCATTTTGTAGCAAGATGCATCATCCTATGCAATTTGCAACGATGTGACTCAAAAACAGTCTTTGGTAGCATAAGTGCATGTCGCTCTGTCTGCCACTTGTCATCAAGCTGTGTGGCATTCTGAAACATCCTTAAATTCGTGGCCTTTATCGCTCGTTTTAATTAGGGACCTTGCTTGCAGTCTGAATTGTCTAAAGACAGTCCAAAGTAGCCTGGGCCCACTTCCCCGAAAGCATCTTAAGCCTAAGAGCGTCGTAAAGTCCCTCTTACGAACATCTTAAGATTTGCCGACTGTTTCCCGAAACCATCGTAGCTTAAGAGCATCGTGAAAACACTCGTAGATCTACGAGTGCTCCAGAGTACTCGTTACCGGCTAAGAGCGTCTTAACAGTACTTCTCACTGAGGTCACCAACAGGACATACAGAGGAATTACAACTTAGAATACATAATCCAACTTATGTTCCCATTCTTTATTGTGTTTACCTGTGATGAATCAGATTTTAGCGTGCAAAATAGCCTACATTTAATGGTCATAATAATGTGATGAAAAGCGGACAAAAATGCAATCAAGTTATGAAACGAGACGTTGCCAGAATAGTTTGACATTATCTTTGCTAAGTGAATATTTTATTAGGCCTATGAGGTAAAAAGCAGAGAAAGCAACATGTGGTTTAGTCTGTAGCCTACTGCATCAAAATCTAAGCCTACACATTTCCTCTCGTTCTTACTCGACTTCTTTCTTATCTTCAAACGTGTTCTTAAGTGGCACCGCGAAAAATTATTGCATGGTGCAACAATCTAATCTTAAAATAATTACAATTATTTATGTCTCTGTGTGGTATATAACCTACTTGGGATGCTTACATGCAGATGTCAAAGTGTTTCTATTTTCGTATTGATGTGAATTAAGGTGTAGATCCGAAGTTTAAATGGTAGGCCTATAGCTGTGACGTGCAGTCATCTGACATCACCGTCAAATCAGAGGATATTTCAGAACTATTAACGTGGACAGCTCCCCTTAAGAGCATCTTAAGAGCAGTGCATGCGCGTTCACGCTACGAGCATGTTCGGGAAACAGTCGGAAAAACCAAACAAACGATCGTAAGATGAATCGTAGAAAACCCTCTTAAGAGCGTGTCTCCGTCGTTATCGGGGAAGTGGGCCCTGGGCTATTTTAAGTGTCAGTTTTGTTGCAAAATCTGCAAAACAAGCAAACTGCATAGAGGGAGTCGTTATTGTTGAGGTCAGAAATGATAATCATCCAAATATCTTGCGTCTTGACCCGCACTGTGCCCTGATTCAGTGTTGGTTCAGAGATCTGCGAATAGCAGACAAACAGACAGACAGACATTCCTGTCATTTATAGATATAGAAATAGATATTATTGAAGCATTTTACATAAATTTCTTCAAGTTATTTAAGATATTTCAATAAATGAAACATTTCACAATACCTCTCAGGACAATTGATATTTATTCTAGAAAGTCAATGAGTGAATGAAAATGGAAAAGAAAAAAAATATCCCCTTTCCAAGACCAAGATCCTTTTTGCTCCAGAATGGTGGTCAGCTCTGGTGGCTCCAAGCAGGTCACTGGGCTGCCACTGGGGAGAGGGTCTAGTGGAAGGGCGTGCCACGAGGAAAAACATGACCCCAATCACGGACCCTCCTCTCTGGGCCCTAGCCAGCCTGTCTCTAGGGCAGACGCCAGGGCCAGGAGAGGGGAGAGCACACCAAGGACACCCTCCTACCCAACTCCTCCACGGCATCCCATCGATTACACATCAGCCAGATGCCTCACGGGGCATTAGCCAGTCAGTAGTTTGTGCTTGTTTGCTCGCCTCTTGGTGTGAATAGGTTTTGAGGGCAATTGCTTGGAGATATTGTAAACCGCCAACAAGCTTAAGCCTACATTTGTGTTGCTGGTTAGATAAAAAAAAAAAAAAAAAGAGGACATGACATATTTTTGAAACAGCAGTAGCCATGTTTTGTTGCCAACGTGAATTTTGAAAAGGGCCCCTCCGGTGTTTTGCGAGTTTGGCCCACGCGCCGCGATGGCAGCACCATGTGATAAATAATTTATCTGGATAAGTAAAGGGCAGGCGTCAAGCGAGGCCGAGGACTGCTCTGTGACCTCCACGGTCAGACCTTTTCCAGCCGGGCCTCCGACAATACAAATGAAAGGCTGGCCAATTAGAGACCTCTCCAGGCTTGGAACCCCAGACGCTGGAGATTACCAATGCAGAGTGCAGCCCAGTGGGTTCTCACCGTGGCAGAGACCCAGCAGCTGAGGACCTGATACAATCATATGCAAAGCAGCCCCCACCACTCCAGCCAGGACCATAGAGGCCAACGAGCGATGGATGGATGGATGGATGTTATTCTGGGGGAGTGAGGAAGTGATCTAGCTGTCGTTGGTTTTACCAACAGAGAACCACTTTGTAACGTTTGTCAACATTTTAGTGGTGGGAATAACAACGTTAATGGCTGGAGTTAATGATTAGGATCTAGTCTACTGGCTGCCTCACACATTTTCACTGTATCGCACTGATGTAAATAGCTCAAAGGAGTAAACATATTTAAAAAGATATATCTTTTTAATATTTTTGTATACAAAGTAAAAAATGTACTTATAGACTGAGCATAAATATGACCATAAAACTAACTGAACAGAAATGCACCTTTAATGATGTAGTTATGGTTACAAATTACTTAGTGGCTAAATATGGCCTGTAGGGTTATGTCATTTCTAAAATTATAACACAATAAGCATCAAGGAATCTGTTTTTGTACATTTATCCCACCTTTTCGTAAAGTCTATAATGATTCATGCACACTGAAGTGAGCTTTTCCTATTTGATGAAGATCACACAACAAGCACACCCCATTAAAAGAAGTTCACAATGTTTTCTAAAACTGGTACTGGCATGATCATTATGCCTCTGACAAGCATGATTTCCTCTGTAGGGTTGTTAAGATTGGAAAGGGCCAATATGTGGAAGGCAACTGCCTGTGTGCAAGAGTGACCCTCATCTCTCACCAATTATTTTTTTGGGACTCTTCTGTTGGCCACATAGAAAGATGTCGACTGGACATCCGTGAATATGTCCTCAGTGAGTGGTTTAACTGAAGTGCATCTGTGTTTGTTTGTGGAAATAAACACTAAAACACAAATGCATGCACACACATCCTTGTTGTTGTAAAACTAGACCAACCCGATAGCTCTTCAAGTATATTTAAACATTTAACATGCATTTAATGTCTCCTTAATCCTCATTTGTATTACATTAGAGACAGAGCTCTTGTTTGTGTTTATGAAGTTATTCCCTGTATATTTTTTCAAGTGGTGAAGAGACTTTCTTTTTTCTCTGAAAGAAAACATGGAGTGAGTCACGTCTGAATGATCTGCAACTCATTACGAAGGAAAGAGCAGAGCAGAGTTTACTGAGTCTCCATTGATTAGTCAGAGGAAAGGGATTATGTAAGTGGGGGGAATGCTTATCCCTACACTCTTAAAATAAATGTGTTGAAAACAACACAACTTGCATTGTTTTTAACACATCTCTGTGTACAGATAGGGACAACACAGTTTGTGTTGTTTCCTTTTTTGTTTGTTACACAATACGTGTTGAAAATAACACAACTGCGTTGAAAACAACACAACTTTTGTCTTTTGTTTTTTTTTTTACATATTTCTGTGTCCAGAAAGGGACAGCACATTCATTTTAAGAGTGTACACAGCGACCACTCAAGGAACATCACCGGCAAAACACAGTGGTTCAACACTCATTTTGTCTTACGTGTACATCATAACCTCAGGTGTTTAGCAAAGATATTGACATTTTTCATTATTCTTTTGTTCTCACACTGCAGAGCCAACATCACCCTACACTTTTGTGTGGGGCGGTGTGTGTGTGTGTGTGGAGGGAGGGCGTAGCATGACTTAAATGTAGATCTTCTGAACAAGACCTGATTTCCATATTCAAAGTCGGCAAAGTCCACAATGCGATATGTAAACAACGGTGTGCCTGCATGCAAAATGAGGGGATCATTTATGTGGGTATGTTCAGCACCCCCCTCCTCGACTGACTGTGTCCCCCGACGAAACAATGTTTGGGGAGGCAATGTCAGGTTTCAACACGACAGTGCACGGCAATAACGCTACACCTTGTATTTCGATGAGTATTTACCCTGCGGAAACACTCAAATCATGCGATGATTACAGGATGGCTGTGCACTAGAGAACCTACCCAGTCATATCACTGGGCATATATTTCATATCTTAGTTTATGGCAGTGCTCAGTTGTCTCCCATATTTTCTCCCCTTGTCACCAAGTCTATTAAAAGGTACAGTCCATGATTCAGTTTTGGTCTTGCAAATGGTTGTTGACATTTCACCTCAACAGCCTATCAAATCTCCATCATCCCTTCAGTGCTGCTGAAGCACTGTGTTGATTGGCTGAGATTGTTTATGACTTTATCTCGTCAGTCAGGACCAAGTGCAAACACCACAAGGTTTTGTTTTTGCGCAAACACTGAACGGACCGTCAGAGGATTGAGGAGCAATTCGCTGAATTTGACAAAAAAAAAAGTGTGTGGGATAAGAATCATGGACTGCAAGTCAAGCAGAGGGGAGAAAAAAACATGGCCGCCAGTCACTACTGTTTGTGTCATTAAAGGAAAGCAAGTGCTGTCGTTGTGGCCAGGCGCTCGAAAGAGAGCTGTATGATGGAGCGCTGATTGAGGTGGGAATGGGATGGGATGAAATGAGATGGCAGGCTGTTTGGGCAGCCAATCCACCTCCATCAGATTGCTCGCACTCCTCACATCACACATGGTGCCCAAGCTCAAGCTACATTAAAGGATTGTGTGAGCAATGGCAGGTTTTCATCAGAATCTCCTCTCACCTTCTGCTTCTCTCATTCTCTTTCTCTCTCTCTTTCCTCTCTGTTTTTCCATTTCATGTCTCTATCACTGTCCATCTATCTCGCTAACCAGTAAATACTCATTGCTTTTGTTGTTGTTGTTTTTTGTCGTCTTTTTGGAATGCAGCATCAACATGCTGTGCTTAATTATTTAAAGATGACTGTTTTCTTTTTACAAGCCACTTATTTTTAAGTTGGTTTGTTCTAGAGGACACACAGTGTCTCCCCTCAAACCCATTTATTTTCAATTACACAATGGATACAGAGGAGAGGGTTCATCATTAGTTCCATTTTTACTCCAATTAGGTCTGTCGGTGAATTATGTCTTAATCACGTCTGTGTTGGATCAAGATGAACACAAGGCTCTGTAAGAAGGGACTGAATCAACGGTTAATATTCCAATACTCTAATCATTGCTACAATTATCTTTAATGAACGTACACTGGGATCATAATGTTTCTGTTGGACGTTTATAATTAATAATGTTAATTACCATTCTATCAACGATTTCTCATCTTTGCCATGTTTACAGAGTGTGTGGGGTGTGATTGTTGTTACAAACTGGTGACAAGGTGCGAACATGTCAACGTCATCTGCAGCCTGACAAAAGGTAATATGACAAAATTACACACAATCAATTTCTTAAATACAGGTGAGGAAAGTAGCAGAGCAATCATGTTAATTGCAAACACGTGGATATGGGTAGGTTGTTGTGTAAAGGATGGCACGGACGCTCCTCAGGATGAGAATTGCGTTGGCCATCAAACAAATGACATTTGAGAAATTGACAAATACAGTTAGAGTTCATGTATTTTCCTGTGGTCCAGGAGAAGCCCCGGCCTGAGTTAGGCCCTCAGCAGGGTGACGAGAACCAACACCAAATTGCAGGTGAAACCAGAGGCTTTCTAGTTCACTGTATGTATAAACAGGGGTGCTGCTGATCACAAAGGCTTTTGTCAATATGATACCTTTCCACTAGTTTAGGTATGCAAATGTCTGGCCTTACACTTTTTTTTGTTTTACCGGGATCACCTGAATATGGGTAGATTGCTGATAGTAATATTGAGAACATTACAACAGGATATTTTTTATTCACTCTATAAAGAGGCTTCTGTCCGTCACCCTTTCATGTCATATCTTGCCCTATCCATATGAGAAGGATTCACAGGCATGCCAAGAGACATCAACATAAAATACAAACTGTGTGTGTGTGTGTGTCTAGGGACATACATGTTTTATTTCTAATTTAGTGAGAACTGTAACCTAAGGGAGGTTGCCTTTTCATGAAGAGTTAGTCATCGCTCATCCCCAATCATGTTAATGCAGCGAGGCAAGGGGGCAAAGCGGCCAAGGCTGGACTGAGGACAACATCATGGTCTTACCTGCTCCTCCTCCTGCTGCTGGACATCCTGGAGGAACCTCAGGAGAAGGCTGGCCACTGAAGCAGTGCCCTGGAGGAGATGCTAATTCTTACTGATATCTGGTGGCAACATGTTTCAAACACAAACACAAACACACAAACACACACACACACACACACACACACACTGTACACTGTATTCCCCAACAATGTTCTAAACTCAATAAAATTGCAGAGCTGTACTCAAAGCTGCCATATTGTTCAGGCACCACAAACGTTTCAAGTTCACTCAACTAGTTTCCCAGTTATTGATTATTTTGACAAGATTAGCTCTTAGTATATGAGTAGAACTGACCCCAAAACTCATTTCTTTCAAGAGTGGATTGAAATTACGTCTGACGTAATAAAGACGTGCAACTGCATTGGTTAGGTTCATATCAGCATGGCTAATAACCTACACAAACCAACATAAACCAATAAAATCATAAATCCCAATGAATGGTGAATGAACTAGTCTAAAATCGATTGTGGCAGTTGTAAGCTGATACACTTTGACATCGTAGGCCTAAGACTAATTGTTTGCAAGGACTGCTGCGCACCCAGATGTAGGGAGGCAAGCTGCAAGCAATCAGTGAGATGATCCATCAATCATCATCAGGCTGCAAGCCTTATAGCCTCTACACAAAGGTAAGAACACGCCTTAATGTACCGTAGGTGTACTTTGTTTATTTATTTGTGTACCGTCTTCCAGCGGGCAGACCTCAGCTAAAGTGTAGGTTATGTAAGAGAGACCTTTTGCGGGCTAGCTGCATGTTTTAGCGAGTTAACTAAAGTTTGTTGTCTGAGCTGTCAGCCAGCCAGCCAGCCAGCCTGTTGTTGCACTATTTTAGTGACAAACAGTATGGTTTAGCATTACCAAAGATCCTTTATCATCCATTTCTGGTGTGGCCTACTTTGGCCGTGCAGGTTAGACACCAAAGCAACATTTCATAAGTTGGAAATCAAACACATGACACGCACAAACAGGCAGCGCACTTTTAAACATGTTATTAGTAGCCTACCATAAGCTGCCATGATTCGCCTTAGCTGCTAGATGTAATGCAAAGTAACACTGCAGGGTAATTCTTCAACTATGATACTTTTCTTGTCCTTGGAAGAAATAAGAAAAACTAAAAAATATTTACTACTTTTTTGTTTTTGGTGGTGGAAATGACATTGCCCTAATAACACAGTTTATTTGCTTCATAGTAGGCCTACTAAAGAATCTAGTAGAAAAAAACATCATAATTACATAACATATGGCAGGGATGCATTTTTTTGTTTTAAATCTTACAGTAATGCTTTTAAATTTGTCTATGTATGTCATTGTCATCTCCACTACACTCATGTCATTTCCATCACAACACATATTTTAAGTTAAACGTGTAAAAATAATACAACATACAACATTTCTGGAAAATTAATCAATTGAATATTTTGGCTGATATGTGTAATATTTAATAAAATACATTTGGAACAGTAGATGTTATTTTTGCTTGAAAACACACGTTTTGTTGTGTTTTGGAAACGTGTGATTGGGCAGTCGTGGCCTACTGGTTAGGGCTTCGGACTTGTAACCGGAGGGTTGCTGGTTCGAACCCCGACCAGTAGGAACGGCTGAAGTGCCCTTGAGCAAGGCACCTAACCCCTCACTGCTCCCCGAGCGTGGCTGTAGCAGGCAGCTCACTGCATCGGGATTAGTGTGTGCTTCACCTCACTGTGTACTGAGTGTGTATTAGGGCAAGTTTCTAGAAAGAGTAGATAATTAACATGCAAAAAGATTTTTACTGAAAGATGTTACATTTTCTAAAAATCACCAGGTCAGAGTACCATAGTTGAAGAATAACCCTGCAGCAATAGCATATGTCTTATATTAACGTCAATTCCAGTTTTGTACATGGATAGGAAGCCAAGTTGTAGCTCTGAACTTACTGACAATAGCCTAAGCATGATCAATGGCAACGTCTGACTCTGATAGGCCTGCCTATACAGAGAGATGAAGAGACTGTCTGACTGACTTTTGTTCAAAAAAGTGAAATAATACTGTTCATAATATTTTTCCCCTCAGGACCAGATGGCTGTGTGACATCTTTTCAGTTCTGTGCAGGGAACCACCATCACACCATGGTAAGTGATAACTTACTTGTCCTCCATTTACTAGTGTCACAAAGTTATAGTGATATTTTGTAAGCATTTATTTACCAATGAGAATAGCCTAGCCTAATGTTATCCCTTTGCATCTCTCCACATGGATACACAAAGGCTAGGGTTGAGTGATGTTTTTGTATCAAAGAAGGGATGACACCTTAAGACTTATTTTATGTGGCATTTTCAAAACGTGTTGGCTATGCAGGTCATGTGACGCCTCTTCCGAGACACAGGCTCAGTTACTTTGCCATTATTAGTTAAATCACAGTCAGTTTTCAAGGGTCAGCCCATTACCATGCATACACCACTCACGCATTTGCTCATTCCAGTCTATTAATGCACTGAACATTCATCTCTTACGATTTCATAGAAAGACAGAGCAGGAGGTTGCATATCAGGAGCGTGAAGGAGTTAATCTTGTATTTATGTCACCTGTACTACAGTCTTGTTTAATATATGCATAGGATTAATATTCTGCTGATTTGTCTTCCCATTACCCCACAATCCCTCTGTCTTTCTAGGAAGACGTCAATGTCAACAGCAGAAGGAAAATTACTCTGCAGGCCCTTCCCATCTTCCTGTGGGAAGATGGATTTTTTAAGACCTGGAATGTAAGTTGTTTGTCCTGTTTCACTCTTTCTTCTTTTTTTACTTTGTCTTCTCTATATATCTGTATTTCTATTCAGCCCCCTCTGATACTACCTTGCAGCCAAAAGACAACAACCACAACCATCTTCCTAGCCACCAGAATAGCAGTTAATTCATACTACAGTAATTCACCAAGAATGTCATATTTGGGAATTTTACCTGAACTTTTCATTCACTGGTATTTCATATTATATTAAATACACATGTAGTGTTTTTCATTGACTACTCTACTCATTAACTAATTACTGTCATGTTCTTCAGGCAGAAGAAATTGACCTGCCAGACTTCTCCGATGCAGCTGTAGCTATTCTCACTGTCTCGGGTGATACAGACTCTCTTGTCAGGGTCCCCGTGGATCCTTAAAAAGTCTTAAATACAACTTTCGGTTTTTATGACCTAAAAAAGTCTTAAATTGTCTGAAATGTCTTGAATTTTCAAAAGGGAGGTATTACATTTTCGTATGGGACCGTCGAGCGAGTGAAATGTCTCCATCCGGTTTCGTGTATTTTTTTATCCGCAATTACATTTTGGGGGAAGCATTTGTTCTGTGCGGGTGTCATCTGCATTCTGTAGATCAAGTAGAAGGCTACTGGAGGAAGTGTAGTGGTTGCAAAGTGAAGATGTTTTTAACGTGTGTATCACTAAAGGTGTGAAAACGGCAAGAAAAAATATGCCTGTCTCTTATCCAAATTTCAGAGGTGGACAAACTGAGTTTATTTGCGTTTAGCCTCCACTATATCCCTAAACCTAAGGGATTGACATTTTCATTAAAGCCGTTATTTTAGAGTGCATTACACCTGGTCGGCAAGATTGGGCTTGAGGAAGCTTTGGTGTTGAAGATGTTGATTGGAAGCTAATTGGTTGATATGGGGGTGTGTGATTGTGATAGTAATAAGCAGAGAGTGGCATTGACTATTTCTTTTAATCTCCTGTTGCCATGTCACTTCTCTAGTGCAGGCCTTTCAGCAGAAATCAGATTTCACCCGCTCAATGTGAGGCACTCAGCGGCAGCTCAACCTAAGCAGAGTGTAGGCCTAGTGGTAATTCTGTGATCACGGTAAGGTGGACGGCGGTAGTGGGTTTTTTAAAAAGGCATTCAGAACATGTTGATTCATGTCAACAGCCACAAGCGTACATGGAAGCTCTTATTCCAATAACGTCTATAAAAACAATATATTTATGGAATAAAACTAGACAGGTACCTCAGATTAGCATTACTGTTTATTGTTAATCTGCAATTATCTGCAGCCAGCGGAGGGCATTTATAGCCTACAATGCACCTGGACAATATTGGGCGTCTGCCCTCCACCTTCATCAAACATGTTCTGAATGCCTTTTTTAAAAACCCACTACTGCATGGCGCAGTCCACCTTACCGTGATCACAGAACTGATAGTGTACCCACCTCTTATTTTACCACTACACCCCCTGTTTAGGTTGAGCTGCCGCTGAGTGCCTCTAATTGAGTGGGCGCAATATCATTTCTCCAGACAGGCCTGGACTTGAAAAGTGACATAGCAACAGGAGATAGAGAAAATGGTCAATGTCATTCTCTGCTTATTATCGTCACAATCACACACACCCATATCAACCAATTAGCCAATTGTTTTTTTCCCCACGACAACTTCCAGTCAACATCTTCAACACCAAAGCATCTTCAACACCAAAGCATCCTCAAGCCCAAGCTTGCCGACCAAAGGCGTAATGCACTCTAAAAGAACTGCTTTAATGAAAATGATGTCAATCCCTTAGCAGCATAGCGTTTCATAAACCATGGAAGTAGAGACTGCTGGTCAAATTATACCCGGTGCTTCTTTCACTTGTCTGATAATCTGCTGCACAATTTATCTGCTGAGCAATTTATGACTGACAGAAAAGGAAAGTTTTCGCAATCAGGAGGAAATACACGTAAAGTTCATCTGTTTACATCTCTCCAGCGTGTGTTGCTGGCCTAGCCTACCTAACAGGGAAATGAATAGGCTTGCTTGTCAGCCTTTCCCAGTACTTTGCAAACCGCATAGCAGTTTTTTCAGCAGAAATAATATTCTAATAAAAATAATATGCGAGGAGGACCTGTCTCTTAATTAATAGTGGATTTCACTTTTCCCATACATTTTTTTAAAACAAGTCAATGGTTTTACAATGTTTCAGTCAAGCTTTGGTTGGTTTAGATCTTTGGCAAGTAGCCTAAGCTACTACAGACACAGGTGAGGAACAGTCAGCCTCAGCCAGTAGCACAACCAGATATGTACAGCCAGCTTCAAAAGCAACGAGTCCAGACCCTACAATTGGCCATTTATAGCTGTGAAGGTGATTCACACACAATTAATTTTCTTTCCCCAAAAATCTATATTTGGTAACTTCTGTAGACATCCAAAATGGGATGGGTGTTAAAGTTAGTAAAAAAAACATTGCATAAAACAATGTTGTTATGTTTATCTTTTTTGGCGTGGTATAGTCTTATTTTTTCCATTTAGATGTCTTGAAAAGGTCTTAAGAGTCTTTAAATTTGCACTTGAAAAATGTGCAGATACTCTGCTTGTGAAGTTTGGTCCTGCTATCCATTCTATAGTTCTTGACGGAGATATTGTTGTGTGTGATATAGCAGAGTTGACAGAGACGTTAATTTTGCTATTTGGCTTAATTTATGCACTTCTTCTCGATTATCCAAAGCAATTGTCCTACACATTTAATTTCATTCAAAAAATTATAATGGGTTTGGAAGACCTGAAGCGGTTACCTCCTAGACTGCTGCTTAGCCTTGAAAATAAAGATCCATGTCAATGTAGGAATAGTCATGACAGTTGGGAATAATGATGACAACTGTTGTATCATTGGAAATAATGAGAACAGTGTATAGCATCTACCAGGACATGTCTATGAGAGTTATTTCACTCAAATGACACACTCTACCAATATTTTGACAATCCAGACAATATTACAGTAAGAAATCATATTTTTACAAGTGTAATTCATGTCTTAGAGAGAACATCAAGGACTATCCATGGACAACAGAGGAAGCATGACAGCATGGTAAGAAGCTTGACTCTGGAGACTGCAGGCAGTATTGCAGTACTTGTATGATGGGATAAAGAAGGCCAGCCAGATGACTCACATATGATACAGAAGACAGGAGACTGTGCACAGCGATGACATTTACATGTATGAAAACTACAACTGCAGTATGGCACTTAAGGTATCGTAATTACTATAATTAAACTCATACAGCCAAATGTGATGTCTTTCTGCTCATGCATATCCATCACTTACATTTGACCAAGTGAGACTTCTACCACTTTCTTACTCATACACTGTAAACCCCAACAGGTTCAATGAACTCAAAATATTTGATGAAACTGATTACCTCAAAATATTTAGCTATGTTAAAAAATATTTTAAGTAATTTCTACTTAAAATGAGACTTTTTTTTAATGCTCAAAATCTTTAAGGACAAGGATAAAATTAAAAAGAATAATGTGAGAAATAGATGTTTTAAGTTATTGTTACATTAGTCAGACAAGCTTTTAAGACTCCAAATCTTTGAGAAAATGAACAACATTAAAACAAATAATTTCAACAAACAAACATTTTAAGTAATTACTACTCTAAACTAGAAGTTATTCACACTCATTTTTTTAGGAAGTTGATGAACTGAAACATAATAATTTGACAAACAAACATTTTAAGTAATCATTAATTAAATTGTTTATAAGTTCAATGAACCTGATCATTTTAAAACCATTGTTAAAACTAACAAAATTGACACTGGAAATGGAGTTGATGTTTTTAAGTTATCACTCCTAATAATATATTCATGTTATCACCATGACTCATTCAGTTTCTCAGACCTAAACATCGTCACTTCAGTCTCTTATATTTTTAAGTTGACTTCACTCTATTGAAACACATTTTTTGACTGTTTAGGTTTACTATATATTGTACCTCAAAATCAAAAATATTTTATTTGTATGATTCAAATAAGAAACTACTCAAAAGACAATTTCAATGCAGATTCCATTTATTTAAGAATTCCATTAGAATTCTAACAGAACAACATCCCCAACAATGCGGTTAATACAGAAAATCAAAGAAATAACAACCTTTTACCACTTCAACAAAGGTAATAATACTCAAATAACAAAATAATAGGCCAACATAAATAAAAGCGAAAAGCTCCATTGCTTGCTTGAGTATTAACATGCTGGCAGTACCAACCATGAGATTTGGAAAACAGACTGCTTACTCATCCATCATCAGCAATTTATTTTCAAGGCTAAGCAGCAGTCTAGGAGGTAACCGCTTCAGGTCTTACAAACCCATTATAATTTTTTGAATGAAATTAAATGTGTAGGACAATTGCTTTGGATAATCGAGATGAAGTTCATAAATTAAGCCAAATAGCAAAATTAACGTCTCTGTCAACTCTGCTATATCACACACAACAATATCTCTGTCAAGAACTATAGAATGGATAGCAGGACCAAACTTCACAAGCAGAGTATCTGCACATTTTTCAAGTGCAAATGTAAAGACTCTTAATACCTTTTCAAGAAATCTAAATGGAAAAAATAAGACTATACCACGCCAAAAAAGATAAACATGACAACACTGTTTTATGCAATGTTTTTTTTACTAACTTTAACACCCATCCCATTTTGGATGTCTACAGAAGTTACCAAATATAGATTTTTGGGGAAAGAAAATTAATTGTGTGTAAATCACCTTCACAGCTATAAATGGCCAATTGTAGGGTCTGGACTCGTTGCTTTTGAAGCTGGCTGTACATATCTGGTTGTGCTACTGGCTGAGGCTGACTGTTCCTCACCTGTGTCTGTAGTAGCTTAGGCTACTTGCCAAAGATCTAAACCAACCAAAGCTTGACTGAAACATTGTAAAACCATTGACTTGTTTTAAAAAAATGTATGGGAAAAGTGAAATCCACTATTAATTAAGAGACAGGTCCTCCTCGCATATTATTTTTATTAGAATATTATTTCTGCTGAAAAAAACTGCTATGCGGTTTGCAAAGTACTGGGAAAGGCTGACAAGCAAGCCTATTCATTTCCCTGTTAGGTAGGCTAGGCCAGCAACACACGCTGGAGAGATGTAAACAGATGAACTTTACGTGTATTTCCTCCTGATTGCGAAAACTTTCCTTTTCTGTCAGTCCGTGGTTCCTTCATAAATTGTGCAGTAGATTATCAGACAAGTGAAAGAAGCACCGGGTATAATTTGACCAGCAGTCTCCACTTCCATGGTTTATGAAACGCTATGCTGCTAAGGGATTGACATCATTTTCATTAAAGCAGTTCTTTTAGAGTGCATTACGCCTTTGGTCGGCAAGCTTGGGCTTGAGGATGCTTTGGTGTTGAAGATGCTTTGGTGTTGAAGATGTTGACTGGAAGTTGTCGTGGGGAAAAAAACAATTGGCTAATTGGTTGATATGGGTGTGTGTGATTGTGACGATAATAAGCAGAGAATGACATTGACCATTTTCTCTATCTCCTGTTGCTATGTCACTTTTCAAGTCCAGGCCTGTCTGGAGAAATGATATTGCGCCCACTCAATTAGAGGCACTCAGCGGCAGCTCAACCTAAACAGGGGGTGTAGTGGTAAAATAAGAGGTGGGTACACTATCAGTTCTGTGATCACGGTAAGGTGGACTGCGCCATGCAGTAGTGGGTTTTTAAAAAAGGCATTCAGAACATGTTTGATGAAGGTGGAGGGCAGACGCCCAATATTGTCCAGGTGCATTGTAGGCTATAAATGCCCTCCGCTGGCTGCAGATAATTGCAGATTAACAATAAACAGTAATGCTAATCTGAGGTACCTGTCTAGTTTTATTCCATAAATATATTGTTTTTATAGACATTATTGGAATAAGAGCTTCCATGTACGCTTGTGGCTGTTGACATGAATCAAACATGTTCTGAATGCCTTTTTAAAAAACCCACTACCGCAGTCCACCTTACCGTGATCACAGAATTACCACTAGGCCTACACTCTGCTTAGGTTGAGCTGTCGCTGAGTGCTTCACATTGAGCGGGTGAAATCTGATTTCTGCTGAAAGGCCTGCACTTGAGAAGTGACATGGCAACAGGAGATTAAAAGAAATAGTCAATGCCACTCTCTGCTTATTACTATCACAATCACACACCCCCATATCAACCAATTAGCTTCCAATCAACATCTTCAACACCAAAGCTTCCTCAAGCCCAATCTTGCCGACCAGGTGTAATGCACTCTAAAATAACGGCTTTAATGAAAATGTCAATCCCTTAGGTTTAGGGATATAGTGGAGGCTAAACGCAAATAAACTCAGTTTGTCCACCTCTGAAATTTGGATAAGAGACAGGCATATTTTTTCTTGCCGTTTTCACACCTTTAGTGATACACACGTTAAAAACATCTTCACTTTGCAACCACTACACTTCCTCCAGTAGCCTTCTACTTGATCTACAGAATGCAGATGACACCCGCACAGAACAAATGCTTCCCCCAAAATGTAATTGCGGATAAAAAAATACACGAAACCGGATGGAGACATTTCACTCGCTCGACGGTCCCATACGAAAATGTAATACCTCCCTTTTGAAAATTCAAGACATTTCAGACAATTTAAGACTTTTTTAGGTCATAAAAACCGAAAGTTGTATTTAAGACTTTTTAAGGATCCACGGGGACCCTGACAAGAGAGTCTGTATCACCCGAGACAGTGAGAATAGCTACAGCTGCATCGGAGAAGTCTGGCAGGTCAATTTCTTCTGCCTGAAGAACATGACAGTAATTAGTTAATGAGTAGAGTAGTCAATGAAAAACACTACATGTGTATTTAATATAATATGAAATACCAGTGAATGAAAAGTTCAGGTAAAATTCCCAAATATGACATTCTTGGTGAATTACTGTAGTATGAATTAACTGCTATTCTGGTGGCTAGGAAGATGGTTGTGGTTGTTGTCTTTTGGCTGCAAGGTAGTATCAGAGGGGGCTGAATAGAAATACAGATATATAGAGAAGACAAAGTAAAAAAAGAAGAAAGAGTGAAACAGGACAAACAACTTACATTCCAGGTCTTAAAAAATCCATCTTCCCACAGGAAGATGGGAAGGGCCTGCAGAGTAATTTTCCTTCTGCTGTTGACATTGACGTCTTCCTAGAAAGACAGAGGGATTGTGGGGTAATGGGAAGACAAATCAGCAGAATATTAATCCTATGCATATATTAAACAAGACTGTAGTACAGGTGACATAAATACAAGATTAACTCCTTCACGCTCCTGATATGCAACCTCCTGCTCTGTCTTTCTATGAAATCGTAAGAGATGAATGTTCAGTGCATTAATAGACTGGAATGAGCAAATGCGTGAGTGGTGTATGCATGGTAATGGGCTGACCCTTGAAAACTGACTGTGATTTAACTAATAATGGCAAAGTAACTGAGCCTGTGTCTCGGAAGAGGCGTCACATGACCTGCATAGCCAACACGTTTTGAAAATGCCACATAAAATAAGTCTTAAGGTGTCATCCCTTCTTTGATACAAAAACATCACTCAACCCTAGCCTTTGTGTATCCATGTGGATAGATGCATTAGGCTAGGCTATTCTCATTGGTAAATAAATGCTTACAAAATATCACTATAACTTTGTGACACTAGTAAATGGAGGACAAGTAAGTTATCACTTACCATGGTGTGATGGTGGTTCCCTGCACAGAACTGAAAAGATGTCACACAGCCATCTGGTCCTGAGGGGAAAAATATTATGAACAGTATTATTTCACTTTTTTGAACAAAAGTCAGTCAGACAGTCTCTTCATCTCTCTGTATAGGCAGGCCTATCAGAGTCAGACGTTGCCATTGATCATGCGTAGGCTATTGTCAGTAAGTTCAGAGCTACAACTTGGCTTCCTATCCGTGTTAACAAAACTGGAATTGACGTTAATATAAGACATATGCTATTGCTGCAGGGTTATTCTTCAACTATGGTACTCTTTGACCTGGTGATTTTTAGAAAATGTAACATCTTTCAGTAAAAATCTTTTTGCATGTTAATTATCTACTCTTTCTAGAAACTTGCCCTAATACACACTCAGTATACAGTGAACACACAGTGAGGTGAAGCACACACTAATTCCGATGCAGTGAGCTGCCTGCTACAGCCACGCTCGGGGAGCAGTGAGGGGTTAGGTGCCTTGCTCAAGGGCACTTCAGCCGTTCCTACTGGTCGGGGTTCGAACCAGCAACCCTCCGGTTACAAGTCCGAAGCCCTAACCAGTAGGCCACGACTGCCCAATCACACGTTTCCAAAACACAACAAAACGTGTGTTTTCAAGCAAAAATAACATCTACTGTTCCAAATGTATTTTATTAAATATTACACATATCAGCCAAAATATTAAATTGATTAATTTTCCAGAAATGTTGTATGTTGTATTATTTTTACACGTTTAACTTAAAATATGTGTTGTGATGGAAATGACAAAGTGTGGTGGAGATGACAATGACATACATAGACAAATTTAAAAGCATTACTGTAAGATTTAAAACAAAAAAATGCATCCCTGCCATATGTTATGTAATTATGATGTTTTTTTCTACTAGATTCTTTAGTAGGCCTACTATGAAGCAAATAAACTGTGTTTTTAGGGCAATGTCATTTCCACCACGTCACCATGTCATTTCCACCACCAAAAACAAAAAAGTAGTAAATATTTTTTTAGTTTTTCTTATTTCTTCCAAGGACAAGTAAAGTATCATAGTTGAAGAATTACCTTGCAGTGTGACTTTGCATTACATCTAGCAGCTAAGGCGAATCATGGCAGCTTATGGTAGGCTACTAATAAAATGTTTAAAAGTGCGCTGCCTGTTTGTGCGTGTCATGTGTTTGATTTCCAACTTATGAAACGTTGCTTTGGTGTCTAACCTGCACGGCCAAAGTAGGCCACACCAGAAACGGATGATAAAGGATCTTTGGTAATGCTAAACCATACTGTTTGTCACTAAAATAGTGCAACAACAGGCTGGCTGGCTGGCTGGCTGACAGCTCAGACAACAAACTTTAGTTAACTCGCTAAAACATGCAGCTAGCCCGCAAAAGGTCTCTTACATAACCTACACTTTAGCTGAGGTCTGCCCGCTGGAAGACGGTACACAAATAAATAAACAAAGTACACCTACGGTACATTAAGGCGCGTTCTTACCTTTGTGTAGAGGCTATAAGGCTTGCAGCCTGATGATGATTGATGGATCATCTCACTGATTGCTTGCAGCTTGCCTGCTTACATCTGGGTGCGCAGCAGTCCTTGCAAACAATTAGTCTTAGGCCTACGATGTCAAAGTGTATCAACTTACAACTGCCACAATCGATTTTAGACTAGTTCATTCACCATTCATTGGGATTTACGATTTTATTGGTTTATGTTGGTTTGTGTAGGTTATTAGGTTATTTGCCATGCTGATATGAACCTAACCAATGAAGTTGCACGTCTTTATTACGTTAGACGTAATTTCAATCCACTCTTGAAAGAAATGAGTTTGGGGGTCAGTTCTACTCATATACTAAGAGCTAATCTTGTCAAAATAATCAATAACTGGGAAACTAGTTGAGTGAACTTAAAACGTTTGTGGTGCCTGAACAAAATGGCAGCTTTGAGTACAGCTCTGCAATTTTATTGAGTTTAGAACACTGTTGGGGAATACAGTGTATACTGTTGGATGTTTGTGATCCATCTATGTCCTTATCATGATGTAGTTATTAGTAAGTCCAGTGTTAGCAGCACCTCCATGCTGGCATTATACATCATTCTCTTTCCTCACAACAAAATCATAAACAAACTATCTGGTACTTAATCCTGATGTAAATTTATTCTTGGAGTTAAGGGGATCATGTGATCATTCTTGTTACTTTTGAGTTAGACTCACTTGACATTCTCCAGAAAAAAAAGGACCATTTGGGCATATGCTAGCAGCAGCTGTTTTTGTTTGTTTTTGCCGTGTGGTGGGTAGGTCCTTGTGTACTGTCACAGGACTGGCTGTCTAATGCGAGCAGAAGGCTGGTTCCTGCTTGCTCCTGATGCGGAGGCCCCGAGAGCGCCGCTAATCTGCTCACTGTTTGCTTACATCGCTAGGAGTGGCGGGCGTGTTTAGGAGCTGGAGAGGAACACAGCAGACAGCCCACTTCTTACTCTTTCTCCGTCTCTCTCCCTCTCATAGACACACACACACACACACACAAGCACACGCACACACACACACACACACACACACACACACACACACACACACAAGCACACGCACACACACACAAACACACACACATAAAAAGTCACTCACATGGACAGTTACTCACAGACACACACCTGCATTCACACACAAACAGTCACTCACAGACAACCACTCACCAACGCACACACACACGCACGCACGTGCACACACACACACACACACGCACACACACAAACAGTGTGGCTACCTCTGGGCTTCAAGGAGACATCTCTGCTCATCATCCCAAAGGTAAACCTACTGTGGAGGCGTTATGCCAGAGCAAATAAACAATTTTCTCTCAGATATTACTGAAATAGCTCTCGCCAAACATGACAATGTACTGTGTAGAATGCAGGGTGGATTTCACTGAAAGTAGTGGCCCCTGCACTGGCTACTAGAGAGCATTTCTTCTGTTGCACTATCCACTAGCATATGTAATGGTATTCTCCGTTTGATCCAGTGATAATAAAGGATACATTTGTGTATTTTATTGGCTGCCTTTTTTGAAACAAAGTTCAGCCTCTTGTGCCACACATTTGAAGTATCTAGTGAAAGGTTTAGACCTTCAGATATATTATTTCTAAATTATCACTCATTTGAAAGGAGAGCATAATAATTAATCTAACACACTTTTTATTATGCACCAAGGCATTCTGACCCATATTTTGCATGGAAGTATAGGAGAGGAGTCTTTTTTCATGGTGTGGGTACATTTTGTTTAACTAAAGCTCCTGAGGCTAGAACTTGTCAGCAACCAGCCAACAGCTGCAATAACCAAGGTCTGTTGATTAACCATTTTTAAATAGAAAAACCTATAAGCTTGCCTTATGTGATTCAATCAGATAAATGGAATGCTTGATTGCGATTACTAATTAAACATATTAGGTCTAACACAAAAACTAGACTGATTTATGTAATTGTAAGGTTATGTGGTTTAATGAATTAGACTTTCTCTTTTTGTTACAGTGTATTGCATCTAGGTCAAATCATATGTAATGTGTACACAAAAAGTGTAAACGGCCATGCCTTTATGTTTCAATTTGTTTTGAGAGAGTAGGGAGAGGGTCATTTTAGATAGGTCACAGTGCTATAGCAAGAAACAGAAGCTCCTGTATGCCTTAGCTGGAGAGATGAGATGCTGGAGAGATGTCAAAATGGAAATGTCTCCTGCTCAACAAGATGAAATATGTTCAAAGAAACCCTGTGCAGACAGGAAGTTTCCAATAATTTAGACATAGACTAATATTATATCACTGTTTATATTACCCTAGCAGTAGGATCAGAGAACAGTAGAATAAAAACTGACAGCATTGTCAGACTGGGTGACAAAAATATATTCAGTCACTTCGTCTGTGTACAAAGTGTGAAAGTACTGTAATGCAAATGTCAATATGGATGATGTATTCAAAATTAAAGCTATAGGGTGAACCAACCAAATACATATAATTTAGATGAATCGCTGTCTTCAGGTGGCCTTTAGAGACATTTAAACAGAAAAGAGTACCCATTTCAAAGGCTACGATTCATGCCTTATTCATTCTGAGCGTGTGAATTACATTATAATGATTCATTAGAAGAACAAAATGGGAATGGCTTTGTGTTTCAAGCTCAAACAAAGACAGCAAGATACTTAAGCTGAAATAAATGTAGTATATTTACATTATGGCATACTCATACCGTTTTAGAGGATTACATTCATTTCTTATATGTTGTGTGTGTGTAATGGCGGGATTGTGATTACTTAAGGTCAAACTCATTTCAATTTTCAGTTACCTAAGTTTTATAGGCTTTGTAGAGCCTTTTTAAATCAGTAAATGGGATGGTCAAGAGTCCCTCAACAGTTATACATGACAGTGATGTGTCCATCCCTTGGTCAGTCAGTTTTGTCAACAGTTTATTGTGAACTGAGAAATAACTAGGTCATGTTCATGCATTCGTTTGGAAAATAACATAAAATAATTAAGACTTAAATCATGAAGAGAGTCTGGCCTCTCATGATAGGAAACGTTTCCAACTAGTATCGTAACGGGCGTAGACTTTGCATTAACTTTGAAATCATTGGTCCAGCCTAATCACATTGATCAGGGATTCCTCATGTTACTTCCTACAAACTGAACAATGGAAGCAATGGATGTAGGCCTACCTTTGCTGTACATAAATGTGCACGTTGTTCCTTTTTTTTATATTTGCTACACTGTTTACCTCAGCCAATTTTGCTTTCAAAACTGCAGTATAGCGTTATCCCCTCTTATCACTGATAGGCCCTTTACCCTATGTGTCTGAGGGAAATGTTAGTGCATTGTTGTGTGCGAGACCAGTATTTTACTGAAAGGAGATTGTAGGTTAGCCTGGCCCTGCCCATCCTAGATCTCCTTTCAGAGAGATTTACTAGTGTGGGACATGATAATCCACTACATTTCCCTCACAAAAAAAACTAATGGCAGGCCAATCAGCGACGAGAGGGGAAGATGAAACCGAAACTTGTTGTGATAAACAGTAGCAGCAACACCTGCAAACCTCAAAAAATACAGTTGGAACAATGCAGAAATGTATTTATAGCAAAGGTAGACCCACATATACATTGTTTCCTGACTGTTGATGCTGTTTATTGTCAGTTTGTAAAATTCAGGCAAAGTAGGAAGTAATGAATTTCTTATCAATGTGATTTGAAAGGCTGGACCAATGATTTCAAAGTTAGTACCCATCGCGATGCAAGTTTTGGAAAGCTATAAAATAACAGGATTTGATAATGATAATATATTTCTACAAATATTATGAAAAATAATATAAAAAGAAATTTCATAGAATCGTTATTTGATTCTGGATTTTTATTCTTGTTTTTTTTTAAAAGGGCACTTGGGTCTTGGACTTTCAGATGATGGTCTCCTGTGTTCCACTCTGCTTCTTGTGATGTTTTTCAAACAATTTCCCTGTTCTCTCCTCTTGTAAGTAGAAACGGGGTCAGGTCTAGCCATTCCACCCTGCTTCTATATCCAATTCCTTTTCAAATTCCACATTCCAAATCCCCCACCCCATAGCAGATTCTGTTTTATTCTTCTCAAGATCCAGTAATACAGATGCATAAATGAAATGGAACCTAAGAGAGATGTCATTTTATTCAGCTCTTCCTCACAATAAATTATGATCCGAAAAAGCAGATGAAATGCATTAACCCTTAGAACCCGATTGACGCAAAGTGCGTCAAAAAACACACCCTTTCTTCTCTGTTACATTGCTCCGGAACTGTTCATCGCAGCGAAATGAAACCTTTATTGCATGACAGAGCAGAGTTTTCCAAAGAGACTACACACTTGTCTGTACGATCAAGTATGAAAATTTAAAAAAATCATGAAATTAAATCAAATTGCATCATATTTACAGTCTATACTTCTCTGCATTCACCTGCCACCCATTACTCTCGTTTGAATTACTCGCGAACCCGTGATCGCATCGATATGGCAAGCATATCAGATGAAAGAGGGGACACAGGGCTATTAGTCCATGAGCCACAGGCCCAAAAAGGGGCGTGTCACTACCACTTCAGGGGGCAAATTCTCACTATATTTTTCTGAAAGCTACATATCTCTGGAGTATAAAATGGTATGATAGCAAGTTGGATCTTGTAGCTTTGTGGCTGTACAGGCCTTCAAAGTTGACCTCTGATTTGAAAAAAGGAAATTCCGCCTATTGGCTTTTTTTTGTTAAACCACTCATAAGAGCCCAGAAAATAATCCAAACCTCATTATTACTGATGCATATGTGGTGTTTGGTGATGTTGGCATACATATTTTGAATCATTATGTGATTTTGCCCTTCATTTTGGTTGATAAAATTTCAGATTTATGTGTAATAATGAGCGAATCTACGTTTTCAGAGACACAACGTGTTGCAGCACTAATTGAAATGCCCACTACCTCATTAATCAATGTATTTATACCTTCCTACCTCCCAGCAGAGACTTGAAATACAAATGATTACATAGGTCTGCATTGCTATGCTATTTACTATTTGTAAATGTACTATTCGGAAACACCCCAAAATTCAGTAAATTAGTATTTTATTGAAACTACCCATAAGAGATATTCCAAGAGATCAAAACATCATGATTACCAATCACATATTACCTTTACATTCAAGGAATACCATATGAAACACATGTACCCAGCTTAACATAAATATTATAATTTTATAATGTCCAGGGCACATGAAATACATATAGTAATTTCCTGTGTATTAGCCATATTGTGTATAAGCCACAGGACAGTGTTTTATGCAAGTTAAAAGAAACAAAACCATATACCATAGTAACTGCCCCCGTGTATTAACCTCATAGCTGAAGAAATTTTACAAAATCAATGTACAGTATAAGCTGCAGGTAATAGTTGGAAAATTATGGTAATTGCATCACAGGTGCTAAAATGATCAACATTATACATTTGACTAGTAAGAATGTGGGAATGAGATGTAGATGAACTGGTTGGTGAAAATATTCATACTTTACACATTGTTATCATTATGTACAATTATTATTATTATTATTATTATTATTATTATCATACTTAAAATGGTCTTTTATCTGATGTTAAAATAATTTCCATTGAAAAGAAATAATAACTATTTTCCAAGACTTGATCTACAAGTACATACATTTACAACAGTTTTAAAAATTCTACACAGTTAGATCTGATGAGACAGAAACTGAAATTGGATCAATCCATTTTCAGAGGAACATGAGTTCATTTGCATATCTACAGCAGGCAAAGCAACACAAGAGGTTAGGGATGATCTGATTCAGGCTCATACTACAAGCAAAGATCATGACATAGAGGCTGGAGTCAGATACACCTAAGCACAAATTCCATGATACATTGACAAAGTAAAAATGAACTCATTGAGTGCCAAAAACGTAATATTACGTTTTTTCTTCCCAAGCGTTGAGTGCCAAAAACGTAATATTACGTTTTTAGCTTTTTTTTAAATTACGAAACTAGACACTCTAACACACCTTATATGTGATTTTGGGAACTCTGTGATTAATGGAAATGAAATATATGACGATCGAAAACTCATGAAAACGCACAATCTGGACATTTTATCATAACTCAGGTTGCCGCTTTGGGTCGAATCAGTGACGCATGCACGTCAGGTCAAAACCAGGCCATTTTCGTGGGTCTATCACTAGGTGGCAGTCTCGCCAGGTCTCGCTGATCACTTCCCGGAAAGTTTACACAAGTAAGTAACAGGTAACACTTCATATTTCATGAAAGACGTTATATCTCCATTTCTAGAAAAAAAACAGCGATTTTGATGAAAACTAGCCACTGTTTAGCTTGGGATTTCTCAGGAACAGAGGCGTGTAGAAATACACGGTTTGCACCCACCGAGAGCTTAAAGTCTCACCTTTTAAACAAGCCATTGTATGTGTTCATAGCTATAACACATAATATGCTGTGGCTGTACAAAAAATCATCAACAATGGTCTAGATTGCTGGCACTCTAGGACAAAGCTCCCGAAAACAGCTTGGCATTCAATGAGTTAAAGACATTTACGAGCATGAGTCAAAAAAGAAAACACAGGCACATGGCAATGTTGCAATGTTAAAGACTGGACATGAGAGAAGTTTTTTCTCACCCTCTTGGACCTTAACCATGGTCATTGGTGACACGAGGGGACCCCAAGGAAAACCTCTAAAGCAGCACTTGCAAAGCATTTGCAGAAACTTGCATCACTATCATATAATATTCCAGATGAATATAATACAGCAACAATCATTGATGGAATGTCTCTGGTCCAGAAGGTCAATAACAATGTCTCAACTTATACAGACATTGCTGCTGCTATTCATAGCATGATCCGTAAAGAGGCAAAGCAGAGGCAGATAATGTTTTAGATTAAATTAGATTTAAAGGTGCGATTTGTAGGATTGTTACCGAACGTCCTGTAGGCCAAAGTCAAAACACTGGTGAACGTTCTCAAGACTACCAGACACGAGCCTCTTCTGGGTTGCCAGATAATGAAGACTAACGTTAGTTGACCTGCAGCTGCTTTAACGTTTCTCCAACCATGACCCAGCTACACATTACGGAAACAGTGAAAACAAAAAATACCTCTCTAACCAACGTAACATATTAAGGTGAAGTTAGCGATGCAGATGAAGTTTAGCCTAGGCTACCTGTTGTGGAGAAATCTTTGTCCATATTTTTTACAGTCTATGGGAGAAATATGGCCAGCTCTGCGTCAGACTTGATATTCTTCGTTTGACGAAGACGTCACCATCTCAGGAAGCTCCTCCGATGTCCACTTAATTTGTTTCTTGTTTTAATTTTGAAATTTGCCTGCCTCTCGTTGGCGTTCATGACTACAATTGACAGCAAGTTGACAGTTGGCCTTTGCTAATTTGGCAACACAAATAGGAGGACACGCCAGCCCATTATTAATACGCTATTCTAGAATTAATTGTTCAAAACATAAATGAAAATTCCAAGAGATCCCGCCCCTTAACTCATTTTCTTTCATGGGTTTTACGGGTTAGAGTAATGTTGTCAAATAAGCCATTACTTCAATTCATCGTGTTTCCTTACTCTCTGACAACATATGGTCATCATTTTTGAAATGGTTACAGTTTATTTTCCATTATTATGACCGCTGCGCAGCGAAGCGTCATATAGGTTTAGTCAGATTTTTTTTTTTTTTTCGCATGCCCAAATTTCCGTCAATGATTCCCGGGACACTGAAAGACCAGGGTACACGAAACTTGGTGGGCATGTAACCCCACATGGATAGCATGGAACCATCATTTTTCGTTTTGATCTGTAGCCCCCCCCCCCCCCCCCACTGGACTGGACCTCCCGAAAGGAGGAGGAGTTTTCTGTGAATATCTCGAAAACCGTAGGGTTTAGGAGGACCATTTTTTTTTGTATGTTGATCTCAAGGGGCCATGTCAACCCATTCCATAACCACTCATTTCATGTATAGCGCCACCTAGTTAAACACAAAAAAGTAAAAATGAGGTGTTGTAATTGAAGGTATCTGTGACCTAACATAGTCAAAACTGCACGAAATTGGAAGTGTAGGATCATTATGACACCCTCTGTATGCATGCCAAGTTTTGTGGAATTCCGTTCATGGGGGGCCACACAATAAATTAACTTATGTTACTATACACCAACTGGCCAGTAGGTGGCCGGAGACAGTTTTCTGTGAATATCTCGAGAACCGTAGGGCCTAGGAGGTCTACCTTTTTTATGTATGTTGGTCTTAAGGGGGCATGTCAACCCATCCCATTACCACTTATTTCATGTATAGCGCCACCTAGTTAAAAATTAAAAAGCAAAAAATTAGGTGTTTTCATCACAATATCTCTGGCTGACAAGGTCAAAACTGCACGAAATTAAAAGTGTAGGATCATTATGACACCCTCCGAATGCATGCCAAGTTTCGTGTACTTTCGTTCATGGGGGGCCTTACAATAAAATAATTTATGTGTACATTTAGTGACGTACACCAACAAGGATTCCCGGGACACTGAAAGACCGGGGTACACAAAACTTGGTGGGCATGTACCCCCACATGGATAGCATGGAACCGTCATTTTTCCTTTTGATCTGTAGCCCCCCCCGCTGGACTGGACCCCCCGAAAGGAGGGTAGGACAGACACAGTTCTCTGTGAATATCTTGAGAACTGTAGGGCCTAGGATGACCATTTTTTTCCGTATGTTTGCCTCCAGGGGTCATGTTAACCCATTTCATGTGCACACATGTGCACACACAGATATACACACACACACACACACATACATTCACAGTAATCATACGTATGACACATACTCACACAGTAGACATATGTACGCTTGCATGCACAGGCACATACGCAGGCACACACACAAGCACGCACACACACACACACACAAGCACGCACACACACACACACACACACACACACACACATAACATAAACATAACACAAACAATCAAGAATTTCTCAGAATTATGAACAGGCAATATGGAGGTGGGGTTGTATAAAATGAATTTTACCTGTGAAATCTATTAACTAATCATGTTTTGGTACTTGTTGTCTAGCAGATACCAGTGAGAATTGAGTGTGGATAATGCAATTTAGTGAGACAGTTAGAATCATATAGGCCTTTCAGCGTGATTTCTTTTTGTGGAAAAAATGTGCTGGACTGGGCGGCGGTCATATTTTGTACCGCTCTGCGGTACATCTAGTTTCCCACATACTGGTCCTTTAACTTTATTGTCATTGTGCAGAGAACAAGTACAGAGACAACGAAATGCAGTTTGCGTCTAACCAGAAGTGTAAAAAAGCAGAAAAGTGCAATGTGATATACACAGTATAGGCAGGTGGTGCATAGACAGGACAAGAAATATAGTGCAGTGTAGACAGTAGTATACAGTTGTTTTGCAGAAGGTGGTTTAGAGTAGCATAAATTAAATGTAAATATGTGCAGTGTATTAGCAGTTACCTTATAAGAGCAGAATAAATATGGCTATGTACTGTAATATGAACAATGTATGAACAACATGTACAGGTATGTGCAATGTAGTGGCGGTACCATTATAGTAGTAGTAAGAACAATATAGATATATGCAGTGTATTAACAGAATATATTACAGAAAAACTGAATAAATATGGATATTTAGTATGAACCATATAGACAGATATGTACAGTATATACAACTATGTGCAGTGTGGTAACAGTATTGTAGTGCAGAAACAGTAACATTACAATAGTATTAATAATAAGTGTATGTGTATGAAAAGCAGTAGAATATGGCTATGTACAGTATAAGTATAATTACAGTATGTACATTTGTAAATAAATAGATGGATGGGTTAGATGGGTGGGATAGGGTAGTGCAGTTGTGTGGGGGGGGGGGGGGGGGGGGAGGGACCTGTAACGCCTCCCGTTGGGGAGTGGGGTGAACAGTGTGGTTGGGGTGAGAAAAAATGATCACCATATGTTGTCAGAGAGTGAGGAAACACGATGAATTGAAGTAATGGCTTATTTGACAACATTACTCTAACACGTGAAACCCCGTAAAACCCATGAAAAAAAATCAGTTACGGGGCGGAATCTCTTGGAATTTTCGTTTATGTTTTGAACGATTAATTCTAGAATAGCGTATTAATAATGGGCTAGCGCGTCCTCCTATTTGGGTTGCCAAATTAGCAAAGGCCAACTGTCAACAACTGTCAGTTGTAGTCATGAACGCCTACAAGAGGCAGGCAAATTTCCAAAATTACAACAAGAAACAAATTAAGTGGACATCGGAGGAGCTTCCTGAGATGGTGACGTCTTCGTCAAACGAAGAATATCAAGTCTGACGCAGAGCTGGCCATATTTCTCCACAACAGGTAGCCTATGCTAAACTTCATCTGCATCGCTAACTTCAGCTAAATATGTTACATTGGTTAGAGAGGTATTTTTTGTTTTCACTGTTTCCGTAATGTGTAGCTGGGTCATGGTTGGAGAAACGTTAAAGCAGCTGCAGGTCAACTAACGTTAGCTAAGTCTTCATTACATCTGGCAACCCAGAAGAGGCTCGCGTCTGGTAGTCTTGAGAACGTTCACCAGTGTTTTGATTTTGGCCTACAGAACGTTCGGTAACAATCCTACAAATCGCACCTTTAAGCTTGCACCTGGCAGAGTTCTAAGCCATCTGGCACTGTCTAATGGGCTGGGCTGGGCCATATGTGTATATGAAGGTGTGTGCATGTAACTTTTGACCCGTATGTCCGATTTTCATAAATGAGGTACCGTTGGAATCCTTGAATGAAGCCCAGTTCAATGCCTTGCCAGCACCAAGTGTAAAGGTCATCTGCCATCTTTTTTTAAAGTGAATCCATGTTCATACAGGTCATTTAAAAAATAAAAAAAACTTTTTCCAGTCCATTCAGCCCAGTTCAATGCCCAGCTAGCTCGATTTAAACTTAGTCATGTATACAGTTGTATATAACATTGAGAAACACACATTCATACAGATATTATGCACATCCACGCAACACTATTATTCAAGTTAAGTTACTCATCATTGCCCGGCAAGAAGTCCACAATCAATTCAATTGTCTTGCCACAATCTCTGGAGCTTACAGACAACATTAAATTACTATAGGTTCTGTATGCTATTTAAAGCTGACCTAATGATGAGTCCCTTCATGACAGTGTGTTGCAATGCATTCTGGGTGCTGTGCTGTAATTCGACGGCTCGTCACCTGACCCACCAAACAACGATGCTTGAACTAAACGTAGAGTAAAAATAAATCGCTACCAAGGCTCCAAATAGCAAAACACTTACACCGTAGCATAATGAGGGTATCTACATGTAAACCGAAGCTTTGAGAACTGTGTAAGTCTATGGTCTAACTTATGAACGTGTCGGGTCAACGTCAGCGATAAGTAAGTTAGGCTAACGTAAACGTTAGCTATTTGCTGTTGTCATATGCTTTACGTGATGGCCATTCATCACACTGTTTGGATGTTACTTACTTGGCAGTCTGAATCAGAATTACCTTAGCTCTCAGTAAGTTACAGTTTATTATAGTCATGTGATTTACACAAAGTAGTAAACAACAGTAATGCTAAACGTGTCAACAAGTTACTGTAGATTCTACCCCACAAGCCACAATAGGGAACGTTCAAGTAAGCGTTAGCACATATACAAACCTATTAATGTTAGCTAACATGCTAAGCATTGAAAATGAATGTGTTAGCAATAGCCACTGCTTTTTTTGAGCTGACAACTAAGCCCTGGAAATGCGTTAAAACGTAATCAGCCAAACTGACTCACTTCTTAAGACCCTTGGTATGGTGTTACAACGATGTGGAGTCGAAATGTAAATTGTTAGTATGGTTTTAATGTGTTTAAACAGACCAACCGCGAATTTGAAATGAAGTCAATGGAGTCATTTTAGGTACTACTTTCACAAGGTCTGTAGTTCTGTCAAAAGTTATCTTCGTAGATGTAGTTACTACAATTTGGAGGCGAAATTGGAAGTCTAAATATGGTTTTAATGTGTAAACAGAACAACCGAGATTTTGCGAGCTAGAAAAAAGGAAGTGAATGAATGAATGGTTACTGCTTTTCTGAGGGCTGGCGTTCTCATAAAATCGACGTAATCTTTGAAAAGACTACCTGGTTATCTTCCTTAGACTTTGTAGATGTAGTTACTACAATTTGGAGTCGAAATTCGAAGTGCAAATATGGTTTAAATGTGTAAACAAGACGTCTGTTGAATGGGCACAGTATTATTGTGTACAGTAATGGGCTATCAGTAGTATCCTGAATTCTGACATTCAGGCATTCAAATGAAATGTAATTAAATAGCATATATATATACTCTATCAGTGTATGATGCTTGCATGAGGGAAACATCCCAAAACAACGGCACCCATATAATTGCTGTTGTTTTGAGAAGTATTTCTCATGCAAGCATCATGCAACAATGCAAAAACAATGAAACTATTGTAGGCCTAATTATATTTTACATTAGTAAAGCAGTACTCTGATGTGCATGCTTTCACAAACTTTTGTGAACAATCTTAGCACTTTAAACATTGACTGTTTTGAAGTGCATGTATAGCAATATAGTATAAAAATAATAATTGTGATATCATTACAATTTGATGGGGGGTGGGAGGAGGGGGTGGGTTCATGTAGGTGGGCCCTATGACCCCAAAGTATGCCTTGACTGGGCCTCAGGTCAAAGAAGTTTGAGAAAGGCTGATGTAGACGACAAAGCAGCAAGGAGGCGTCGTGTGATAATTTAAACAAGTTTTATGACAAGGTCGATGAGGGTGGGAAAAATCGTACATTTCTGTGCAAACTTTGCCCGCACTTCAGTCACATTGTCTTTTAAGAAAATGCAGTCCATTTTTCAGTTCCAGCAGCCAACAACCTCAGAACTGACCCTTCAGGCCTCTCAGGAGGCGCTGGCCTTCTAACCTAGTGACCACCACAGCAACCAGCATGATTGCCCTAGCAACCAGCATAGCAACCATGATATTTATGCGTTTTAGCTTATTGGATGTTGCGTTAATGCAGATAACTTTTGATCCGTGTGCCCGATTTTCATAAATGAGGTACCGTTGGAATCCTTGGATGAGGCCGAGTTCCATGCCCCTGATCAAACCCACTCTTGCAGTTCCTCGGAACCGCAAATCTAGTTGTTTCTACTGCCCAAGTATTCAGCACTCATTAAACATGTGAAACCAACAGTAAGGACAGTCAAAGTGTGGTCAGAGGGAGCTGACTTAGTACTTCAGCAGCGTTTTGAAAACACTGACTGGAGAGTGTTCGCAACTCAGGGAGCTGACTTAGTACTTCAGCAGCGTTTTGAAAACACTGACTGGAGAGTGTTCACAACTCAGGCCACCCGTGACTCCCACACGGACATCGATTCATATGCCTCCTCCGTTCTGGACTGTATCAACTCATCACCAGTGTCACTCACCACCCTCAAACAGATAACCACTTTCCCTAATCAGAATCCATGGATGAACAGTGAGGTCAGACTCCTGCTGAAGGCACGAGACAGCGCATTCAGATCAGGCGATGATCAAGCCTATAACCAGGGCTAACCTGAAAAGGGACATCAAAAAGGCCAAGGATAACCACAAGCTAAGGATTGGGGATAATTTCAAGAACAACTCGGACCCCCGACGCATGTGGCAATGCATCCAGGCCATCACAGATTACAAAACTACTAACTCCACCCCCCCTGTCACCGACACCATCTTGCCTGATGAGCTGAACCACTTCTATGGCTGCTTTGATAGGGACAACAAGGAGGTAACCATCAAGGCTGTGGTCTCTGCAGATCACCAGCCACTCACACTCTCCATCACCGATGTGTGTGCGTCACTGACCAGGACTTATGCACGTAAGGCTGCTGGTCCTAATGGTTTTCCCGGACGTGTACTCAGGGCCTGTGCTGTGCAGCTGGCTGAGGTTTGGACTGACATATTTAATCTGTCACTAGCCCAGGCACCTGGTGAACTTCTACCGCTGCACCATCGAGAGCATCCTCACCAACTGTGTCACAGTTTGGTATTAGCAACTGCTCGGCCTACGACCGAAAAGTACTGCAGAGGGTGGTGAAAACTGCCCAACGCATCATTGGTTCCTTACCAAGCCCCCCACCACCCCTGCCCGATGCCTCCTTGTCTGTGCCTGTTGAGGTGTCCACGACTTGGCAACCTTGACAGGAACAACAAGGAGGTGGACAACCCCCCCCCCCCCCCCCCCCCGCACATTTGCACTACCCTATCCCATCCATAGTGTTCTATCTATGTATTTACAAATACTGTCATTACACTTATTATAGCCATTTTCTACTGCTCTTCTTACTATTCATCCTTCACATACTGTACACTTATTCTTACTACTCTTATAATGTTACTGTGTCTGCACTACTGTTACCACACTGCACATAGCTGTAGATTCTGTACATATCTGTCTTTATTTTTCATACTGAATATCCACATTTATTCTGTTTTCATATTTTATATTCTGTTAATACACTGCATATATCTATACTATTCTTACTACTATTATAATGTTACTGCTACTACATTGCACATATCTGTTCATGTTGTTCATACATTGTTCATAGTCATATTATTCTGCTCTTAAGGTAACTGCTAATACACTGCACATATTTATACTTACTTTATACTAAGTATAGTATGAAGTATCTGTAAATCAACTGTATACTACTGTCTACACTGCACTATATTTATTGTGCTGTCTATGCACCACCTGCCTATACTGTGTATATCACATTGCACTTTTCTGCTTTTTTGCACTTCTGGTTACACGCAAACTGCATTTTGTTGTCTTTGTACTTGTACTATGCACAATGACAATAAAGTTGAATCTAATCTAATCTAATCTAATCTAAAAAGGTTCTGAGCAGTCTGAACAGTTTCTACATACAGAAGTGGGAGTCCCGCCTATTGCTAAGTAACTGAAAATATAGACAACACAGCAAAATTCCCATTTTGTAAAGGCCACTGGCCTTATAAAGAAAGAATGTAATTTAACTGCTATGAATTCCGATGCTGCTAGAGCTGATATTAGCTAGAGGCCAGAGACTGAGGGTGTGTTCCAAACGGGAGACAGCTGCCTACTGCCTCCCTCCCTACATAGAGAGCTGTCTCACTAGACATGACTTTGGATTAAATGCATCTTTTAAAAATGAGCGTAGCACTCTAGAATCTTTGGTTAACACTACGGTATGACGTTAGCAAAGGCCTGACGTTAAACTAAATTAGCTTACGTAAGCTAGCAGGCTAACGGTATAAATTAGTTTTACGGCCGGCAGATATATCAGACCAGACGCTATTAATGGTTACAACAATGGCATAATCAGATAGTAAATTGTTTATTTCTAATCTGTAATCTGCAAATCTAAGCAAAATAAGATCACACAAATGACATTTTAAACAGATTCAGCAGCCATTACCGATGTCATCCGCCATGTTTGTTTACCTTTCACAGCTGTTTCAGACGTTGCCGCAAGGGATTATGGGTAGGAGGCAGCATGAAGTGTGCATCGATGCTGCCTTCAAAAATGACCGTTATTTGGGAATTCTAAGATATCTTAAAAGGCAGCAGAATTTGTTTTTTCGGTTTCGAACCGCACTTGCTGCCTTGCTCCCCAGTTAGAGACTTCATTACTTAAAAGGCAACAACTTTACCCGTTTCGAACACACCCTGAATGTTGATAAGCTTTCAACAGACCAAGTATATCTAAGAGTCTAAATATCAGTGAAATAAAATTGTGGCGATCAAACCTGACCCCCTATAATAAAGTAATATAATGAAAACATGGCGGCTACATACGGGAGATGGTCAGCGTCTATAAATAACAGCCAAGGTAGCGCTGTCTCCGCCTCTCTCGTTTCCCTCTGCCGGTGTCTCGTCTGCTGCGTGTTTGGTTCACTGGTGTTTCCCTGCGTAGGCTGAACGTGACGACAGGTGAGAGCGGCCTGGTTTGGTCCGACAGGTAGAGTGTTTTGCCTTGTGAGAGCGGCCTGGTTTGGTCCGACAGGTAGAGTGTTTTGCCTTGTGAGAGCGGCCTGGTTTGGTCCGACAGGTAGAGTGTTTTGCCTTGTGAGAGCGGCCTGGTTTGGTCCGACAGGTAGAGTGTTTTGCCTCGTGAGAGCGGCCTGGTTCGGTCCGACAGGTAGAGTGTTTTGCCTTGTGAGAGCAGCCTGGTTTGGTCCTTGTCTCGGACGCTCCGTGAGTATTGCCTAGCCTCAAAGAACTGTCTTTCCATTGTTCGGCAGGTTGATAACTCCACCGTTCAGCAAGCAATCACGGCAGCAAAGTTGTTGTTCCTGGCCTGTCGGCCTGTCTTGCCCCATTCGTTCCGTGATCTCCTTGCGCTGTAACTGTCTTGTTTGCAGGAGTCACGCAACGTGGGTAAGCTAGTAGTTTTGTGCGAGTTGTTTGGTCCTTTGGTGTGCACTCCATTCGCTCCGTGATCTCCTTGCATTAGAATTGTTTTACCATTGTTTGCAGGAGACACGCGGCAGTAGTGAGGTTGTAGCAGCTGGCCCACTTCTCTGTGTTGTCCCGCGCTCTTTAAAAGCGCTCTTGTTGTTTAGTCGTGAGCGGCGCGACTTTAAGTTGAATATAGATTACATAGGCTACTGGGGAGGGTTTCCTTAGGGGTTTTCCTGGGGATTATTATTTTGTCTTTAGGGGATATTTTTATTTCTACATTTTCCTTTCCTCCGGCGCCGGCCTGCCTTTATTGTAATCTAATCTAAACTGTAAACTGAAAGCAATCACGTTTGTGCTCTAGTTTTGAAGAGCTTTTCTTTTTGTTAAGTGATTTTGCTATTTAATGTTATTTTGTTTATTGGTTTATCCACACTGGGAGCTTTGAAGCAGTCGGCTATGTTATAGTAGCTAATTAGTTATAACCTAAATAAAAGGTCTTGTTTGTGCTGCACTTGAGTAGCTTATAATAGCAGCATAATTTGTTTAACCTGCTACATACTGTTTTGAATTTATTGTGGCCTTAGGCTGAAGAGGTCTTTTTTGACCGAAGATACTTTTCCCTCTCGTTTTTGGACCTTTTTGCGTCTTGACTTTTTGCAATTTTGTCGAGGCTACCGCCTACCGCCTACCGCCTCCTAGTGGCCTGACCTAAAAATAGGCTGAACGGACTGCTACTGCTGTTGTGGTGGTTTGTTTGCTTGTGTGGTGTTCATGTGTGTCCTGAACAATATATTCCATTTTGAACACACCTGTTTGCATTTCTTGAAGTATTTTAGTTAGAGTTAAAACCATTTAATGTTTTGTGGTGCTTTAAGCCATTTAGTTATTATTTCTTAACTTTAGTTTATCTTCACTCTGTCTGAGTGGTGTTGGATAAATCCACCTGGCGCCCAACCGTTACGCTACCCCACTACCGCCACAAAATACTTTCACAGGCAGAGTACATGATGCAAGGCCATTCATTTAAAAATCACAAAAGCACTCACAAAACATTTACCTCTAAACAGAACACAGCCAGGGCTTGGGAAAAGACAGGAATATGTGATATGTACACTGGTGGATCAAAGATAATATCATAGCAAGAGAGAAGAGAAATCTGGAAAACTGGCGAGAAAGGAACAGAACTGCCCTTGATATCAAGACAAGCCTCGTCAGTTAGCTATGCCTGTTCTCTCAGTACTATTCAGAATGGATGGACAAGTAGGGATAATAAAGGGCTCTGTTTACAAAGTCTGGTGGAAATAAATAACAAACAACAATTTCTTATCACCGCTTTCTTGAGAGATCCTTGTAAATATTGGTTGTGGTACATAACTTATTAAAAATAGCAAATGGTAAAGATACCCGCATGGCTCAGTAACATATAAGGCTGGATGGTTCTGATAGGTTTCTTCATGGTATGGTCCTTACTGAGGCTCCTGCTTACTAGCTGGGGTTATAGCTGCATGAAGGACACAAAGTCCCTTGATAATCCCTCTCTACCCCTCCACAGACCACACATAAACACGTGTCCAAGCACTCACACACAATCACCCCCCTCTCACACACACACACACACACCTCACCTCCCACACAGACACACACACGCACCCTCACACACTCATGTGTTTGTCAATATGTAGTATCTACTCCTGTGGTAAAGGAAGAGGAACTCTGGGAAGCAGACCTTTTCCATTCAACCCCGACTTCCATTAATGCTCACATTGATTATATGCTGGCAACCAGATAAACTTCGCGGGCAACCGGAAAGGGTACTCACTCGCTCAGTCACCCACTCCATGCGGTCATGCCTTATGTATGCAACCCCTGCCACTCTGGACACTGCGCATATGGAATGACTAAGTTCGCTCGCTTGGGCGGGTGGGCTCCAGCGCTCTCGTTCTCCGCCGGTCGCTTCTGATCACCCGCAGTGAATTGATTCCTTTTATTAAAAGCACTGAAGTGAATTATGAGCAATTAGACACATGTATGGCACATTAGCGGGAGCTTAAGGAAACATGTGGACTGTCTTATGGCCTGGCTCCCTCCGCAAACAACTTATGGTCCTCGTTAGAGGCATCCTGAGCTCATGCACTCAGCCTCAGCTTCCTGCTGTACAACGCCAGAGAGAGAGAGAGGGAGAGAGAGAGAGAGAAATAGAAATAGCCCAAAACGAGAGAAACGCCACGGCGGGCGATGGCGGATCTCATCGGTGCTCGGGATTTGATCCTCATTTCACCTCAATTAGCGAGTCATTTCTGGCTCTTTGGAGTTCGGGGGGAGATAAGAGGATGAGAACGAGCCCGAAGTGGAGTCATTTCCCTGGCAGAGCGGCGCGGAGCACCTGCGTGCGCGTGGGCCCCTGCCCTGGATCCGAGGTGGACCCAAACAAACCAAACCAGCCCGCGCCAGCTGAGGCCCGGGCAAAGGACACAGAGATGCAGATCATAATGACTTCAGAGGAAGGGAGGATTGATCGGATGACTATTCGTCTAAATATGGCAGCGCACGGAAACGCAGAGCTAAACAGGCCTGTGCTGGCTCAAGGCCAGGTTTTATATGAATAAAACATGGATGGCTCAAGTTTTGTGATTAATGCACGATCAAAAAAAGATATTTTGAGAGCTATTGTAATAAAGGTTGGAAGGGTAAGTCAAGTTAGGTCAAAAGCATGCCATGCCAGCAAAAATAACTATTTTTTTGAAGTTGGCATGAAACCTTCAGCATCGCCCATGCTGGTTCTGTCTTGGAACCACTTTCAAGGCATTTCTTTTATATTTCACAGCAGACATTACTCAGAGGGTACATAAAGTTCTATGCACATGTGCAGAAACAGAGACAGACCCACAAACACAAACAAACAATTATTTTATAGGTACACAAAAAGTCAGATCTTAACCAGGCTATATTCATGAATAATTTTAAAGCAGAACTCCTCTAGTCTCACCATGTACTGCCATCTGACTGTTCAAACAGTGACTCCTGTTTAGATCTTTCTTCTAAGTCCAGTCCTTATATATACTTGCCCTCTGTTTGAATGTGTGAATCCTTGATATGTTACACTGCCCCCCCCCCCCCACCACCACCACCACCTTGCAGATAAAGATAAACCAAATAGACAGGATTTAGTGGTCCACATCTGACAGGCAGGCTGTATTATGAGTTTACAAAGTTTAAATATACTAGCATTAGTCATCTGATGTAAGAGTGCACACGGATGCTATGCGGCACACAGAGCCAATCCCAAACAGCAGTCATCACACAAGACACCATTTGTCCAGTGAGCATCCCTCTTCATTCCCCCACCCCTAGGCTCCAAAGGGATGATTTCTCCATCACCATTACGGCCGTCAGGAGGGGGGTCCGGCGGGAGCCGGCATTACTCAGCCCTGAATGCGTGTCGTCGGCGCTGCCCCGGCCAGCGGTGTGATGGAGTGACTCACGTTCCCTTGTGTACCGTGACCCGCTGTTTTGAAAGTCAAGAAAAGACACCTCCATATTCACTGCTTGAAGAGTAAAAAAGAAAAAAGAAAATCCAAAAAGGAATTCTTGGACAAGCGGGCTCCTGACAGGCACTGCCTGTGTGTTTGTTACAGTCATGAGGAGGATGGGCCATGATTACCTCTTCAGCTCTGGAGATTCCGCCACAGGAAAGGCTCTCGTCTTGGCTGCGGATATGTCTGGCTCTGTGAACGTCTTCTTCACGCGGTCGGGGGAGAGACGGTGCTTCCTTTTTCCCCCTCAGGGCAAGACTGTGATCACATCTCATTGTCGATACAGTACGAGGGGGGAACTTTTCACGGATCAGAAAAGACAATTACGGTGTCAAGTGAGGGAATAGTGTGCAATATTTAACACCAGCCAGTACAATCACAAAACTGTCCTGTCCACTCATGCACCACAACTGTGCCAAGTTAAAGTAACAAGTCAAATAGTAGCAGCTCTTATAAAAAAGTAACAATGTTTTTTTATCACTCTCCTTTCATTTAACCCATCTTTTTACTGTCTACCTACTGCCAGATTTCTTGCTTTCACTTTGTCTTAATCCTCTCCAGCCTTCCATCAGTCTCTCACTCTCTCCTTTCTTTTCTCTCTCTTTTTCCCTCTCTTCCTTCCTCCACTTCTGTCTCAATCCTCTACGCAGCAGACCTCTGGCCGATCTCTGCGTTGCTGCCAGCTTCAGATTGACAGCTTTGGTCCCTCACTCCTTGGAGACCACAGACACACACAGCAGATGGGAGTTCGGTACGAGCACAGCCCTGTGTAAAGATTTGAGAGTGTGCGGCGATAGACTACATCTACTGTACCATTAATAATATAGGACTCGGGGACAAGCGAGCGGCAGCGGTTTCGCCTGAGACAGACCCTCTGCCATGTCATGATACCCTCGGCAGGTGCGCTTCACGCTGCATGCTTTTTTTCACACTCACTTCCTTTCTTTAAAATAAGAAATGCAGTGGTGCTTTCGACAATGTTTTGTATTTTAATAAATTGATTGATTAAAAACGTACATGTCACTAAGTTTTGGATTTCTTGAAGGTTCAATAGTGGATGTTACAAACTGATACAATGGATATTTTTTTTACACTAGGTAATATATTCTCATGCCTGTTATTTGAATTCTACAGTCTTAGATAGATAGATAGATAGATAGATAGTTACTTTATTGATCCCCAGGGGAAATTCAAGGTCTCAGCAGCAGCATACATACAACACAAACACATTCTTTAACAGCAGAAAGAGTAATTAAAGTATATAATATAAAAACACAACTAAGCACTAAGGACAGTAGAAGATAAAGAATATGCTAAATATACTAAAATACAAATTATACTAACACTTAATCTAAATCAATTCTAAAAACAGTATCCACATAGTGGTGATTAATAAATCAGAGGTGCTTGCAATGACTGAGGCAGGGACTGAGCCTGTGATTCTCTGTGCATAGTAAGGTATGGTAAGGTGCTCTAAGGTGCTCTGTGTGAATAAGTGTCATGGTGGTAGTGCAATGGTGATAGTGGTCATGGTGATAGTGCAAATGAGTAAGTCAACAGTGCAACAATGCAGTAATGAAGTCTATATATCTATATATTTAACTATTTAAGAAAATGTATAAGTGTGGCCACAGTTCGGCTGTGGCATGGAGGGGGGGGGGTTATGCATATGTGCTGATGTGCTAATATAGCACGCAAACAGTGAGGCATAAAGACAGTGGTACAAGTGGCTAGTGGACAGACAGTACCAAACATGGAGGGGGTGAAGAGGCAGACAGACTATGCAGAGAAGTCTATCTCTCCTCTTCCCTTAAGTGAGGCATTGAACAGTTCAATGGCCCTGGGGACAAATTACTTTCTCAGTCTGTCAGTTGTGCAAGGCAGTGAGCGAAGTCTCCAGCTGATCAGGCTCTTCTGCTTAACAATAGTGCTGTGGAGTGGGTGACACTCATTGTCCAAGATGTTGATCAGTTTGTTCAGGGTCCTTTTGTCAGATAGTGAAGTGATGCACTCCAGTTCAGCTCCAACTACAGAGCCAGCTTTCCTTACCAGCCTGTCAATTCGCCTGTCAATTCGTCTTCAGGTCATACATTCTTCAGACATTGCATGACAATCAAATAAAATGTGAGATCATATTAGCATTCAAATATGCCTCTGACCTCCTTAAAATGATTGTGACAGTTGCCTCGATTCAGAGTAAGCCAATTACAACACTGCAGTAATGTTACAGTATTTAACATTTTGAAAGAAATAGCGCCCCCCTACAGATACACGTCTAATGAGTGTAACTACAGCACATGAAAACTGCTATGCAATGAGTAAAGTAAATCTCTCCCCCTCTCACACACACACACACACACTCCTACGGACTAACTAATGTACATCTAGTATCTCTCAATATGGTTTTAAGTAGGCCTACAGGCCCTGAGCGTCTAACACATGCATACACCCATGGAGACCCAGATGGCTCTTTGCTGCACTGTCTCCTTTTCCCATTCACCCTCTGAAATATTCAGACTTCACAGCTAACATGAGATGCGGAAGAGAAGCACATCTGGTGCAAAGTGTGTCCACTCTAAATGTCCTCTTGGATTATGAGTACAAACTCACCCCACGCTTTAAGCAGTAAACAAAAACAAAAGCACATGCCAGAGGGTGCAGACTGCGCCATCCACTACTAAAATGCAACAGTTAACAACCATTTAAAGGCAGTAATGTGTCGGATGACTGTGGCTGTTTATGGCTCGGTCCACAATGTTTCACATTTACAGATTACATTTACAGAGTGAGGAGTGAGGACTGCGATAAGCAGCAGCGTTGAGTGGATACTCACTAGGAGCTCAGGAAGAGCCATTCACAGGATTTAACAAATTAAAAGCACATACTGGATCTTTACTACATGCCACAACACGCTAATAAGTATGAGGAAGAGCTGCTACTGGGTTGTCTCATACTGCAAATCATTTGATTCTATTTCCCCTTTTCAATGATGAATAAAGCCATGTGAATGAGCCATGACCCATGAATCAGTTCTAACCTCAAGGCAACTGCTACTAGTGTCAATGGTGACAATTGCTACTAGTGTCACAGTGTCAATATATATAATATATTATTTTTATTATTATATATATTATTGTTCATTTATCTTATGTGTCAATGCTCTTCATTATAAGGTTCTTCAGCCAGTTAAAGACAAAGCCATGGACACTGCTTTCGCCCAAGCAGGAATAATGCATTTCTCTGCAAGATGTGATACAACAAGCCATTTTGTCTCTGTTAGCAGGAAGCTTCGAAACAAACACATTTGATTTCACCAATGTAGCTTGTGCAGCAAATATAATATTTATGACTATTGCTTTGTTTTGAATGAATGGTGTATTGTCCACAGTGACTTACTCACTTACAACCAAGGCCATATTGCAGTGTTTACAAAAGCTATAAAAAGAGAAAACTGAAGACTGTGACTCATGTGCCTGGGCTCTATCGCGGATGTTGCTACTTCACCGATACAAGTCAGTTCAATCTAGAATACTTCACTCTGTCACATGACTAAAACAGACACACACTATCTACTAGTGTGACTGACACAGCCATCCAACAGAGGAGAGATACCATATGGGCCACAAACACCACTAGTTCATTAAAAAAGAAGTTCACAAAGTAGACTAGATGTAATATGTATCATTAAGCTGGCACTGGGAGTTGACATGGAATATCTTGCATTTTGCTACCATGAGACTCATCTTTATAGGAGAAATTAAATAGGCCTGTGGAATTAATAATTCATTATCCTTTTGTCTGAGGATAAAGAGAAACGCAGATATCTTCATTCATCACGCCTCTTATGCAACACTGTTATAAAACCTGTCAGCCAGTATATTGCTTTATTATTGCAATAGTCCCATTTAGGAGGTTGCTGTGTGCATTTAGAAATACAGCATTAAAGGAACACGCCACCCAATGTCAGTAGTAATATATGTTCTTACCTTAACTTTCACGAGTTGAGTCATAGTCTACCTCTCCCGTGTGTGTACGTGCACTCAAGCGCTCTGGTGCGCGGCGCGAATGTGTTAGCATGTTGCTATGCTAGCGGGCTCAGACGTAGCCATAGAGGGAGTAAGATAGCAGTAATCAAAAACATCCACGTTTTCCCTACTTAATAACAGTTGCACGAGTACTTAAATAAAAAAAAATGTGTAAGGTCACACAACATGAAACGTGGCGATTTTCCAAGCGATTAAACAGAAGAACTACAATGTGTGGCGCAATAACACTTGGGAGTACTTCAACGTAGCGTAGTAATTAACACCTAATTGTAGATCCTATCCACCACAGAGTTAGAATCCATGCTTGATCGACCCCTCAGCCTCCCCCTCCCCTCTGAGCCAGAGAGAGGCACACACACTAGAGATGCGCGGATGGGCTATTATTTCAACCGTAACTGCATAGCAAAACTTATCATCCATATGCACCAAAGTTTTTTTACCAATTTTCAAAACCGCACCCGCCCGCCATCCGCTGGTTGTTTTAATGGGTGATGCGGCGCTGCTGACGTGAGACTAGAAAGCTCTTGCTCTTGAGTTGCTAGGTTACGGGGACGCTGGCGAGACACGCCGCTCCGTCAGGCATCATGTCTTTGTTTGTTTTTATGTAATGTTCGTAATTTTATGTAATGTCATGTTTTTTTTTTTTGTATTGATTTGTCTAGTTACATGTTTTCTCTCTTTATTTACGTTATTTTTGATAGTTTTCGTGTTATTCTCTTAGTCATTTTCACTACTTTCAAGTCGGCTGATGTTGTTAACGTCTGTCCATTGGGAGCTTGCTATGGCTAGCTTTTGCCCTGGGCCTCTTACATCCTTCCCATCCATCTGTGAGCCGGTGCTGCACTTCGTTGTCTGGTCGAGGGGATTTCTCGGGACAGCAGCTGGAGCTACTCTGCGAAAGATCTGCCGAGGCCGCCGAGCTGTTTCTGACCTGTGAGCTGCCATGCCAACTGGCTGGAGTCTGTGTTGAGCAGACTAACGTTAATGTTAACGTTGAAGAACTCTGCATTACGGACCAACAAACTGTCGCTGTTATAGCAGCTAAGTCCACAGAGTTGCTGATCTACAAGATCGCCCACGACTTTCGGATTGGTATGCTTCCAGTGATCTCCAGACTAACAAGGCCTAACGTTCACGTTATCTCCAGACTGCCAGTGAATATAAAGAACTTTGTTGGTGTTGCATCGGTTGTGGAGACACAGCTGTGCGCAGTTTCACGCGAGTCATCATTGCCCTTGGACATTTTCAGCCGGTTGGAAATTGGACTACCGGTAATTTTATTTTTATTTTTTATTTATTTTATTTATTAATTTGTTTGATGTCTGTCTTGGTGTCACGGGTACGCTGGCGACTACGCCGCTCCGTCCGCTATTGTCTTTGTTAGTCTATGTGTCAATGACAATGTCTTATATGTGGAGCGCTTTGGGTTGCACTCTGTGCATGTTAAATGCACTGTACAAATAAAACTGACTTGACTTGACTTGACTTGCCTGTTCTAGAAAGACTGATCCAATGCAGCAAATATATTAAAAGGCTAAGGCTAAAGTCCTACATTGGCTATGTTGTAGCCTATCCCCAGAATATCAGCAGCAAACTCAGTCTCTGTCTCGCAAAACAGTCTCCAAATAAAACGCACATCGGCCTGTTGCCTACAATTTTATCATTGTAATAAAAAACACAATTTGGCACATAATTTCAACATGCTGCTATCTGGCCTACTAATTAATGCCTATTGTACTTTATTTTTTGCAAAAAGAAAGAAATCCTTGATAAAATAACAAGTCATTCACATTATAGGCTACTTTACGCACTGTCACGTCAGGGTGACACTATGACAAGCCTGTTCCGAAGAATCCCATTCATCTTGACTGCATGGGAAGAAAGCGCGTCTTTTTCAGACAGACAGCGCAATTCATTTTATACCAGTAGGCCAATCGGACAAACTACGGTGCCTCGATATTAAAGAAACGCCGACTCCATTCATTCCGAAAGTCCACCGCACAAGAGTGCAACGTGCATGTTCACATTTTTAGTAACAACTGCCAAGTAACACTGCTTGCTTGCCTTACACATCTAAGTTTTCCGACTATTTTTCTTAGGGACTGTTCGTTATTTATAAACGGGGCCACCGGAGGAAAATAGGGGAGGGTCATGTCTTTTTATTCTTTGTTGAGGGGAGGGTCACCTAACTTTTTTTTGTCTAGGAGGGGGGGTCACCCATCTTTTGTATTAATGAAAACAGCAAAAAATCAAAGTGGCTTGTTTGATTGTTGATTTCTGTTGCCATATAACATTCTCTTTCGTTCCATAGCTCTGTCAACATTGAACAATGAAAATAAGGGAGATTTCCCGGGTTTCTCACGCAAAATACGGAAAATGTCAACATTCGTCCCCATTAACGTTGGAAGGGTTGGAGCAACAAAGTAGCCTATTCACGCCTAACAGCCTATATCCATTTGGTCAACTTTATCCAGCCCTAAAAAAGCTAAATTTAACTTTGGTTTACTTGTAGTTTACAGTGTAGCCTAACTTTAAACAGTGTGCATGCTTAACATAAAGCATACTTGTGCTTCATTCATCCACACATCCAGCTCCTAACGTTTTGACAAGCATTTCTACCAATTGACCTTGTTCCTGCCCATCTCTAGCTTTGCTGCCTCCATCCTTTCTGTTTTTGTTGTTTGCAAAAAAATATATAGTAGGCCCTATTTATTGGTAACCAGCAACAAGTGTAATTTGTTAATCGCTGTCATTCTCTCTCCTGCCAACAAAAATGAGTTACGTTCCAAGTAGCAGTGCGTAAGGCGTTCTACATACTCGACGCACCCGACCGGTAGCGCGACACCGTGACGTCAAAATGACGTAGATCTTGCTGGCGCGCCAGGATTTTAGCCAGGTAGCGCACCACTCATTTTTTTTCAGACGAGCGCGACAAAGCGGAAACAGGAAGATGGACTAGTTCGAGGGCAAGTGAGAGTTGCAGTGTTTTGTTACAGTCGTGAATTTGTAATAGTTTGCTGGATAAGTTAATAAAGTTACCAGCGAGAGTTGCAACACATGGAATTAAGAGGAAAGAATAGAAACTATTTATTTTCAAACAAAGGATATCTATTAAGGCCTGAACAAAATCTATTTCCACTTCAGGAAATTACACAAACTCAGCCAGCTGCTAGCTAGTTAGCCAGCTAACTAAACTGTTTAAATTATTAAAATTTCCCTCGGGATGACTAAAGTATCTATCTATCTATCTATCTATCTACCTGTGCGCACACCTTGGAAACTAGATGATAATGATGGTGGTAGTTGTGAATAGTAGCAACCAAAGTCTGAAGTACCATCACAGAGGCTAGCTAATAGCAGAGCCCGTTTACATTCTCTGCTACTAGTGTTTCTTAATGCAGCTTCTTCTGCTGTGTAACGTAGTTAGCGTTAATCTTTTCACAACAGCGACACCTCTGTTCAGGAGAATATTGCAACTAGTGACCACGACGCACGAGTATAAATGGTTACGGCGCTTCTGTGACGTCACATTGTCGCGCTACAGGTCGGGTGCGTCGAGTATGTGGCGCACTTAATTCTGATTCATAAAGTTGAACAAATACATTGGTCATATAAATAGCCAGTTTATGGTCTACAGTATAGAGTTGGTAAGTTATGGTAGGCCAACTTGGAGTGAATATACAGGGGGAATTCTTTGTCTACTCGTAGCTGAGTAGCCTGGCAGGTGCGCACGTAGATATAGCCTACGGCCAAACACTGCAAGCGCCAATGAATCGTGCTCTCACGACAACCACATCATTAACTTAAATAGGCCTAGGTTAACATGACTAAGTTCGCATTTAAGCAAGCAAAACGATGATTTGAATACATCTGTTTCACTGGAAGGGCAAGGGGTAACAACAGGACAACACAGAGACAGGCCAGAATGCAGGACTAATGTTATGAGAGTATTACAGTAATATGGGATATTCTACGGGAAAATATTAAAACGGCAAGACAGCGGGGAAAAGTTAAAATGATAAACCCGGAAAAAGTTGGCATGTTAGCTATTTTTCGGTCCCTGTGATTATTTGTGAAATTGTGCAAACGGTCTTTTCAAGTCATTTGAGAAGGAAGGAGTGTAGCAAGCTCCCAAATTGACGCTCGTCTAAGAAATTGAGTTTTGGATAATGTTCAGCTTCGGCAGCTTAACAATGACTGAGGAAGCCTAGAGACGAGTCCATAGCAACAAGTTCATGTGTTGAATTTGTTATTACCCAGTGTGCTTTGTTGAATGGTCTCAATGTTTTATTGTTTTATTTCATGTGAATACTTACTAGAGGAGTAACTTACTTCAAGTAGGGTAATGCAGTTGCAGGAAGTGTGCATTTAGTTTCCATGCTTATTGTGTTTCCACAACAATGTTAGTGAGTAAATCTACTGAAATGGCCACCATCTTGGTGAAGTGTGATGTGTAAGATCAGAAAGCAGAGGTTGATTTTAGAATGGTAGCCTAAGTCAATGTGTTTTCATAGCGCTTAAAAGCGTGGGCGGAAGGTATCGTCAATTGGCCGGGGAGGGTCATGTCTTTTTGGAAAAAAAAATGCTGGAGGGTCGTTGAAAATTTTCTTGCAGGCAGGGGAGGGTCATGCAACTATTGATTGAAGCACTCAAAATCCCTCCGGTGGCCCCGTTTATAAATAACGAACAGTTACCTTCTTTTTTCCGCTGTGGATGTTATTGAGCTTGTAGAAGTTTTAGCTCTTATGTTCTGAACATCTCGCACTGCCATCGCCCGATGTCATTTCTGAGTCATATCACTCCATAGCCTAATCTGTCTCTCTTTTAAATGCCTATTCCCTGAATGGTAGGCTACAATTACTATGTGTCTCATCTAGGATATAGAAGTCAATAGTTAGTTGACTCAACGTCAAGGTCTATACGAAGGTGAATGTGTGTGTGTAAACATCTCGTAGATGAGACTGCCTGGGTTATTTTGTTTCGATATTATATAGGCTATAAAACACAGCCCACTATTGTTCTTCTTAAGTTTACTTTATTAGTGGGTTTGATCCAGCAAGCCCACAATTGTTCTTCTGAAGTTTTCTTATACAGCGGGGAAAATAAGTATTGAACACGTCAACATTTTTTTTTTTCAGAAAGTATACTTCCAGTGAGGCTATTCGCATGAAATTTTCACCGGACATTAGTATTAACTGAGGTATTCCACACATATATAAAAATCCAAACATTAATGTCTAAAAATAGAGTTATGAGTAAACAAGTGGAATGGCATAGGGAAAAAGTATTGAACATGCTAAGAAAAAGCAGTACACAAAAGCATGGAATGGCAAGGAACAAACTGGAATCTATAAGGATTTAGAGAAATTATCCCTCCTATCTGTGCAAATTGATATAAACTGGGTTAGTACATACTGGTGGGCTTTAAAAAGGTTTTTTGTTACCAAGGTGTCACACAAGAAACATTTCATGATGGGTAAAAGCAAAGAGCCCTCCCAAGACCTTTGCAACCTTATTGTTGTAAAACATATCAATGGAACTGGTTACAGATGCACTTCAAAACTTCTGAATCATCCAGCAAGCAGTATTGGAGCCATTATCTGCAAGTGGAAGGAACATCACTGCATCATCAACTGGCCATGCACAGGATCTACATGCAAGATTTTTGACCAGGAAGTCAGAAGGATAGTCAGAAGTGTAGCCGAAGATCCAAGGACCACTCAGAGAAAGCTCCAGAAAGACTTGGAGGCAGCAGGTACAATTGTTACAGAGAAAATCGTAGGTAATGCACTCCACTGCCATGGCCTCTACGCACGCTCATCCTGCATGACTCTATTGCTGAAGAAAAACATGTCAAACCTCGTTGAAGGTTTGCTACACAACATTTGGACAATCCTAGTCTGGTGAGAGCAAAATTGAACTTTTCGGATGTCATACTACACACCATATATGGAGGAGAAATGGCACTGTGCATCACCCTAAAAAATACCATACCAACAATGAGGTTTGGAGGTGGTGGGATCATGGTGTGGGCTGTTTTTCATCTCATGGTACTAGCATACTTCACACAGTTGAAGGAATGATGAATGGAGTCATTTTGTTCCAGGAGAATCTTTACATCCACCAGGATGATGAGGATGAGACATGGCTAGACCTTCCAGCAGGACAATGATCCAAACCATTCAGCAAAGGAAACTTAATTTTTTTCAGAGAAAGGAAATCAAGGCCCTGACTTCAATCCAATTGAACAGTTTTGGAAGTTAACTAAAGATCAGGATTCACAAGAGGGACCCCTGGAATCTTCAATATTAAAGGACTATCTGTTTAAAAGAATGGGCCAAAATCACACCAGAATACTGTGACTGATTAGTTTTCGTCATACAGGAAATGCCTTGAAGCTGTCATCACGAATAAAGGCTTTTCCACAAAGTATTTAAGAAATTTCAGCAGGCGTGTTCAATACTTTTTTCCTGTATCATTCCACTTTATTACACATAACTCTACCTATGGACTTTAACATTTGGATTTTTTATATAGGTGGATTATCTAAGTTAATAGTAATATCTGGTGAAAATTTCATGCAAATAGCCTCATTGGAAGTAGCCTGACGAGCCATCAATCATTATGTTAAGCCCACCTAACGACTCTATACACGATTTCATTGGCCTGATTGAGTTTCGATTTCTGGAGCTCACAAGCCAACAGGGAGTTGCTAGACTAGCCCTGGCAGCAAATGTAATTTTCTGCCGCTAGGGGCGCGTCTAGATTTCTAGGCTACATTGGAAGTATACATGTTGACGTGTTCAATACTTATTTTCCCCGCTGTATCTTCCTATTCACCCACTTTTTGTACCGACTAATGCTCCTAGACCGTTTGAGCTATCGACGCGGTTCAAACTCCAAAAATTCAGGCCCGAACCGGTGTAGCTTGCTTGTTACTTTCATGTCGCTGGTCCTTGTCGTTTACGCATTATTCCCATTTTTCGGCCCCATTGAAATGAATGGCGGAATGTTCAGGATTATCCAAATCCATTCAGCCCAGTTCAATGCCTTGCCAGCACCACGCGCTCTGCCATCTTTTTTTGAAGCCAATCTATGTTCATACAGGTCATTAAAAATATATATATTTTTTTTTTTTCCAAATCCATTCAGCCCAGTTCAATGCCTTGCCAGCACCAAATCATGTAAAAAAAGATCCGCGCTCTGCCATCTTTTTTTAAAGCCAATCCATGTTCATACAGGTCATTAAAAAAATATATACATTATTCAAATCCATTCAGCCCAGTTCAATGCCTTGCAAGCACCACGGGCTCTGCTATCTTTTTTTGAAGCCAATCTATGTTCATACAGGTCATTAAAATATATATATAATATATATATATATATTTTTTTTTTTTTTTTTCAAATCCATTCAGCCCAGTTCAATGCCTTGCCAGCACCAAATCATGTAAAAAAAGATCCACGCTCTGCCATCTTTTTTAAAGTGAATCCATGTTCATACAGGTCATTTAAAAAATATATATATTTTTTCCCAGCCCAGTTCAATGCCCAGCTAGCTCCATTCAAACTTAGTCATGTATACAGTTGTATAGATTATGACATTGAGAAACACACATTCATTCAGATATTATGCACATCCACACAACACTACTATTCAAGTTAAGTTACTCATCATTGCCCGGCAAGAAGTCCATAGTCAATTCATTTGTCTTGCCACAATCTGTGGAGCTTACAGACAACGTTAAATTACTATAGGTTCTGTATGCCATTTAAAGCCGACCTAACGATGAGTCTCTTCATGACGGTGTGTTGCAATGCATTCTGGGCGCTGTGCTGTGATTCGACGGCTCGTCACCTGACCCACCAAACAACGATGCTTGAACTGAACGTAGAGTAAAAATAAATCGCTACCAAGGCTCCAAATAGCGACACACTTACATGGTAGCATAATGAGGGTATCTACATGTAAACCGAAGCATTGAGAACTGTGTAAGTCTACAGGCAGTTTATTAAAAAGAAAAACAGTACCGTTCACGTCTCGTTCACAATACAGACGGGTGCCATCTTGGGAAAACAGAACTCTCTGGGATGTGGCGTAAATCTCGTGTGAAACGTTGTTGCCGGAAAACAGCAGGGAAGAGAACTGAACGCAACAGGATACACACGGAAGAGATGGTGGGTTATTCAAACGAATTTGAAGACATCGAAGAACGAACCCTTTTAGTTTGATGGACGTCCTTATCAGTCTATGGTCTAACTTATGAACGTCAACGATAAGTAAGTTAGGCTAACGTAAACGTTAGCTATTTGCTGTTGTCATATGCTTTACGTGATGGCCATTCATCACACTGTTTGGATGTTACTCGGCAGTCTGAATCAGAATTACCTTAGCTCTCAGTAAGTTACAGTTTATTATAGTCATGTGATTTACATAAAGTAGTAAACAACAGTAATGTTAAACGTGCTACAAAAAAATAGTTTGTGCGATGGATGATTTACCAACGTAGCACTGGTGCCATACAGTTTTGCTTATGGCAATAATGCATGCGTGTGAGACTGACAGGGAGGCTACAGTAATTACCTTCTACTGTGATCAGTGCAACTGGCTACACCAGATGTGATAGCGGTGCATTGGCTATGTTAAAAAAAATAGACCCGTCTTCTGTTTTTGCACGTTGCGAACGGAGCGCTTCAGTTAGGCTACGCGCCCGGTGTAGGCTCCCTGTGAAACACTTGTTTGTTTGTTTGAAGTGCGTATGTATAGGCTGCTTCTGTGAGAGGGGAATCGATGTACAGTAGGCTACTTTGATTTCAACTTGGTAGTTGCAGTCTACGCGATTAAAAAGCAAGCAAACAACACCTTGCAAATTGTCCTTGCGAATCGAACAAGTGATAGCCTACTTTCGCTTTAGGTTATACATAGCTATCTTCCGCCCGGGCTGAGGTTAATTCAGATTAGGCAAGCAGAGGTAGAAGTTTGTGGCAATCGCCGTGTTGCTTTGTACTTTTAGTTCAGTTTAAAACGAACAACTTAGTATCCAAACAACACCATTCAGATCTAAAACTTTGAAGAAAAAAGTCCACCGGGACGTTCGCTTATAGCTGTCAATATGAGCCCACTTCATGCTTTATGCGCAACATAGTCTCGCTTAGTAGTGCTTAATAACCTATACAAGAACATGTTCGGTTCCGAAAAAACCTTCACGACACTTTCATTATGACTGCGCTGCGTTAGCCACAGACCTTCAGCTATCTTCAGTAGGCTACCTACTGTAGCATATGTGTATAGAACAGTCTAGGGATGCATTTCATGGGTGCACTGTTTGACATGTCAGTTACTGTAGCCTACTCATTTGCACCACACTGTAGTAAAACGGTATTTCACTCGTGCAATGACAATAAGGTTGAATGTAGGCCTACTCTTATCTAAAAGCTTAGACATATGAATTAAACGTGAATTCAATTTTAGTGGAATAAAATCTTCAGCATATCTCCTACTTATTCAAAAATATGTATAAGAAAAATTAACAAAAAATCCATGGCATGACCTGTCTTCCTGATAGGCCTACCAGTTGAAAAGTCGAACTGCATGGACTGTCAGGGATTGTTTTTTTTGTTTTTACAAAAACACAACCAAATAACATCATGCTGATAGCTTTTGTTCATCTTAAACACAATGTAGCCAGGTGAGATGTTTGCAACTACACAACCTTTTATCAATCCAATTGCAGTAAACCTGGATCCCAAACACAATTGATGAACTGCCCTACTTGTGATTGTTTTTAGATATTTTAGAGGTTTTATATCGATGCTACAGAATTTGTGGCTGGTGCTACAAAACTTTTAACCTTTGTAGCACCAGTGTACTTGCAAAAAAGTTAATGCACAGCCCTGCTGCATTATGTGATTATTTCTGAGATTCTGATATGTTTTTAACCATGACCTATACACAGTTCTGGTTTGAAAATGTATCTCTTAAAATAATCACTTTATGCAGTCAGCTTAAGATGGCTGCAGGCGGCTACATGAAGTTGAATCACCCTATTGATTGGCTGTAACCCTAGCAACCACTATATCAACTGTGTTATTTAGCATAGCAACCATTTTAATTACCCTAGCAACAACCTAGAGACCACCCCTGTAATGTCAACCTAGCGACCACCATAGCAACCAGTATGATTGCCCTAGCAACCAGCATTGCAACCACGTTATTTATGCGTTTTAGCTTGTTGGATGTTGCGTTAATGCAGATAACTTGATCCGTGTGCCCGTTGGAATCCTTGGATGAGGCAGAGTTCCATGCCCCTGATCAAACCCACTCTTGCAGTTCCTCGGAACCGCAATTCTAGTTAATATTACTACGCTAGGTTGAAGTACTCCCAAGTGCTATTGCGCCACACATTGTAGTTCTCCTGTTTATTCGCTTGGAAAATCGGCACATTTCATGTTGTGTGACCTTACACATTTTTATCAAGTACTCGTGCAACTGTATTTAAGTAGGGGAAATGTGGACGTTTTGACGTCTGAGCCCGTTAGCATAGCAACATGCTAACACAATCGTGCCACGCACCAGAGCGTTTGAGTGCACTAGGCTAGTGACAAATGGTCAGAAAGGGCTTTAGTTTTTGAGATACCCCTACCGGAGGTAGAACTAAACCCAACAATGTTTTTCCTCATCTTTAAGGTCTCCCATATATGAAATGGATTCTTGGCTAAAAATATTTTACTGCTAAGATTGTTAAATTAACAGATATTGTTATACACCCCAAAACCAAAAAAGGACTAAAATATAGCCTGTCCGTATTAGAGTTAAGGAATATAAATTAGTGCAGATCAATTACACAAGCTCTGAGACCTTTGAAACTTGGCATGTTTATAGTCAGGAAGTTGGTTTACCTACTAGAAAAGACTGGGTGTGAATATCTTGATGTAGATCATACTGCAGGTTGTCACTATGCGTGCACTGAGAGTCTGTGACGGTTACTAATTTCATAACTTCATTTGAATTCAACAATAAAAATGACATGTTTTTCCTTTTGGGGATTGTAGCGCAGGTGTGTATAAGTTACATCCCACTAATACTTGCTGATTCTCACATTTCTTCTGTTGGTAATGGCATAGCAGGTGCCCTAAAGCTTGGACAACAAAGCTGATGAATTGTGTAGTCTGCCAGCACCTTCAAACATCTCATCTTGTATGACGAAGGCCACCGATTTATTCTGAACTGCATGTGAAAAAGTTGAATACTGGACATTAATGAAGTTCTCAGGAGCACACAGATGTTCAGGAATATTAATTTTCAAAAGGTGAAAAACACCTGAGAGAAGAGTGAAAATATGAAATCACTGAACCTGAGAAATTAATGGCTAACAAAATAAGAATAAATCATGGATACAAACAAAAATTAGAAGCACTAAGTTTGTATATTGTTTCTTGCATTAGACTGAATATAATTGTATATTACTGCACATTTAGAGTAAGTGAAATATTTTGCAATCTCATTTCATCCAAACTCTTTGCAGCTTAATATGTAAAAAACAAAATATACCTTTAAAAGTTAATATGCATAATATTTGACTTTGGAAAGATAAGTGCACCAAATGGGAAAACTTCACCCGTACAGGAAACATGGGGCAAGGTCAAACGCAGACAATATTTATGCCTCACTAGGAAAAGTAATTTGACATCCGGAAGAAATTATTTTAAAATAACAAAGGGCTGTGTGATTAATCTTTCCAGGTCATTGGTGTTTGTTGTGGTAATTTATTGAGCTGTGGTTATCTCGTGAGAGAATACTCATGAGAGAAATTTTGAAAGAAAGAAACTGTAAGAAGCAAATTGAAATTCACACCACCTCAATCAATTATTTGGCGCATGATATAATTAAATGGGGCTTTCTTTATGATGCAGTTGCCACCCTGGGAATTCTTACCAGGAAAAACAAAGCCTGTGGTATCCAGACATCACTATCAGATCACAACCATCAAACCGTAAGGCCAGAGTGGAAATGGAGATAACAACAGCGTAAACTTGTTGTGTGAATCTATTGCTGCATGTGTTCCTGACAGCCCTGCCTCTCTCCCTGTCTGTTGCTACACGTTGATAAATCACACTTAATATATACATATATATATATATACATATATATATATATATATATATATATATATATATATATATATACGTAATTTGTATATTGATTATAGAAGGGGGGAATGTATGAATACACATTTCTCTTATGGAATGAGAAAAGCTACTTTCTGTATTACTAAATGAAGAGTTTGGTTCCTAAACGCTATAGTACAGGGGTGTACTATAGCGTTTAGGAACCAAATGCTATAGCTATGAAATAGCCTATATTTCTGGTAAATGAAAATGCTTTTCATAAGTTGATAGTACTGCCAATAGTTAGGCTGCAATGTTTAAATTAAAACTAGATGTACCGCAGAGCGGTACAAAATATGACCGCCGCCCAGTCCAGCACATGTTTTCCACAAAAATAAGTAAAATAAGTTAGAAGAGTAACTTTTGGTGAATTTAGGAGAAATATACAGGCGCGAGTAGACAAAATGTAATGAAATAAACACCTAAATGTGTAAATCGGGCATTGTTGTTGTAGTAGTGTGAAAGAATACATGCTAAGGTAGCAAATTAGCCCAAAATCTCGAAATTGACCAGTGCATGAAAAAACGATGTTTTCACCTGCCGTGTCTCGCCTTAAAAAAATGTAGGCCTACTGAACACTCGACGGAACATTTGACGGTCACATTGGCATCTTATCAGTTACATTGGAGCATTTGTCATGCTGATAAGTGATGGGGAATTTGTGATGTGTGTCAGATATCTTTGTTGCTTGCTACTCATTCCTGAAAACGATCATTTGTAGCATCTGCGAAGTGTCTCACTTTAAGGCGAGACACGGCAGGTGAAAACATCGTTTTTTCATGCACTGGTCAATTTCGAGATTTTGGGCTAATTTGCTACCTTAGCATGTATTCTTTCACACTACTACAACAACAAAGCCCGATTTACACATTTAGGTGTTTATTTCATTACATTTTGTCTACTCGCGCCTGTATATTTCTCCTAAATTCACCAAAAGTTACTCTTCTAACGTTTCATGCTCTACCGCGACCGTGCTACAAAACATAACATGTGTAGTACCGTTGGAAAGCAAAACAACTTCCTGGTCTGCAGCAGAGACTTAAAATATTTCTTTCTTTTTGTCCATGTCCCCTTCAAGCTCTGTCATGTGGAATGTAGTATTAATGACTTTAATAGTATTTTAATCATATTTATTATACAGCTCTTCAGAGTGCTGTAGAAAGTTCCATTCACATAAATGGGCTTTCCCAACGTTCGGAGGTCTGTTAAATCCGTATAATGACCGCAGCAAAATATATTACCGCTGTCAATGACAACGTTTTTTATGCTTCTGATTCATGTCTTTCATATCATTCCACAAGTACTTGGTTCGCTTATTTTGTGTCAGGGCACCGTTCGCCCTGTTAGGACTTATTTTCCGATAATGACCGACCGACAATACATTATCCCTTATGTAAAAGGGAAGAGAGAGGAAAGATGTGATGTTTTTTTCCTTTGAGAACAACCCTGGTAACACAGTGGCACTGACACAGAATCACATACACAACTCAGTGTAAATACACATCCCCACCATATCCCGTATCCCCCAATCTCTACAACACACACACCACAATGATGTTTCCTAAATTGATTTCTGTTACCAGTATGCCCCAACCCCATCAATATCCATCATTGCCATTCTCAATATATCTGTCTGTTCCGATGGTGACAACAGAATAATGCTTTTGATACCCAGGGCACATGCATACGTAAAAACATTGTATAAAGGTTAAAGGTAGAGTCCACAATCTTTACCCCATACCCTTTCTGTCAAATCCAATTAACGGCATCCCATAATCCTCCAACAGTCTGGTTAGATATTGCGCTTCAAAAAACACTCCTATGTTTGGCTCTGTAAATGGGAAACAAACATGGTGGCTTATTATATATAATTAATGTTATTGCCAATCAGCATGGTCTTTCATAAGCCGAATTGCAGACAGCATCTTTAAATGCTCCACTGCACCAGCATGTGTCTCTGTAACTCGGGTAGAGACTCGCATAGCTTGCTTTTCTTAATTATATCATTGACAAAGCCTCAAGCATCCTCTGGAGTCTCACCCAATCACTTTAGTTAGTAGTGCTGTTGTGTCATCTGATTGAGCTGTGAAATTTACTTGTTACTAGTTGTGTGCTGTGCCTGCTTTGACTTTGCCGTCCATATATTGGCAGTATCTGACCAAATTGTCCACTAAGGAATCCATGTTCATGCGTCAGTATCCAGTGTCTGGCCGGTAAGCCCTAGCTGGATTACACGTCCTCTGTTGCCCTGTGAATCAGATGTGTCTTATCTTTGCTTAACACAAGGATGATTGTATGGTCTTTAAAGCCGTTTTTAAAAAGCAGGATAGTCTCTAGCATAAAACAAGCTCCATTCACAGAAGCTCTCCAAATGACAAAGACTAACTCAATCATCATGCATTTGTTATACTCTCACAAACACATTGATATCACACTCTCTATATTTTCGCCTCTACATAATAAACATCAGGCATGAATAATGATCGAATGAAGTCTTTGTTATTCAGCACGCCTTCTTAAGCCTAGTTGAATTCACAGCACATGCAATGGACACGGTGATGCCCAATCCTCCCTCTGGATTCTAAATTGAGACTTACTTGTCTTCTGATTATATGTGACAATGGTGTTTATTAAAAAAATTTCTTCATAAAACTGGACTTTGACTGACCTCTACAGTAATATAAAAGGTAAACATCCTGTTTAAATGGAATGTGTTAAATCACAGCACGCCCCATAACATGTTATGATGACATTCAGTTTTAATTTATTGCAGACATCTTACTGATTGAATCTATCAGTGTTGTCTTTTCTGTTTGTATTGACTGGTGCCTGCTTTGTTTCAGTTGATGTAATTGTCACTCGTGATATTTCTGGGTGTTGTAGTAGCCCTTGATTAACTCTTGCATATGCATTTCAAAATGAACTACTTTCACGGCAGAAACTGGCTTTTGATCAAACTGGTATAAGCGGCGTCTCAACCAACACACACCCATTTGCATACTAATTCCATATCGACTCGACTCCCAAGACAATCAGACAGACATAGAGGAGCATACTGACAGTGTAATTACTTCTCACTCGCTTTGCGTTCCCTGCATAACGTCTCAATGAGCTCCTAGTAGGCATTCGGCTGTATCAGACAACCGCCCACGCCAATACACACAAGTGAGGCTGTCCTGAAAATTATGTGCAGTCACCCAACATTAAATGATTTTGCAAATGAGACGAAAATGACACCCTTGTCTTCAATTATTGGAAATGGCTGGGCTCTAGCCTGGAAACCAGACTCTCTGACTTCGCAGAGAGTCTGGCCTAGATCCATAGGCGTTCGTTTATTTCCGGGTGGGAGTGCACAGTTTAAAATCATTGGAGTTCCTTTGAACCGCTTTGAACCAATCACTAACAACCGGCGTTTCGTCATACAGAGAAGTTTCTCTGCAGCACGGCCATAACAAGCACGGGTGCATCTTATCAGCAAACAATCACACGTTTCAGCTGCGTAACTCTCGCCAAAATGCATCATATAGTGTTTGGTGAATGTACCCAAGTCAAACTTTCATATAAATGCATAAGTACCAAAGCGCCACTTTTAAGCTTGTATGCGTTGTCGTTTTTGGGTGAAATTACCTTTTGAATGGGATTCCTATAGGGCTACTACTTTTTTGATACAATCGCGTCAAAATCACTATTTTTCAAATATTATGAAGGCTCTACACAACATGAAACTTTGATCGAAGTATCATCAGTGTCTCTACACATGAACTCGAGCATTGAGAACATTGTTGGTGTACAGTTTACTAAAAGAGAGGTTTTGAACAACTCACTTGTTTTTTCTGCTCGCTGCCATCTTGCAAGGAGTGAGTTGTCCAAAATCTTTCTTTTTAGTAAACTATGTGTACATGAACAATGTTCTTAATGCTCGAGTTCACATGTAGAGACACTGATGACGCTTCGATCAAAGTTTCAAGTTATGTCGAGCCTTCTTAGTGTTTGAAAAATAGCGATTTTGACCCGACCATGTAGCCTACTAAACTACAGTTTGACTCGGGTACGTTCGTAGCCTATTTCAAGTGACAAAATCTATGACTAAAGTTTAGCTGACGATATAACATCCTACTCCACTGTGACTTTGTTCATGACACTCCTGTTAATAGGCTAAACTATTATTTACATTTGCTCAAAGATTTCATAAGTATAAGTCCTTTTCGCTCCCTACGTTGATGTATTCCAAGCGATCTGCTTCAGGGGCGGGGACGTAGTAATTGAAACACCATGCCTGGGTACGTAATCGCTCTCAGGGACGCCCTCTGTTCGCTGGTTGGTCGGCTGCCCAACTGCAGAAGTAAACGAGCGTGAATCAACCTATTCCAGACGGAGTACTGTAGGGAGAAGAAATCGACCGGAATTACGTAGGCAGGCCGAGGCCAGGCTAGCTGGGCTCTGGAAGAGACGGACAACCTTTGGAAAATGTGGCTGTGCAAGCACTTTTCATTTCCATGTAACGGCTCTTTCCCAGTCCTGTCAAGCGTGAGGTCGCAACAAATTGAGACGTGATAGCACACGTCACATCTCCCCACACTACAGCATCCTAGTATTGTTCTGAGAAGACATGTTGGTTCCCTATATACAAGACAGGGTTCGGTCCATACTCCTGTTCCTCCTTATGTAACCATATAGGCTATATTCTGCTTTGAGTATGCGGCCATTGTGTATACAAAACAAATGTGCGTTTGCTAGCTTTGATTTTGTTTGTGCCTGATTAAATAATCACCTGTGACAATTTGCATCTATTTTGGCATCACCCTCTGATGAGACATTTTGTCTCTGCAAATTCCCTTTCATGCAGTGGGAAAAGTCCACCAAAGGTTCTAGACTAGAGAAACTTGTTTGAAGAAAAAGTCAGTGTGGTGCCATCGTCTCATCTGAAGGATGAAAAGAGATAAGGCCTCTTTGTTTATGTTGAAAACTTTTCCAACACAACAGCCGAGACAAATACACTTATTTTGCTAACCCTTCTCAATTGAAATCACTTGAAAGCTTCAGAACTACAGAGTCCAGTATTTGTATATGCTTGACACAATGAGTCAGCCTTTTAATTCTCTGAGAAAGAAGACTTCAGAGAACACTGATAATAAGGTTATAAGATCATTTTCAATGGAGCCATTGATTAGCTTACCTATATGTGAGGGTCTATGTTATGTAAAGGATAATGTATAGAACACCGGTCGTTATTGGGAAAATAAGTCCCGACAAGGTGAACAAGACCTTGACGCGCCAGCAGAGCTTGGTTGAATTTCGGATTGTCATATTTGCACACCTATGAAGTAGATCCATATATTTGGCCATATCATACTTGTATATTAATTCGCCAAACTCATTGTGAAGATTTAATGAACAGTCACGTTGCATCCGAGCTGTAAAATACAGATGTTCAGAACATAGCAACATTTTAGCATATGATGGAGGTGGCTTTTAGCTAGTAAAATAGCGATGCTTCAAAGATAAGGTTCATCAGAATCCCGGGATATGCCCACTTGACATTGGGAGAGATGGAATCATATATAACTGGAGAGTGTGATTAAGTCCCGCCCTCCAGACAAATGAATGGCGGAGGCCAATGGACTAGTTGCACGAAAGGCTTGTTTCCTGTGGAGCCAGGTGTGTTTTAACCTGCCACTATTCTTAATGTAATTAGTGTCTACACGGACCCGGTTGAGTGTGGCACCTAGTGAATCAGCATGTTACGATAAAGATGGACGTGTAGACAGACGGCATGATATATATATATATATATATATATATATATATATATATACTCTTTTGATCCTGTGAGGGAAATTTGGTCTGCATTTATCCCAATCCCTGAAGTGAAACACACACAGCACACAGTGAACACACAGTGAGGTGAAGCACACACTAACCCAGAGCAGTGAGCTGCCTGCTACAGCGGCGCTCGGGGAGCAGTGAGGGGTTAGGTACCTTGCTCAAGGGCACTTCAGCCAAGGATGTGGGCATGGGAGAACAGTGCTCAACCACTTTCCCTGCCCATATTTTTCCTACTGGTCAGGGATCGAACCGGCAACCGTTCGGTTACAAGCCCAAAGCCCTAACCAGTAGGCCACGGCTGCCACAATTTAAAAAAAAAAAAAAAAATCCAATGGCAAACTGAAAGTCTCTGTTTTGGCTCCATCTGAAGATGCATGCCCCTCTGCAGAGTCTGGATCCTTAAGATACCTTAGCCACTGTGAGTCTACATCCAAACAACTTTTATATTTAGAGTTGTGTGGTGAGGCTTACATGATACGAACAACAAACCTGAATAGGAGATAGGACAGTGTAAGTCCAGAGTACTGTATTTCATGGATCAGTCCTTCTCATCTATCCTTATCCGAATGGAAACTATGGGAATTAGTAACAAAAAAAATACATAAATGCCTATCAGACAATTGGACAGAGTATGATGGGCAGTCAGCGTCTTTCTGTATCCATGAGCCTATAAATGCTGCATCAGGTGAATATTACTATATTATTATCAAAGCTGGTCTTTTCTCTTGGACTAACATTACAATCTGTTCCTGGCTTTCATGTTTTGTTTTTTTTTTTCAGCGAATAAATAATAAAAAAAAAACTCATGTAGGGTTGGGTATCATTTGGGTTTTATCCGATACCGGTGCTAAATCACTGTGTGGGGCGGAAGCTGCACTGAATACAACAGGAAAGCCCTGCAGCGCATAGTGAACACAGCTGGAAGGATTATTGGTGCCTCACTCCCCTCCCTGAAGGACATTTACACCACCCACCTCACCCGCAAGGCGACCAAAATTGTGAGTGATGCAAGTCACCCCGCTCACAATCTGTTCGATCTACTGCCCTCTGGGAAGAGGTACAGAAGCCTGCGCTCCCGCACTACCAGACTCACCAACAGCTTCATACACCAAGCTGTAAGGATGCTGAACTCTCTCCCTCCTCTCCCCCCTCCACCCTCAGCTACATAACATCCTGGACATTGGACCCACAATGGCCGCGTGCACTACTCCACTTGCACACTTGTACACTTTACAACTTGTTGTTGTTGTCCTGAAAACACAACACTTCTGCTGCTCTTACACAACTTGCACCACTATGTCACTTTCTTTCTTAGGTCAAACAGAACTACCCAAGCCTTTTATTGGCCTGACTTTGCACTAGTATTTTATTGACTGTCTATGCACAATTTCAACCAATTTTGCTGCTCTTATTTTTTTTCATTATTATATGTGCCCTCTTATTTACTTACTTTTTTGTTTACTTGAATGTTATGTTTGTCTGTGGACTTAAATTGGTAAAATATGTCTTGTCTTCACCGTGGGATAGTGAGAAACGTAATTTCGATCTCTTTGTATGTCTGGAACATGTGAAGAAATTGACAATAAAGCTGACTTTTGACTTTGACTTTGACTTTAAATCGATACTTTTAAAACGGTGCCGGTGCCGAAACGGTGCCTGAACCGGTACTTTGTTTTTAAAATGTTTTAAATTAAAATGGTCTAAAGCATAAATTGCTTTTTTTTTTATTGATAAGACAAAATTGAACATGAAATTGAACTGTTATATTCAATTTACTATCAATATCTCATTGCTCCTACGAATAATACATTTAAATGTTAAAACAGCTTGCCATGCATGCACACACAATGGTAAGCTCTGCTTTCAAGTTTACCCAGTGTAGGCGGTTTGCCATAAGGTATGTTAAAACCGCTTGCCATAAAACTGCCAGGTCATGGACAACGCCATTTGCAAGCAAGATTAAGCTGCAGATTAAGGCCATACTAGGAGAAAAAACCTGCATTGTGCAATAGTGTGAAATACTGATATCAAGTGATTTAGCCCATTAAAGTGTATAGAGAGTGTTTTGAGCTCCAGTCTTCAAACATTTGCGCTTATTTATTTATCTATTTTCATGAAATTAAAATGAAGTGATGGCTGTGGACTCATCTGACCCCAGTGTCTGACTGAAAAAAAAAAATGTTTTAAAAAATGCAAGGGTTGATGATAACCCAGAATTTCAGCCATGATATGTTTCAAAAAGGAACTAGGCGGATGCTGAGAGGAAGGTCTGAAAGGCAGGCTACAACACATAACTGAAGACAGACACATTAGGTGAATGTTTGCAAACAGTTTTCTGTTTGCCTTGAGTTCTCCCAAGCTTTCATGTTTTTTTCCCCGGAGTGTCTATTTGCACCCCTGGTACGAAGCCTTGGCCACACAGCTGAGCTATTCACACGATTCACACCCTGTGACGTAACAACAAAAACACGTTGCTTGCATGCACAAAAAACATGGCATGACATTCGTTTTTTCGTCAGTAGAAAGTGAAGAATTGTGAAAGGTTTCGGTACTAATATCTGTTCAAATTAAGTTTCAGGTGGAAAAGTTGTGTTTTATTTTCATAATCTTTGTTCAGTGAATACATACAACCGTCAGTTTGTTAGTTAACAGAAATTTCGTGATTATGACGCTCAGGCCTATGAACTATAAGTCCGCCTGCAAACTTCAATCAGGATGTGGCTATAGCTCAGTGGTTAGCATCATGGTTTAATACAGACATGTCAAAGTCAAGGCGATTCGGCCCGCGAATGAATCATCTACGGCCCCCGGGATGATATTTGATTAGTATTACAACTGGCCCGCAGGACACAGCCGCCGGCTGCTGTTTTGCACGCACCAATACTCCATTCCCCACAATGCAACGGTAGCCCACAAACTCACTGCGGCGCCGTAAGTGGGCCTCGGCTTCATTATTCATCAGTATTCAGTCAGGGCAGATGTCAACTTTCAGCTACCCCCCTCTCCAGTGTTGTGCCTGAACACGTTCATTGAACGAAATATATATTTTGAGCGAACGTGAACTGAACGTACTGTATTACTACTGCCTGATGAACGTTACTGTGAACTCGTTCATTCTGGTGTCTGTGAACGGCACGCTCTTTCAGTTTAACTTCGTTGAATAGGGTGCCAGATTTCTACAGAGCCTTCCACGCGAAAACCTGGCTAAAACACACCTTAAAAAGGCCTTACACAAACTCAGCCAGCTGCTAGCTAGCTAGCCAGCTAACTAAACTGTTTAAATTATTAAAATTTCCCTCGGGATGACTAAAGTATCTATCTATATATCCATCTATCTATCTACCTGTGCACACACCTTGGAAACTAGATGATAATGATGATGGTAGTTGTGAATAGTAGCAACCAAAGTCTGAAGTACCATCACAGAGGCTAGCTAGGTAGCTACTAGTGTTTTTTACTGCAGCTTCTTCTGCTGTGTAACGTAGTAGGCGTTAGTCTTTTCACAACAGCGACACCTCTGTTCAGGAGAATATTGCAACTAGTGTCGCGACCACCACGCGCGAGTATAAATGGTTACAGCGCTTCTGTGACGTCACATTGTTGCGCTACTGGTCGGGTGCGTCGAGTATGTGGCACGTTTAATATGGCAGCATGCAGGACAATGGTCTGCAGAGTGAAATTATTCCCAGGCCATCGTCTGATAATTTGCTGCGCAATTGATCAAGGAGCCGCGGACAGAAAAAGAAAACAAACATTTTTGCAATTAGTAGGAAATACTTGTTTCGTGTCTTCAAACATAGAGGCATAGAATTAAGTCGTAGTATGAGCATTTATTCAATGCATGTGTGTGCACGTTGGTAGCAAAGCTAAGCTTCAACCTATTGGAAGGCTATTTAATTATGAAACGACATTTAATAGAACGACGTGGATTTATGCAACTTCCATAAAAAACAGAGCACAGACTATATAAAACACTGGTTGGCATTAAGTATTAAAGTCAGCCAAAAGCTATTAATTAGTCTTAGTTAAAGATCTCCAGATCAGTGATTTACGCATGATCTGATCCGCCATTTACCATTCACAAAAGCTGGTACGTGTTTCCTGAATCCTTACATTCAGGCATTCAAATTAAATGTAATTAAATATATAAATATTCTATCAGTGTATGATGCTTGCATGAGGGAAACATCCCAAAACAACAGCACCCATATAACTGCTGTTGTTTTGAGAACTATTTCTCATGCAAGCATCATGCAACAATGCAAAAACAATGTCAAAAACAAAATCAGTAAAGCAGTACTCTGATGTGCATGTTTTCATAAACTTTTGTGAACAATCTTAGCACTTTAAACATTGACTGTTTTGAAGTGCATGTATATAGCAATATAGTATAAAAATAATAATAATTGTGATATCATTATGACAATTTGGTGGGGGGTGGGAGGAGGGGGTGGGTTCATGTAGGTGGACCCTATGACCCCAAAGTATGCCTTGACTGGGCCTCAGGTCAAAGAAGTTTGAGAAAGGCTGATGTAGACGACAAAACAGCAAGGAGGCATCGTATGATCATTTAAACAAGTTTTATGACAAGGTCGGTGAGGATGGGAAAAATCGTACATTTCTGTGCAAACTTTGCCCGCACTTCAGTCACAGTCATTATTCATTAAATCATTAAATAAAATACAGTACACGTCTTGGTTCAATAGGTTACGTGCAGTCATTTTAATATGTTTTAATAAACATTGAACCAGTCCGGCCCTCGGCTTGTAGCAAATTTGTTTTTTTGGCCCTCTAATGTATTTGACTTTGACATCCCTGGTTTAATACGTGGGAGACTGAGGTTCGGTTCCCTTATAAACTGTTTTGGCAGATATAAGTAAAAGTGTAAGTGTGCATGTGTATTGACATCTCTGCAGAAAAGGTGTGCAATTTGAAGAAGAAATCAATTCTCAAATGGAAGTTTTGATTGCAACAATTAGCTAGTTCACACACCAAGGTGTAAATAGCATACATAACTATATACACCAGGGTATGAATAGCCTCCACTTCTAATTATACAGTGATGAAAACAGCATACCTTATTCAGAGTGTCTTGCACCCCTGGTACGAATAGCATAGGCAACATAACTGAGCTATTCACACCCTGTAATGTAACAACAAAAACACATTGCTCGTTTTTAAAAAAAAATATTATTTAAATTACATTGTGTGATCAAAATGCCAGGGTAAATGCACAGGGGTGAAAATAGCATACACTGATATTTGTACAAGACAGAGTATTAATAGAACACATTGCTGTGTGCACCAGGGGTACAAATATCATACATTGATATTTGTACCAGACGGGGTATTAATAGAACACATTACTGTGTGCACCGGCGTACAAATAGCATTCACTTCTAATTGCACCAGGGTAGGAATAGCACTGCTAATTGTACCAGGGTTGCAAATAGCCTCACCCTTTTGTCCAGTGAAAATGAGGTACTAGGTAGAAGAGGGAGTGCTCTGTTAATAAACAGTGGAGCTGGATGTGAGCTGGATAAAGGGTTACCATCACAATTTAATGTTTACACCAAATTGTTCAAATTGACCTGTTCAGAGAAAACATATTCGCCACGAACGTTTGCCACTGTTTGCTGAATTTGAACGCACTTCAGATGTGATAGCGGTGTGATATTTGAAAAAATTAGACAAATTTTCTAAAATTATTTTTATGCTCTGCGAATGGAGCACTTCCATTGTGCACCTGGTATAGCCCAGCCCTCATCATTCTTACCTTGAAAATACATTTTCTTTTTGACAGTAAATTGACAACAAACTGCTATAGAAAAAGCATCAACCTTGGAAAAGAACATAGTTTTGTGCATCTCTCTCTGATAATGACTCACTGACTCTATTATTGTGTTACATGCTCCAAATGTAAAGCACTTTGAGCTGCATTCTGTGTATGAAAGGTGCTATACAAATAAAGCTTATTATTATTATTATTATTATTATTATTATTATATTATTTTCCCCTTTCGTTTCCTCTTCATCATCTCAGTGAAGGCATGTTTGAAAGACTGTCTGAGCCAAAGTAATAATGTGGCTGAACTGCTATACAATGATACACTGTAACGTCACCACTGCAAGCTGTAAACTGTAAATGGCGATTGAATGCACGGTAACTTACTGATTTCATTCCCTCCACACTGGAAACTGCTTATCTAACTAGACTGCATTTCCGGCGGGAACTGCGAAAGTGTGCTTGCCCTGGTCCGGTCACCAACGTGAGCAGACAGTGGCATCCGCTATGCTGAACCTGGCTTGATCCAGGCATTCTAACAGTGCCTTTCAGTGTTGGAGCAGTGGCAATACCTCTAAAGCTCTAGGAGAGGGCTATTCAACTATTGGCTTGCGGGGTGAATGCGGTTCGTTGGATTTTACCTGTGGCCTGCCTTCGAATTTAGCTTCTTGCACCTCTCAAACTGGGCTATCAGGTAACCTAGAGAAGAATTGAAATTTTGAAATATGACCAAGGCATTAAAATGCTGCTTGTTTGTCAGGATACTTTTTCACTGATTTATTTTAAAAATATGAGCTATGAGTGTGAATGTTATATATTCCATCTCCTAATTCTGTTTTACTGGTTTATTTGACAAATAATCTATATGGATTTGCTCTATAAAGACCTTATGTCTGTTTGGGATTGTTTTGAGAGCCTATTGATGTATCACAGAATAAAGGAATGTCCACAACATTAGTGATGTTTTTTGTGTGTGTGTGAATGTATTTTACTCATGAACGCATGTCTCTAATAGCCACAATAGGAGTAATTTTAGCAACACCGTATTTTGTGTGGCCCATAACGACCCAGTGGGTCATGAAAATGTGCCAAAATTCACATTCCTTGCTTGTTGGTACATTAATCCCATTCAGATTGCCACTTATGTGTGATGTAAGAGTTCAGTATAGGTTTAAGGTCTGGGGCAGGGATTTGACATTCTGTGACTTCTTCATTGAGGGCTTGCTTAGTAGCACTGTCCGCTTTCTCATTTCCCCTCAGACCAACATGGCCTGGGACCCAGCAAAAAACTACACTGAAGTTCTGGAACTACATTAAAGCCTACTGGAAAGATTTTTAATTGCAATTTAATTTAATGCAATTTACTTTTACGATTAAATAACATTAATTTATCCCTCTCACCCATAGTTTTCTATTTATTTACAAATGTACATAGGCCTACTGTAATTACATTTATACATAGTTATTCTACTGATCTTCACCTGAATTTCTTCACCTGTCTCTGTATATTTAATCACCTTTCTATACTTTGCATCACATTGAATGCATACTGTAGGCTACATGAATAACAGCTAAGATCTTTGGTTGCTATGAAGGCCAGTCGTTCTAAATGGATTGTTGCTATGGCCAAAGGCCAGTTCTATCTCTGCCGTTGTCAAGCGGGCATATCCTAACCTTATCTTATTTGAAGCATCTCTATTTTACTTACAGTAGCCTACTTCCATACAGGGAGTCCCATTAAGAAGTGGCCACTTCATTCACACTTACCGTGATCCACGCAGCAACATTATTAAACTAATCTGTCCCCATATGCCTATATGCCAACGTTTGCAAGGAGGAGAACATTTTAATTTGATTCACAATGAAACGTTACATTTAATGTACATGTTGACAATGAGTAGGCTAGTTTTGGTTGTTGTTGGTGGGGTTACTGCATCCCTTAGTTATGCCTACAATGCAAACTTGTTTCCTCGCGATTGTTAGCTCCTGCAGACGCATTTCAAAACATCGCGACGTGAAATGCCACCACAAAAAAATGTTCGGTCTTAGTGAGTTAGGAGTCTTCGCGACTTCTTTTAAGCTGTCACAGACTCAGGCGCTACTTTTAGCGCTAAAATGCTTCCTGAATTACTCTTAGTAAAAAGTTACGAGTACAAGCATCTCATATCAAATGGCCATGGCATCACGCTAAGCAACATAAATCCCATACAGCAACATCTCCCTAGCTTCTAGCCACACAAGAAATGAATAATGTTACATCTCTGCTTAGCATGCTTCTCCGCTTAGCATTCTAATAACAGAAGGGGCACATTTATGTTGACCACTACCATATGACTCATTATATCTGTAACTGTATAAAACACTTACTTTCATAAAGGACGCACACCATCCAGCACACACATGGAAACCGATCATTTAGAACTAGGCACTTGGCCACGAACTCAAAATGTGTCTCTCTGAAGCTCTGTTCTAGAATATTTGCTCTGTTGTTTCCAGAGTTGCTAGGCAACAACAAATAAACGAAATGACAGTCTTTGATACTGTAACGATTTGATAGCGACACACAGTTGTCCAATCAAAAGGTTTATTAGCGGAGAACGAGAGCAGGGACACAGATCAAGACCAAGACACACCAAGATCCAGAACACAATACACACGGGGCATGTCAAACAGACACACACACAACACATACAGGGGAGGATGCAGCCCCCCACACAAAAAGGATCACACATGAGGGAAAACTAAAAGGGAAACAGGTTACACTAAAGACACTAACTTCACACTTATAACTTAGGAGAATAACGACATAAACCCCCCAAATGTTCGCTCTCGTATCCCAGGATGCCCTGCGCGGGAGAACGCTAGCACTGTCTTTTGCGCCGACGTTACAATACCAATGGTATCAAAAGTGTACGAGTGATTACGAATGGATGTGTGTGGTTTGCAATTAGAATAAACAAGAAATAACATTTCCAATAATTGCCCATGATAAATTACATATTTGCACCTTCCTTACTTATGAAGCTCACTAATGCCACCGTATTTAGTAAAATGTAATACAACGTTGCCACCTAGCATTCAGATGTATTTAACATTAACGTGACATTGCTTGCTTATTCTTTCGTCAACTCCATGCTTTTAGGAAAACAATCTTTTTATCATAGTTCCCTCTTCAATGAGCGATTACCAGCTCGTTTTTGTAACAGAGATAGCTGTTTATTGTCCCTAGGTTTACAGAAACACCTATTCATATTAATACGTAGCCTATGGAGTGCTGCCGACCACTGTTCATTACATGGCCCAGAATGCCTTGCATGTCTTTACAACAAAACATCATGATATTTAACAATAATGAAATAATGAAAACAAGATTTAATTTGAATACCGTCAATGTGAAAATAACTGTACTACGTCAGCAATAAATAGCTAATGTTATCCATACCATTTTAGTTCGTAAGTCCATACTATCCCATGGCAGAGCAAGGATTTCATGATTGGGCAAGGTTTCCCGGAGACATTGGGTCTGCCCAAAGACATTGTGCATACTTGCAAGGCATTGTGATAGATGTACCAGTACAACTGCAAATGTGGAAGGTGATAGTTACCAAATATGGGTGGGTGGTTTGCCAAATGATGGAAACTTTTGGAATGTTTTCTCTTTTTTTTTTAGCTTATACACCCTCACATTGGAGTCCCGAGTTCAAATACAAAATTTGGTATCAATATGTGACAGTGTTCCTGAGATATGGACGACTTCCTGTTTCGGAGCTTCGCCGCCGATTTCGTTTGGCTGTGACGGGCGCACTTTCGAAAATCAAAAATCCTTCTGGTAACTTTTGTGAGGCTTGGTCCAAGGATGATGTACGTCAAGTTTTGTGGCGTTCGGACCAAATTTGTGACCTGTGAGAATTTAGTTTTGCTTTCTGTTCAATCCAATATGGCGGACGAGCGACACGCCCACCTGACGTCATTTTCGCGACCAACTTACTCACCGGACGTTTTAAAGTTGGAACGGTGTCTCTGTCTCAAAGGGCCTAGGCGCTAGAGCTGACAAAAAATTAGGGATACAGGAAAAATAAAACTTAAGAAGAACAATAAGTGTGCTGCTTTGCAAGCACACTTAAATATAACCGCAAGTGGTGATTTAACGGGGTCCTAGCAAAATGAACATGAGGTAGCATAGCTTTTTAGTTTACATATGCTATGATTGTTTGGGCCCAATTGTTAAAAAAAAACATGATTGGATTTCGGTTATTGGATTTCAGTTACCGGATTTCGGATTGGATCAAATCTTGAAAATGGTTTGTTCAAAGGGAAACAAGGATCCTGAAATTGGATTAGATCACATAATCTATTCTTGGTTTTGATCTGGATAAAACCTTTGTGTTGTTCAAAACTTTTGAGTTAGATTGGAATAAATTTTATCCATAAAATTAGGATTACCCTGTGCTGTAACATTATAGTGTGCTAACCTCCACAACCCAACAGTATTCTAACAGTACTCTATTCTAGTGTGCTAATCTCCACAACCCAATATTATTCTATTCTATAATACTTGATTCTACAGGACTATGCATTTGTCGTGGATAAGATGAAGGGTTTGATAATGTAAGGCAGTGTTTCCTAGAGAATTTAATTGTATTTGTGGTGGTAGGTGAAGGGGGGGGGGGGGGGGGGGGGGTTGGTTCTGTGTTGGAGTCAATAAGATAAACAGCCTATAATTATACAGTTATACTTGCCTTGCACTACAAGTCCATATTGACAAGTAGCTGTAATGTTATAGTGTGCTAACCTCCACAACCCAACAGCATTTGAACACTAATGCTTCAAGTGTGATTTGAACTCTCAAGGCAGTACAAGGCATTATCCCACTGAGCCACTGTCAATACTACATGTTGGCCAGTCACATTCACAACACACAACAAGAAAAACTCCAAGCATACATTTGACAATAAAATGAAGGGCTTTCCTAAAAGAGTACACCTGAAAACTTTTTGAAATTCTGGGGCAATTAGACATTTGTAGAGAAGAACACTAATGGATGAAATATAAATATGATAGACTTAATGATGAAGGAAAAATAGTAAACGAAGAAGTTCCCCTAAATGTCAGAGTGTCTCAGCATTCTGATTCTTGGCAACTAATGACTGTGTATGTTGATTGCATGATGTCATTCAGGTGCTGTTCAATTGTGTGAATCTTCAATAACCAATAGCATTCAAGCATGAGCCTAAAGCTTGACCAGGGATTCGAACTCTCAACCTAACGAACACCCGCACTAGGCATTATCCCACTGAGCCACTGCCAATCCTAAATAATGGGCAGTCACATTCACATGGTGAAAATGTGTGTTGGCAAACACACAACATCAAGAAAATTCCTAGCATACATTTGACAATAGAATTAAGGGCTTTATAAAAAAGAGTAGAGATCTGAAAATGTGCACTGTTAATGGTATCCCCCTAATGATGGTTGTATGGTTGTTATCCAAGGAAAAAATACTCATATAGGAATATAGGTGATATAGGAGAAATGGGCTGAGTGGTCGAACTTTATTGGCCTATATCTGTAACATATCCAAATTATTTTGATAACTTGTGTGAGGCTTGGTCTAAACATTGTCTGTGAGAATTTTGGTGAAGATGTGATAATTTTTGAAGCCTGTGAAACTTTTTATGATGTTTGGCTTTTCTCTGAAATTGTGGCAAAAGTAAACATTTTTAGAGCATAAGACCAGGGTGAAAAAGATGCATCTGAATTTAGAGATTAATATGATGAAAGAATTTTGAGTCTAGGTCAATTTGTTAAGGAGAAATAAGCGTTTTTGACAAGAGTGCCACCTTTGGGTGCATTACCCCAAATTTTGGGTTATGGGTAGTGGGGGTGTAAGGCCCGTCTTTTGCCCAAACCTTATGCATTTCTAAAGAATGGCTTTTGCATTCAATTTACATGTGTGGATGCCTGTGTTTGATCTGTATTGTCTTAGCTGGCCATGGCCAAAGATCCCCAACACCCGCTCATGCATAAAGTGACCATTTGCTCCTTGTTCTGGCCCTTCTACTGAGAGATAACTCAGTCCTGGGCCTACTTGATGTCTTATTGTGAGATAGGCCAACCTCATTATCATACAGCAATGTTCTGTAAATATGTGTTGTGAATAATACATTCATGTTTGGTCTTGAATTAATACTTGTAATGTGGGCAACAGTCTGATTATGGTTTTGGTACAATTGAATGTATCTGTGCATAGTTGTAGATTAAGAATTAAACTGTAGCATAAAGTTATGATATCCACCTGGGCCACACCCACCCACCTCAGACAACAAAGGCTCTGATGAGTCGGGGGTGGCCCAAGTGAATGATAAAAGTGGAGGCTCTGGTCCTCCAGGGGCTCTTCTTCTGTCTTCTTTCCCATCTTGGGGCTTCTTTTCCCTCCCCCTCTTCCTCTCTCTCTCTGTCTCCCTTTGTCTTTCTCTCTCTCTCTCTCTCTTTCTCTCTCCCCCTTTCTCTATCTCTGGGTTTGTATTGTTTTATCTGGTGTATCTGTTATCTTTAACTTGTCAAGTTTACCTCTGTGAATTGGTTAAGTTTCCTTTGTTACCATTTGCTACTTTGTTACAGTAGACCCTGTGAGTTTACTTGTACATTCAACTGAAGTGATATTGGTTACATTTACCTTTAAGACTTAATGCCTATTAAATTGTTCATTTGCCTACCAATCGGATAACTTCAATTCTCGTAGTGTGCCATGCCATTCTCCTCCATAGCTGATAAACTAGTTACTTGGTAATTGATTGGTGGTACAAGTTATTAATCAAATGGAGTCAGATTAACGAGTATGTAATAATATCATTGCCATTTAACTCTTCACCCTATTTGTCCACACAAGCTCTTTCAAGTGATGATATAGCTCGACGTCTCTATGTTTCCGAGGCTATATAAATATATATCATTTCGGAAGGCTTCTTACAGGGGGTACTGGTAACAATACTTGAAAATGTCAAGTTTCTAGGACTTACGGTTTATAGGAATATACATGTAGGTGATCTAGGAAAAAAGGCCTAAGTGGTCTAACTGTATTGGCCTATATCTCTGAAATGGAACGAAATTCTGAGCAGTAACTTTTGTGAGGCTTGGTCTAAACATTGTCTGTGAGAATTTTGGTGAAGATTTGATTATTTTTGAAGAGTGTGAAACTTTTTATAATGTTTGGCTTTTCCATGAAATTGTGTCAAAAGTAAACATTTTTAGACCATAAGACCGGGGCTAAAATATGCATCTGAGTTTAGAGATTAATATTATGAAAGAATTTTGAGTCTATGTCAATCTGGTAAGGAGAAATTAGCATAATTAACTTTTTTTTCTAATAGCGCCACCTTTGGGTGCAGTACCCCAAATTTAGGGTTATGGGTAGAGGGGGGTACTGGTAACCATACCTGAAAATTTGAAGAGTTTTGGAGATACGGTTTAGGCTGCAGTATGACTTTTACAGAATTTTGGCCAAAAATGAACGGTACAGAAACAATAGTGGTCCTGCAGCTACGCTGCTCGGACCCCTAATAATAATAATACAACTTAAGAAGAACAATAAGTGTGCTGCTTTGCAGCAAGCACACTTAATAAAATCTAACCAAGATTATTAGTCTTATATTAAGATAAAAATAACTAGTTTGTTTTGTTTTCAGTATACTTACCTAGCGCTTTCTCGTGAAATCATTTGACTTAATTTAAGAAAATTTTGACTTATTTTAAGACATCTCATCCTGATTATTATTATTTTAAGACATCTCATTGCGTTAAGCAAATTTGTCCTAAAAACAAGCAAATTTGTCTGCCAGTGTGTTAAGTAAATTTGTCTTGATTAGACTCCTTAAAATAAGTCAAAGTCTTCTTAAATTAAGTTAAAATGATCTTTCGAGAGCACTAGGTAAGTCTTTTCATACTAAAAACAATACCAAATAGATTTTTTGATCTTATTATAAGATTAATAACACTTGGTTAGATTTCATTTTTTGCAGTGCAATATTAATAAATCCAAAATGAAATGTTTACTGATAAAGTAGATATCAGGGAACCACATCCATTTGTCATTAGAACATTTAGCATTTTACATTTATTACTTCAGCAAAGACCTCATACTTGTAAGGCCAGGCAGCTTCCTGTACTGTAGTGTTTGCTGGAGGAATGCTGTCTGCAAAACAAAGTGTGGATAAAGGACTATCAGCAGTGTATTAATTTTACTGCTTCATCCGTAAACAGACATAATCCCAAATAACAAACAAGAGAAAAAAAAAAAAACTCATTTAGAATTTCCCCCATGAGTAAAATATTCAGTCATTTTGAGTCTAGCTGCAAGGAATGACATGCAGAGTCAAACCAGTTCAGTTGTTGCAGCGTCCTGGCAAACTACACTTGGTGACACATTTGTGACGAGCTGTGCATGTTTATTTCCAAATCTCTTGAAGCAACGGGGTCCTGACCCCGGCGACACAAGGGAACATGCCCAGGGAGTGTTTTGTTTGCCTCAGAGAATTGAAAGTCTTTGAATCAGATAGCGGGCCACAACTTAATTGGTGACCTCATCTTGTCATCTGCTGCGTGCTGAATGGGAATGCGGCCAGCACCCTCTCTCTCTCTCCCCCAAACACCCCCATCCCTCGGTCAGCCTCCACCGGCCGCCCCTGTGCTGTCAGGAGATATTTTAAGACAAATGAGGGGGCAGCTGTGGATGGAGACATGAAGGCATTCATTTAAGGTTTCACAAACATACACACACAAGGTGTGTTTGTGTATGTGTGCCTTTTTAAACAGCGTGTGCAGCCAGAGATGGAGAGAAGAGGTGATAAGCAGGCTTAGAAGTGCCTCCTAAATCACAAAGTACTTGTAAGATACAGCTAACATGCTTAAAATGTGTTTAATTCTCAGTGAAATGCCACTGGGCTTACGAAATGGGACCCAGCCAAGATATATTGCCAGTCTTTTCATCAGGTTCTCAGATCCACCATTATGACAGCTCTGATGTGAGCCCCATCAGTGATCCAGACAGACACTGAAGCTTTGGTGATTTCCAAGTTATTGCCCCCTGTGGATTCACATTGATCCTCACAGCACGAAACACCTCAAAGTTGTTAAAGTCCTCCGTGGTCCCCATCACAGTCAGACCATTTTTCCTGTGAATGTTAACTTGAGCCAAAGACGACACGTCATACTGCATACTAATGACCACTGGCATTCCTGAGGGGGCCGACACACAAAAGACCAGAGGGGCCATGCATTTGAGAATTAGAGAACTAGAAGTAGCATATGACAAAGTGCTTTAATAGCACACAGCATGACTCATTTAGAGAATGAGCCTGAATTAGTTGTCTGATTGCATTCTGTTCACAGTGTAGTGTACTGTACATGTCCAATGATGTGTTAATTGTGAGGTTTGGGCTTCATATAAGCAGCAAGAGGAAATATAATGCACAAAATGAACAATTTGTGCAGAGCTATTAACGTTTTTCATGTGACGTATTCTAGGTTCTATAGCTTTGTTTACATCCACCTGGTAGGCAAGGGACAAGTTGAACCCATTGAACATCGTTGTCGGCACCTGCCTCTCAGTAGGCTACATCTCTGTATTTCAGCAATGTCAACATTTCAGGCATTAATAAAGGTGATGATGAAATGTTATCCCATTGTTCAATATTTGCTAGCCTGTCACAGGAACGTTATTTCGCTAAAATCGCCCTGATTTGGTGCATTGATCTGTATCGATAACGTTATGGGAGAACCTGCATGTAGCCTATGGTAGCCTAACTTTTTTTCTCTGTTCAAAACTCGGTTTACACGAAGACGATAGACTTTCTTAGAAGCTGTGAAATTTGACCAGAAAGGAACATGTCTTCCCTTTGAAAGTTGACACAAAATCAAACAATATTTGATAATTTAACTTGAACTGAACAGCGACAGGTTTTGGTAGGCAGTAGACTCAGCAGACGTTAAAACGGTAGCCTACATAAGATAGCCATGCAGCGTCAGTCAGCATCATGTAACATTATGTCGTTAAAGTCATGAATCCTGTAACATATTATAACATATAACAGCGATGACTCATTCGAAGACGATCTGCATGGATATATAACCACCAAGAAAAAATCAGAATGTGAGTGATAAAGTTCATTAATTGTATGAAACCTTTTTACTAGTTCATTGCAGCATCGGTTATATTAGGCTATTATGCTAGCTCAGCCTTTAAATATGCTGTTATTTTATTCATGTGGACTTGATTAAACGGGTAAAGATAATTCATAAACTGCTTATTTCTTACATGACTGAAGCAGTAGCCTAGGTTCAACAGTGGTGTTCGAGGTTGCTGTGTTAAGTTGTTGTGTGTGATCGCTAAACAATTCATAGGATCAAATCAGTTTATTTTGACAGACGGGAGTTAGCCTAACTGACCTGTAGGCTATAGCACATAAGCCTATTCTGTTTTCATTTATTAGCATTTGTTGTGATTATATAATCAAATGACACTCATGATAACGTGAAATAGAAGGACAGGAGATAGGTGATTGATGTCTTACAAGCACGAATTTCACGAGACAAATTAGAACAAACTGTAAAAAAAATCTTGCCATGTTTAAAATGCTGCACTTTTTCCCTTCATAGCCTCCCACACAGCAGTAGACTCCTAGGCGGATCCGCCTTCAAGACGCCAAACCCGCGTGACTGTCGCATTCGTTTTGGTGCCGCACAGAGGATCAGCTCCGCCTCCAGGCGGCCCCGTAAATTCTACTGTCAAACAGCGGATCCTGAGTGGACCCATGTCGGATCCGCGGGCACGGACGCGCATTTACTGTAACGGTTGAACATGACTGTACACCAAGAGCCAAGAAGAGTCATACTAGTGGATATTTTCTTTGCTGGGACACGGTTGCGCTGAACCCTCTCGAGTAAGTGATATTTATTAATATATTGCGACATTCACAATAGCTAAACATTGGCCTTTGTGGTTTTATAATCATCATGTTTATTAATTGTAATGACGTTGTTTGATATTAGGACTAACGTTAACGTTAGTGCAACCAGAGACGTTTGTCATTTTGTGCAACAGTTTGTGCAAAGTTAACGTTATTGTTAGCTGTGATGCTCATATGAGTCTGTAGCCTATCTGATTTAAAATGGGATAGCAATTTCGGCAGAATATGTTATGGTAGTGTGATTTAAAAAACACACATTGTTATTTAACATTAGTCTGGTCTTGTCTGTTTTAATGTGTCGCTGTTGTCCATATAGTGCTACTATGCTAGCGGCATATAGCTGCTAGCTAGCATGCTGCTAGGCGCAATTGCATAAGTTATTGCTAATGTCTATTAGTGCTATACATATATTGAAATCACGTTTGCGATGCAAACCTTGATTAAGGTGATATTGGCACTGGTATTTCAGTCAATGAAGTCAGTGAAGCACTCTGCTATGATGGCTACCTACAACTTTAGCATGTTGACTCACTGATAATGGTTTAGCCCTAGCCTCTAGCTAGCTGTGCATTAACGTTTGCATTTTGCCAAGTTTGATCTCATACGTAACTTTAGTGTCTATCTGCCATCTTTGTAATGAAAGCCTCGGCATTTTAATCACTGTTTAAGTCGGTTCAGACAACTATTGGCATCGGTTTGTGATTTATTATGCTAACGTAACTTAACTATATGGAACTTGGTCCCCATCTTCTATTTTGTTTGTTCTGCAGCGTCAACTTTTATCGGCTGGATTCTAGCATCTAACGTTACGATTGCCTCTGTTGGGTTTGCTTGATCAAGTAAGATACTTTCTGGGTTGTTAAAATGAAATGTGAACACATTCCCGTAGCATTCCAAAATAGACCAGAGATGCTTGTACTATATGTATATTTGGAAATTTTGGGATTGCAATAACCATAATGATATCGTTATGTAACAGCCATCGTTTCGGGGACTCTGATGACCGTGAAGAGCCAGAAAATGGTGACTTTGCATCTCTGAGGTACCTTCCAACTCGCCTGGTATATCAGTTGAACCCTCAAGCCCAAGCCAATTGCATGGCAAAGTAAGTAATAATCTCTTAACATTGAAATAACTAAATCATAATATTAATATTAGAGATATGGTTAACATTCTTAGTGCTAAAGACATTCCCCTCTCTTTGTATCTATTCCTCCAGCTCCACCATCTCGCCGAGTGCCAGGCAGCCGAGTCACTACCCCTCAACCTGGAGAAAACTGTTAAGGTAAAGACTGATCTCTGAAATAATATTGAATACAGTGGCCCCATCTATATTAACACAGCAGTAGTCACTCCATTTCAGATCAACAGATTGCATCTGCATTACCATCTGAGATTTTCTGCATACTTTATCCATTACTTTCAAAATCTCAGCCAAATATTTTGTCAGTTAAAACATCTGCATTCATGCAATATTGCCTGAAAAGTTCATTCATTATTATCAGATTGTATTGAAACACATTGATTTCAATGTCAATCCATTCATGGAGTTGATATAGATAGTGCATACCAAAATATTGAAACATACAAATTCATGTCCAGCATGACCAGAGATTTGTTTTTTTTTGCCATTGTTTGGCCCTGTAGCTCTCAGCCTACCATGGTTAACAGATCACAACCATTTATCTCCCTTAGCACCTCACCATGGGGCAGGACCGCAACACTCTTCACCACCTCAACTCCCTGCACCTGCATTTAACATACGGAGAGTTACTCAAGGTAGGGACTGATCTCTGAAATATTAGTGAATAGAAAGGCCCCATGTGTATTATCAGTCATGGTTAACAGATTTAATACAATTTTATACTACCATTTAATAAAAAAAAATTCCCCCTCTCGCACACCGCCCACCTCACTATGGGCCAGGAACGGCAGTCCCTCCTCAACTCCCTCCACCCCCACACCAGCCCTCAACGTGCAGCGAACAGAGGAGCTTTGTAAGTCATGTTTCTTTTTAAATTTAATCTCCTTAATACCTATCTCATATATTGTATTGTGTAAGCAAGCATACTTGGCTTTGGATGCTACATACCATAAACATAAACATATCTGTCTGTTTGATTACAGGTGCTGTGAGGAAAAACATGGTGACACGGTTTCAACCGGCGGTGGATCGGGCAACGAGGAGATGTGTTCCGCCTCCATCCACACAAATGGAGTAATAGGAGAAATAAGCATTAAACAATCTTTTTATTGAACTTCTTGTCATTCACCAGTTATTCATTTTCTGATATTTTAGCTGTGCATAGCGCAGTATTTCATTGAAGTTGTAGCCTATTAGATAAAATATTTCATGTCTGCACTGACCTAGGCCTATAATGCACTAAATTAGGTTTTGACCACAAAATGAATGTAAAGTAGCCTAGGCAATGTAGGCTACTTAACAAAAACAGAATAGCTTATAACCTGTAACTTTCCATAAATGTCCATTTTATATTTCCATTGAGTAGTGATCACGTTTGTACAGTAAATTGATGTCTTGACTTAAACCTTTTCTGTTAGGTTTATTGACAGTATTGTTAAGTTAAAAATACGAGGCAATGCAGATTAATCGTAGGCCTATATTGCTGTAGTAGCCTAGGCTCGTTTTACTTTTATCCTATAGTTGCCTAGTTTTATCCTACAGCAAGAACAGAAGGAATTTTGAAAATGAGATAAACGGGTCCAAAACGGACCCGGGCCAGATGAACCTTTGAGTCCGTTGCGGGTCCGCGGCGGATGTATGTATCGATTTGCGGATCCCAAACGGACCCGCCGCGGAGGTAAGGTTTTAATCGCGGATGCGGAGTGGATGCAGTGCGGAGCCACGGCGGGTCCGCGATCCGCCTTCGTAGCGGATCCGTTCCTGAGAGCATCTGGACTCCGATACGGGTCCGTTTCGCGGGTCCGTTCCGGAAGCCGTCATACCTCCGCGGCGGATCCGCCGCGGAGTCCTTTTGCTGTGTGGGCTATCTCTGGCAATTCATTTTTGGATGACTGTAGATAGTTGTATTTTAGCCTACGTCTTCGTAGACAGTAGGATACACCATTAGGCCATCTTGAGAATAAAAGACTTCACAGCTGCTAACGATCATCCTCCACAACCACGAGGATAGGTAGGCTAAACGGTCGTTCGTCGCCTTTTTGCTTCTTATTGTAAAACCAACTGTTAGGGCCTACACAAGTGGTCGGCATCCCGGTCAATATTTGATATTAAAATTTCAATTTTGAAGCTATTTGTAACTATGTGTAGCCTATGCAACCCGACTGTTGCAGGCTTGCCTACCACTCTCTGCAGTGCCTTGCCTACCATTCTTGCCTACCACTCTAGTTGTAAACAAACGGTCACATGACATTATGACATAGGTGCAAAACCTTAATAGACCCTTTCAAGAGAGTTCCATTATCAGCATCATAGTTGGCCCCACAAGACTCCATGTTATCTTAATGCAGAGGAAGTAGATTGGGACCCAAATAGAACGTTCAAGCATTGTTTTTGTTTTTATTGTTGAAAGGGTCTATAAGTCATAGCTTAACATAAGACAGCATAAAACAAAAGAGTGAATGACAAAGAAGAGTGGCAGTGTGTGTACCTTCACTAAAAACAGTGCTTCTACATTTTTGGACCTTATGCGTCATTGGCTTTACTGTATGCATTCACAGTGCACAGTACGCCTTAGACAAACAGAGACAGCCTGGAATCCTTCAGGTTTCTTGGTTCTGACGGAACACCTAAAGGTTGTACTTTGGATCCTATTTTGAGAAGGGACTCCTCCTCCGGCGCTTTTAACAGTTTCCAGCTGTGAGGAATCCATTTAAATACATGTGGCCATGTTCTTCCAAACAAGTCCACAAAATCATTCTACCCTGCTCTATTAAAGCAACAGATGGGAGTTTTTTACCCTTTCTGGGGGTGGTTTCAAATACCGAACAATATTTTTCCTATTATTCATCCTAAAATGAATGATAGGAAGGAAAGAGGCAGCTGCCAGTCTAGCTATTACTGTACAATTAGTCCAGATTCACAAATTGGTACAACTGCAGGGGGCATTTTATTTTACTGAATTGTATGCTTGTTGATGGCATTTTTGTTCCATACTGTTGTTTGCACTGAATAAAGGCTAAATCTCTTATATATTTTCATGAAAAGGATGATGACTGACAGAGTAAATTATGCTTTTCCTAACCCATTGTGGCATACATTCAACAGGTCAACATTGACACACATTTGTGTCATCAGTCTGCACTACAGCATAAAAGAATAAAATAATATCTTTTAAAAACAAACATTTGTGCAAAATGCGTTGTTCGCTCTGAAAAAAAATCGAGTAAAGTCAACAGTGTGCGGTAAAGCGATCTTATTATTGCCATGTTCCTGCAATCTACAGTACCTGCACCTAACCAGACTGTACATGGACCTTGGGTTGATTTGGAACAAATATTTGTGCATTGTAGCACAGGAAAGCAAACAGAGGCCCTGTAAGGTAATAGGGAAATAAATTAAAATATAGCTGCAAGCAGCAATGAGGGGGCCAAGCAGAATAGGCCGGAGTAGCCACGGCGACAAGATAGAACTCAGCAGACACTCGCGATCAACACTTTCAACAAGTGTCACATCAAACATAACTGATTTTGTAGGGCTGAAACAGGGCTGAGTATTGCCACCGCCTCCGTCAGCCAGCCCCCCCACCTAATCACCCCTGCCCGTCCCGCCCCGCCCTACCACGCACGCATTAGAATGAACTGGATGGAACATGTTGTCATCAGTTTCACATCCAAAAATAAAAGATTGATAAAACACATCGCAACTACAGATCAAAATGCAATATTGCTAATTGCAGCACCCCCTACAGGTCAAAGGTCAACACATTTTTTGAGCGTCCTCCTAATGGGATCCTGAACCTATGTAGTAAGTTTGGTTATGATACATGGCAGGGTTGCTGAGATATGAGCTCACTTCCTGTTTGGCGGCTTTGCCGCAAGTTTCCATTGGCTGTTACAGCCGAATGCTACTGTCAATCGTTCCAAAAAGCGATGCACTGATAAGGTATGGTCTGAAGATGTTCTCTGCCAATTTTGGTGAGGATCCGCTGAAATTTGTGACCTGCAAAAATTCGTACGTGTTTTTGATTAAATCCAATATGGCGGCCGAATCAATTACGATGACATCACAAGTTGGCTTGGGTCGGCCTAAGGACCTCCGACAGTATTACCAGACACCACTAGTGCGTTTTAATTCTAAGCACAACTGCTGCTACAGGCCAAAAGGCATGTTTCTTAATTACAGCGCACCCTAGAGGTCAAAGGTCACCAGATTTCTTGAGCGTCCCCCTGATTGGGTCCTGAGTCCATGGACTAAGTTTGGTTATGATTGGTGAATGGGTTGCTGAGATATGAGCTCACTTCCTGTTTGGCGGCTTTGCAGCCAATTTCGATTGGCTGCTACGGGCAAACACTTCCGTCAATTGTTATGGAAATCAAAGCACTGATAAGGCATGGTCTGAAGATGGTCTGTGCCAATTTTGGTGAGGATCCGATGAAATTTGTGACCTAGGGAAATTTGATAGTGGTTTTGATTAAATCCAATATGTCGGCCAAATCAATTATGTTGATGTCATGAATTGCCATCTGTCGACATAAGGATCTTCCACAGTACTACCAGACACCACTAGTACATTGTAATTCTAGGCACAACAGCAGCTACAGTCCAAAAGGCATGTTACTGATTTTACAGCGCCCCCTAGAGGTCAAAGGTCACCAAATTTCTAGAGCATCCTCCTGATGGGGTCATGAGTCCATATACCAAGTTTGGATTTGATGACTGCAAGGGTTGCTGAGATATGAGCTCACTTCCTGTTTGGCGGCTTTGCCGCAAATTTTGATTGGCTGTTACGGGCGAACGGTAATACTTCCGAAGATGAAAAGTTTGTGAGGCTTGGTCTGAAGATGATCTGTGTAAAATTTCGTGGGAATCAGAGAAAGTATGTGACCCCTGATACATTTTAAGTGTTTTTGATGAAATCCAAAATGGCGGAAAATCCATCATGGCGGAAAATGCGTTGAACTCGGCTTGGTCCAAGGATTCCAACGATACCTGACTTTTGAAAATCGGACCTACGGGTCAAAAGTTACGTGAGTGAACACACTTCCAACTTTGGCCTGTTGGTGGCGCTAGAGGGTTCGAGTTGCCGACATGAAACTTGGTGACATGAATCATGGGACCGTCCCCAATTAGTGTGCCAAATTTCCCAACTTTTTACCAGACGGTTCTATGGGCTGCCATTGACTTCCATTGCATATAATAATAATAATAGGAAAACGTAGAAACACAATGAGGTCCTCGCAGCTTCGCTGCTTGGCCCCCAAAAATCTGATGCACATGCAAAAGTTACACATTTTTTTGCCCATTTCCTTTTAGGAGCTTTGAATTTCTGGTGAGCATGCAAAAGTATCTTGTGTGCAAGTAAAACCTTCTGGAGCCTTTATGTGTTGGGATGGGAACCATGGGAAACACATGTTGTTTTTGTCATGGCAGATTTCAGCCAATTAGGCTAATGTTTAGATGTCATGAGGGCTGGTTCTTGCTTGTGCAGGTTAATAATCCAGGCTGCACAAACTCTTAAATTTACAAAAGACATAAACAACAATGAGTGAGTCTTTGGCATATGCCCCGTCCTCGGTCCAGGTCACTGAGCGTGCAGACCCTTGCAGATCCTGCCGGAACGAGACAGCAGGGGCGGAGCCTACCCCCTGGATGGCTGGACGAGGGCCAAACTGGTGGTGTTTAGGGAGGGAGGGAACATAGAAAGTGCTGATTCAATATGGACAAATATGACTACAACACACATTGTGTTAAGTCCAGCATTGTTTTAAGCCAGCTCTGTGCCCTGCATGAATCCAAACACACCCACTGTCATGGCTGAGGATTTCTGCTTCAGATCTACTTCTCGACTGAATCACAGCCCAGGTGGGCCAACTAAGACATCAGTCTATCTGTGTGTCATAAGGATATGGAGAAAATCCAGAGTACCTGGCGGTGGGATAATTCTTCATAAAGATGAAAACAAGCCAGCTAATATGTCAGCATGGCAGCCAGAAGCAGGTGAACAGTGTAACAAACTGCTGGAGTCAGATCATTTTAGGACATTAATCTTAATATTTCAATGTAGATAATATATAGTATTGTTTTTTTTTCAATACAATTGTATTATAAATGTTAGGTCCATATGTGTTTGTGTTGTCGTGAATGTGAAAATGAACTGCTATCTCCTCTGTCAGTGCTAGCCACTGAAAAGAAATAAGCGGAGAAATCAGGCCAATTTCAAAAGCTGGTCAATCTGATGTGATATTGACTGAGCTGAGTTGAGACCCTGCCTACAGAATTCGTCTAGCTCAGTGACAGTTTTTGTATACCGCAAAGATAGTTGAGCGTCAACGGGCTTGTGCGCTATGCACAAATTCCAATTCAACAACCACGCACATGTTGCCCAAGAATCCTAACCTGACTCCGCCAGATGGATTGCTTCGCATTTGCTCTGCATATCGATCTGGGAACTTTCCGTTGGAGAACGTTTGGGAAGGGGCAAAAATACTGGTTAGCTGATTGGATAAACCATCTGTCTATCACCACCTATGTTGGTGATAGACGGTCCAAATCAACCAATCAGATAAACGAAGCGTTGTCATCTAATGTCTAATGTCATCTTTTAACATACAAGTTAGGTAAGTAGCTAACGTTACCGTTTTAAAACTTTTGTATGTGACATGAACCTCATCAACGAAAATCCCCACCAAGTTTTTATGGTAGGCTACATGTCTGAATAAAGCATATTCCTTCTCGTTAAGTAACTAAGATTCAGTGCTACAAAACACTAACTTGAATTGGCCGTGGAGGATGTCTGTGTCCTTCATTCCTCCCAGCTACATTGCTGAGACTCCTAGCTTCCCCAGGAATACTCAAATATTCAGATAAAACTTCAGCGATAGCCATGTTCATCTCATTCGTGGAAGTCGCGTCACCAGTGGCGGAACAAGTCAGAGCCAGGGCGGGGCACATGACCGGGCCCTTTATTAAACTCATCATAACATAATTTTACAACATAGGCTACACATGCCCGCAACAGCGGGTCTTACAAGCGTCAGCGCCACGGAGAGCAACTATGTAATTTTGAAGTCCATCGAACGTACATGAAGTGTAACCAAGAGAACAACAACAAAAACATTAGGCTACATGACCCCTAATAATAAAACAACAATAATACGCAGTACTATTTGAAGGGCATACGACGAGCCTTGCACTCCGCGAACTCGTCCACGATGCTCTGTGTATGTCCATTTTCTTTGCTCTCATTCTCTATGGTGGTTTTTAATGATCTTTAACTTGGAGAATGAGCGCTCAGAGGTTGCAACGGTGACGGGAAGAGTCAAAAATAAAATTAGGGAGGTGCAAATCACTGAATGCAGAAGTTACTGCTGGGTGGTTGCATTGGCAGAGCGAGGGGGTGGTTTCGGGGGCTCAAGCCCCGAATCTCTTTTCAAAAGCCCCGAATCTTTTTTTCAATTTCGAACGATTCTAATTTCTAATTTAACTTCCCCTCGGTTTCTCTGTAAATGTTACAAAATGTAGCCTACTATTACTGAGCAAATATCCCTTACTTTCAAAGCCCAATATTGACAGATAATCTGATTTCCCACACGATGAGTTTATGCGGTTTACGTCATAAACCTGGCAGGAAAGTTCAGAGCGGCGCAGTCAGTTTAAACAGCAAGCCGGTAAGAAAAACTATTGTCAACACATTATGCAATTAGGCTACTGTACCCCGGAATACAAAAATAAACTTCAGAAAGACAGAAAGTTTGTTGTACTGTATTCTGTAGTCTCAATGACCGAATCAGTAGATATACCTGTTGTCAGTTGAGTTCGTTCAATTTATTGTAGGCTAGTAGCCTAGGCAAATATGAAATGGAGATGTAACATGGCTATCGGAGGGATTTTGAACTTGCGTTTGCATTTTAGGGCAAAAAATACCACGGGATTGATGTGTTCTCCATTTGAGGAACGTAATCAATTGCGGACGTGCACAGACAGCTCAGACAGCTCAGACGCATATAGGCCTAGGTTAGGCTACTTTCACTTTCTAGAGCGCATTCATTAGGCTACGTAAAAGATGCTTCATACCAAAACAACGATCAAACATTATCATGATGACGTGTTGTCACAAAGACTTACTCCAATTAGAAAATCGAAACCAAAATCATGTACTTGTAAGTGTTCTCTTATTGACGCCTGTAGGAGACAATATCGTTGATCCAATTTTGTAAATTTGCACGTCGTAAAGTTCAATATGGGAGTTAAAATAAAGCCAGTCATACAGCAGAACATTTTATTCAATATTTTACACCTACTAAATCATCAAAGTAAATTTCAAAACTTTTCAGCAACCGTAGTCATAACTCGTCCTGACTGGGGCAACCTATAAGCCTAATACTTTCCACTCTGATGAAAATGATTGAAAAGAAACCGTTTGCATGATCTTAGCTCCTCCGTGGGAGAGGCCCGTCCCACCTTACCCGGAGGTGGGGGAGGGGTGCCCTCGCACTGGGCCCCTGCGGGTCCCGGGCCGGGGGCGTGCCGCACCCCCTCAAGCTCCGCCCCTGCACATCACACCTAAACCCACCTCAAAACCAACGCTGATTGGACGTTCATTTGGTGAACTGCTCCAAATTTTCTCTATCGGAGAGATACCAGACTGATCTGCCAGTGAAAATCTGAAGCTCGCGAGATCAGGATGGTCTCACGAGGCTACAAGGATCCAGAGTTGAGGATCAAATGGCTTCAGTTTATTTTTTAGACCCAATGCCACACCACTATAATTCGAAATTAGTTCTCTGTTCATCACATTTTGAAGAGAGTGACTTCATCAACTTTAGTGAGTTCAGCAGAGGTTTCACAAAAAGGATGCTGTTGAAGCTTGTATCAGTACCATCACGGCAGTCTACGACCAGTGCCCAGCCCGTAAGTAAAACGCTATTGTCAACTCAAGGAAGTGCTATGTTATACAGGTTTAATGCACTCGCTAGCCTAGCAGGTTTTATGTCCATTTGGACAATGTTAGCACTTGGTAGCCAAGCTAAGTTCATGCCCTGAAGCTAAAATTAGTTGATAACAGCTGTCGCCAAGCTGTCATGTTATGGACGAAACCGACTAGCTGTTAGCCAATCAGAGTCAAGCAGCCAATCAGAGTCAAGCAGCTTAGCTCGTTGAATATTAATGAGAACTGCCACAAATCGAGCCGAGTCTTCCTGCAGGCTTTCTAATGGCTTGAAACAAGGTAACCAAGGCATTTTTTCCACAAAAAAAAAAAAGAGTCCATGGTAGAACTTCAGACATTAACACAAAGTAATAAAATACATGTGGCAGGGCACCTTTAACTAAAACTTGCCATCTTTAGTTGGTCTGGACTGGCCTCAGTTTATGTGCTTTTGTTCTCCGGGTCAGAAATCAGATTTTACAGGATATTTCCAATATGCATCAGCTGGCAAACTTGCAAGCTTTGTCAGTGGCCACTGTGCTAGTTTCCGAAGGTAAGTAAGTAACTTTAGCTAGCAAGGTCAGTGGTTGTAGTGCAGATAAACCCCTTAAATGCCTCTAAGTTCATGCAGAACTTTTCTGCATGTTGCTAAAAGTTGAGCATTTCAGCAGAGCAATTGTATCAAGCCCACCTCTCCAGGTCTGTGCCTCAACCTGTTCACTGTGGACCCAAACAGGTGTTACCCACACGGAACAGCTTCTGTCCATCTGCTCCATGTCCACTGCATGCTGTTCCTCAGTTAGGGAGGGTTCATCAAGCCGGTGACACCAATTTTCCTGCAAAATGCTGCTGGGGCAAGATGACATGGCACTGAAACAAAGGCAAGCTCAGCACACCAGGTGGCAAGTTGGAATTAAGTATGGGGGCTGACCCCACATTATATCCTCTTTTTAGGTGACACCTGCATACCACTTTTCCATTAGAGAAACTGCCGTTTGTCCACTGATCTGATGTAGTAGGCTACACACTTTGTAGTTGTGATATACTGTACCATATGTAGCCTACAGTGAGTTTTTTTTTGTTGGAATTTTTAGAACAAACAAAAGTCTCATCCTTGAGGTCATTAGAAACTATATCCTTCAGGTCATTACATACAAAAAAGAAATTAAGATATCCAATAATCTAAAATACTATAACAGATATTTACATTAAGATGCTATTCAGTGCAAAGAGTGTATCTGGCACCCTTGAGAACACCCTGTCCATAGTGGAGTCAAGAATCACAAAATGATGCCTCTTTTAATGATATCTTTTGCATTTGTCCTCCAAAGAACATCACACTCAACACTGCACTCGATCAGATCCTCAACACACCCACCAAGTGTGAAGTCAATCGGATGAATAGTTTGCAAGATATGTAGGCTACAGTGAACGTACAGACAACATTTGTTTGTAGATAGATAAAATTATTTCAATTTTCAAATTCAATCCATACCATGTTCAGCGCTCATAATATGGATAGAGACAACTGAAGGGCATCAGAAGTTACCATATGAATTGCAAGGGCATTCAGAGAGTGCAGATCTCTATCAAGGCCAAATGCTGTATCTTGCAATACTAGCAGAAGTTAAACCAAATTTGTTGAGCCACCCCATGAATCAGAGCAGTTTCTAAATTTAAAGAATTCTCCATGGGTCCAAGCTACACCATTCTACCAAAAATATAGCCAGTAGATTTTGCATAACCCTGTACACAAAGACACCAAGAGAAAACTGCATCAAAAATGTAACCTCATTGAAAGAGGTCATACAATGAATGCATTTCTCTGCATTCATCTATTTACATTGCCGAGCCATACGCAAATATAATATGTTCTTTTACACAGTAGCAACTAGAACATACAATGAAGCCTTGAAGCCTCATGCAAAACTGGCCTCCATTGTCAACCATAGCAAAGTTCAACCTGTTACATGGAGGGATTCTTAAAACAGGCATACAATGGCTGCTTTGGAATGCCATTTCAGTTTGCTCAAACTGGGAGGAATTTCTTATTCCCAGAATATGTTGTTTACTATGAATGCGCATGATGCATATTCACTTTTTTTAGGTCTTGGCAGTATTTAAATGTGATGTATAGAATTGATCAATAATTGAAAGAGATTAATTTTACATTGTGTTGTACAACAAAAAAATCAAACAGTGATACAAAAACTATGTTCATTTTCAGAAAACAAACATAGCCCAAGAGCTGATTGTATACACTATGTATTTAAACAGTGAATTCACAGAATTATTCGGAAATGGAACTTAAAGCATCTGTAAGATGGTCCAACTGAACCACTGGTTTATGGTGTAATTTCTAGTGATTCATTTACAAAAGACGTCTACTGAGCAAACAGAAAAAACAGTTCTTCACATCATCCCTATCAGTAATTCACCATGAAGCTCTGAATAAATCATCCCCAACCGCAGCATGAGTTAATTGAAACCTCCATAGCAATTGTGCTGGCCCTTATTGTCGGCACGCTTCACAGTGGAAGTACTCTCAAGGTCCTTATATAAACATGTGGCATGTCTCCATTAAACTGTCATGGGGCAATCTGCTCTGCTCTGGAGATTATCTTGTGGAGACAGTAGGCATGGCCATGCTAGGCATGTGAACAAAAAAAAAAAAGGATTTTAGTTCCTCATCAGTTAGCTAAAGCACCAACCACGTTAATTGGCAACCCCGGTAAAGCTGAGTAAAAAGAGGAATTAAATAGGATTGAGGATTGAGAAGAATAAAAGAGGATTGAGATCATTCCTTTCCAGATTGCCCATATTCCTATTGCAATGCATATATATAATATCTCACTCAAGTGGTTTGTAAACATTAAACTGTTATAGTAGGAATTGTGAAAGGTTAAACCCATATTCATTTAGATGCCTCATTATGACTTTGTAAACTCTGCTGTTGCATCACTCCATCTCATTGTGATGCTGAAGCCCATGGGAAAAATATATTCTCTTGCTCATTCTGCTCTTCATTTTTGAGTTCCACTTTATCATTTATTATCTGTCTTTCTGACTCACAAACTCTCTTTCTTTCGCACTGATGAAACTGTTGACATATGCTGTTCGCTCTCTTCCTCTAGGCTGTCCACTCCCTCCATTAACCTCGACCCCTTAAAGTTCACCAGGCTGCTGTATTTCATGCCCTGACTTGAACTCCACAGCTCTCTGTCAATGCCATATGCCCTTGCTTCCCCTGGGTCGACGTTAGCATTGCATATGGTTACCAGCATGTCTGGTAACTTCTCATCCTATAGCTAGATTATTGGTGTTTTTACGATGTTAACATCTGCTGTGAATGGATTTACAAGGTTCTTTTAACTGCTCACAATCTGCAAAGTTTTGCCCTGATGTAGATGAAATGTCAACCTAACCAGAGTTGCACGAATATCTGGTGATATCCTGCTGTGTCCTGTACTATCTTACACACGTAAGGTTTCAGTTCTTTAGTTCTTATATTGATAATTGTTGGTGTGTCCAACTGTAATGTTAAATGAACCCTCATATAAAAAGATCCTTGTGGTTTCCCTTCTGAATCGACTCCAGATTTGTAGAAAAGCATGAACCCCCTTTCTTGTTAACCACCCACATGCATAAAGCTCATATGTGTCTACACAAACAAGCCGTTCCCCTCCCCCACATACACTCAGATCATCTCTCATTGTTTTTACTGCCCAAGTATTCAGCACTCATCAAACATGTGAAACCAACAGTAAGGACAGTTAAAGTTTAGCCAGAGGGAGCTGACTCGGCTGACCAATCAAATCGGGCTTTAAGATGATGGACAGGTGAGCAACAGCGCCTGGTCTATCACGTCATCTGAGCACGCTTAGATTAGGCTTAGGCTATGTTTAAAACAAAAACGCTGTGGCTAGAAGGATACATGGCTTTTAAGACCGCCTATATGGAAAATGCATATTATTTAATGAGGTTTTATCACTGAAAACGATTATTTCTGAAAACTTTGGCCAAAGTTGAGATGTGGGAAAACTCGTGGTTTCACTTTCATCAAGGGAAAACAGTGCTGTTGCATTGCAACATGTTCCCTCGTTCGTTTGAAATCTATGATTGACCACCTGTTTGAGGTATTTGCGACAGCCTTTCCCAGCTGTTTAACATGTTTGTAGCATATCAGTGTTCAACAGAATTATTTTTAAAAACGGAGGGGATATAGGCAGTTTTTTCCTAATAGCCTACCCTACTACGTATCTCTTAGATTTCGCTAATGAGTGTTGTAGGCTAGGAGTTATCGACGGCACAAACTTTTACAAAAGACCAGGGGCCGTATTCACAAAGAATTTTAAGGCTAAAAGTAGCTCCTAAGTGGCTAATTTAGGAGCAACTCCTAAAAATAATGGGCGTGTCACTCCTAACTTTAGGACTCCTAATTTTTCTCACTAAAAGTAATTCACGAAGCATTTTAGACCTAAAAGTAGCACCTAAGTCTGGGACAGCTTAAAAGAAGTCGAGAGGACTCCTAACTCACTAAGACCTATTCACAAACAGCTTTTTGTGGCATTTCACGTTGCGATGTTCTGAAATGTGTAGCCTATGCGGCAACAGGAGCATAAAAGGGACGCAATAACGCCACCAACAACAACCAAAACTACTCATTGTTAACATGTAAATTAAATGTAACGTTTCATTGTGAATCAAATTAAAATGTTCTCCTCTTTGCAAACGTAGGCATATGGTGACAGATTAATTTAATAATGTTGCAATGATACTGCATCAATCCGTAGGCCTATGTTTCATTAGGCTACTAGGCTATTTGTTTTGCCTTACTCTTTATTCATTTAGGCTAGGCCTTTTTAATCAGTTACTGTATTCATCATCTTCCGTTCTTCGCACTACTTGTGAAGCGCACACATTCTCAGACCTGTCACCTGTCACTCATCATCGTAAGGGAGGTGTTTGGAATCATTCCCGCGTTACAATCGTCAGCCAATCAAGGTGGTCACTTCATTCAAGCTCGTGCATGAGTAATGACGTCATCCATAGCAACGAAGACGCACTCTTAGTTTAGGAGTTGTCATTTTTCCTTACTAAGAGTAGGTCTGAAAGGCTTTGTGAATAACTTTTAAGAGAAAACTCCTAGCTAAAATCTTTTAGTGCGATTTAGGAGTACTCCTAGTGGTAAGATAAAAGGCTTTGTGAATACGGCTCCAGAAAACAATGTTAAGGCATTTGTGGAGAAGAAGGATGGTTCGTGTGTTTTCTTCCTACACCTCACGGTAAGCTATTTCGTTGCTCTGACTGGTTAGGTCTATCCAATTGAGTGCAGAGGCATCCCTCCCCCGTATCGGTTGAAACACGCCCCATAATTATGTCCCAATGGAGCAGTATCAGACTCATATTCTGACTAGAATTGAGTATGACTACGTCAGGCTACCGGTTCCTCACCTCCATCGAGGCCATCCAGGCCAAGCAAAGCTTGCGTAAAGCAAGCAGCATCATCAAAGACTGTTCACCCCACTCTCTTCCAGGAGGCGTTACAGGCCCATCCCACCCGAAACAGCAGGTTCAAAGGAAGCTTCTTCCCTGCGGTTGTCACCCAACTGAACTTTAGCTTTGCACCACCCCACAACCATGGAAACCTTGACATTTTGCCCCTCAACAGTCCCCTCCCCCTGGACAATTGCACTACCCTATCCCACCCATAGTGTTATACATAGCCATATTCTACTGTTATATACTGTTAATACACTGCATATATCTACACTGCCGGTCAAAGGTTTCGGGCCACTTAGAAATTTCCATTCCACTCCATTATAAACAGAATACAACCTGAGATCAGTGGCATTGTTTTTTTTTAATCAGGGCAGTAGTTTTCAGATTACATCATGTGCTTACATAATTGCAACAGGCTAACTGAGAAAACATTGGAGAACAATGCAATTTGCAATTATGTAAGCACTAGTAGTGTATATTATATTTACTACTCTTATAATGCTACTGCTACTTGCTATCTGTACATGTTGTTCATACATTGTTCATACTGCATATCCATACCTATTCTGCACGTATTATTGCTAATACACTACACATATTTATAGTTTATTTATATTACTGTAAACCATTCACCTTTTTAACTGTATACTATTATCTACACTGCACTACATGGATCCTATACTGGTTATGCACCACCTGCCTATACTAGTATATCACATTGCACTTTTCTGCCTTTTTGCACTTTTGGTTAGATGCAAACTGCATTTTGTTGTCTCTGTACTTGCACAGTGACAATAAAGTTGAATCTAATCAAATCTGACACCTCTAAACAGAACCATAAAAGAATACACAGTGATAAAAAATACTTTTCTTGAAGGCTGATCTGTGACAAGCTAAGAACCTATGAATCATATTTTGACTTGACTACAATCTTACTACTCAAAACACGCATTCCAAATTCCGAGAATGCTATTTTTCAAAAGTAAATAAGCATTTATTGCAGGCTACCCTGCCACCCCTTCAGGGGACACAGTTGTCAAATGATCTCCATTTGCACGATTTCCCATCAACATCAACAAAAAACTTTGGCAATGGCTCCATTTCCTCACTGATGTCTGACTGACAGCCAACTTTTGTTGACTCACTCTTGGGGACTGTGCAGTGTTCCCAGCTCCCCCCTCAGACATGCGATGGTGGCGATTAGATAAGAGCTATCCTCCAAGCCTGGCACCTGCGGAGGACTTGGCGTTGGGGATTAATGCCTCCGCGAGGGGGATAGACGCTTGATAACGGCTTTCAGCTCACAGCTGGAGGAAACGTATTATGCTGTCACTTTGTACCGGGGGGAATTTTCTCCGTGCTGTTGGGTTTCCTTTCTCCCACCCTTATCTGTTGTATGTTCAGATGAAGACGTACTGTAGCTTTGCAACCAATCAGCTGCTCAGAGTATAGTCTTGTATACGGGATTTAATAGAATAGCGTACATTTACTTAGTTAATTATATTGTTAACCGAACCCTTGATAAAGGTATGTTGGTGATTCATTCATGTATCTCAATCTTTAATCTTAATTGAATCTTTATATCCTTATACCACAGTATATATTAAGATGGTATGCTACTGTGTTTTGTAATGTAAAATGCATATAGACTAAGGGCCCGTCCACACGGGTTGTTTTTAAACCGGTAAAGTTTTTTTTATCGGTTAGGCCTTGCGTCCACACAACCCCGGCATTTTAGGAGGCCATAATCGATCCATTTTGAAACCGGGTTCCTGAGTGGTTTTTCCATGTGGAGAGGAAAGCCACCATTTTTGATGACCACCTCAGGGGCACCTTTCCAGCACCTGCACTCAAACTGAGACTCTGCTTGTCAGAACAAACCAAACCATTTGTTTGTCATATTAAAATATTTTACTTTATCCTGTCATGATTTTTTTAGTGCATGCGGTATCAGCTTAATGCAAAACATAAAAGCATTTCCACATATATAGCAGATACTGTACATACCCTGAAAATGTACTTTATTAGTTTTATTTTGTTTTAGATTGAATCTGATCTAATTTAAACATTTACTTTATTAGTTTTACAGTTGAATTGAAAACTGAAACATTTATTGTAATCTCATGTGACTGCTTTTGGAATGTTTGTCTCTTCATCCCGAATTATTGTGAAACCTCTACACTGTCATGGCGCCATTGACTGGCCTGGCATATGCACTACAGCACTTTCTGTCAGTTTCACCTCTTTGTGTGGATGTGTTTTTTTTCCGATGTCATTAAAGGTGTGAAAGTGGTAAGAAAAAATATACCCGTTGGTTTCATGTGGATGTGGCCTAAAAGGTTCCTGAATCAACTTGCTAAACCACTTCTCAGGCACCGTTTCTCCGTAGCTTTGCAGAATCTCTGGATTGATTATTTGTCTCCTACACATAGATGTTCTAAAAGCTGAAGCATACCTCTCTTGTTTTCGGCATATAATTGTACCTCTGGTCTTTCAGGAGTAAAAATGAATAAATTTCAATTTGGAGAGTATTCACATTTGGGGAGTCCTTCTGGATAGAGACTGAAAACGACTTACTTCATTCATATTCCTGTGAGCCATTTCACCGCATTGTCTGTGTTCTCTCGTCCTCTGCCCTTATCTGTTTAGACTCAATTGTCTTCTATAAACTCTTGTTTATGTTTACAGAAATTTGAGTACTACAGTACATCCAGAGGGAGCGTGACCTTTGTCTCCCACTCTCTCTCCCTTGTTCTTTCAAAACACTAGTCATTGTACAAATCAAAGCAACATTTCCATGCAGACGTGGTAATTTATCATTAGAAATTCACTGACAGGTACAAAGAACTCTGAGTGTAATTACTGCTCGGATTTAAATGACCATCATTTAAAACCCCATTAGTTGTTAATTTAGCAGAATGCACAGACACGCAACCACTGGTATTAAACTATAACCAGGGATATCAGTGAGTGTGCAGTCACACTGTTTTAAATGTGGCTTGGTGAAAGTTTTAAACTGTAAACAAATACTTTTCAGCAGACTACAGTGTGTATGGGGCTTAATGCAAGTCCTTCACAGTTGCCACTAGGGGTAGTATGCTTGAAGCAGAGACTGACTTTGTGCTGTGCACAGTCAACATTGTGCCTGTTCCATCTTACTAGTCAAAACCATACCACACTAAATGGAAATCATCACCTTAATACTTAACCATGCATCTTAAAGCACTTTATGGATAGACATCTGTGTGCAGAACACCATTACCTTGTATCTGAAATGCACTACCCCACTCTTAAAATGTCTAAACAAGATGCGAGACAACACCGCCAAGAGTGCTTTCATTTGACTCACCCATGAGTGCATCCTGGGAATTAGTTTTCCAATACTTGTAATGGAGTCAGCATCTGTTCAGTGTTGGAACAATTAGGAGGGAGAATGATGACTGAGTGCTGAGCATGCTGTCTTGTGTGTGTGTGGTTGGTGGGGGGGTTCTACACAGTGTGATAATCCCCCCCCCCATAAAATGTTAAAAACTACTTTAACATTGTGACAGAGATCATGTGGTTCAAGTTGTTTAGCATCCATTATACACGCTAACCGCATCCTGTCGTGTGTAAAAAGAGGGTCACTAGCAACACTGAACTGCTACATAGCATATCACAGACAGGATCCTCAGGTGGAAATTGGTGCTATCAAACAAGCCTGGGCCTGATAACATTTGTTTTTTAACACCAATTTGACAATCTCTGAGGGTGTTAATATATTTGATCCAATTTACTTAACCTGGATGCTCCCTCCCCGCTGGTGTAGACGGATTCCCCCCGAGCTGGCTGATGGTGTCTCTTTCAAGTGCCTCACCAATGTTTATCTCCGCTCCCCTAGGACGCACCCACCACCACTTTGATCACTGAATGTGGGAATAAGCAGTGAGGGGCAAGAAATAAATTAATGCGTCTCTTTAAGAGGACTGAGTAGATGAGCCAAAACTGACTGCACTGATTGTATACTACTATTGTCATTATCACCGTTGTTATTGGGGGCCAAGCAGCGAAGCTGCGAGGCAACCCATAGTGATTGGGGGCCAAGCAGCGAAGCTGCGAAGGCACCCATTGTGTTTCTATTTGTTGGGGGCCAAGCAGCGAAGCTGCAGGGCAACCCATAGTGATTCTATGTTTTCTTCCCTATTATTATTATTACGCTTCCGCCATGGGAGTCTATGGCAGCCCATAGAACCGTATGGTAAAAAGTTGTGAAATTTGGCACACCGATTGGAGACAGGCCCATGATTAATTTCACCAAGTTTCATGTCGGCTCCTCGAGGGCTCTAGCGCCACCAACAGGCCAAAGTTGGACGTGCGTTCACGCAAGTAACTTTTGACCCGTTTGCCCGATTGTCAAAAATGAGGTATCGTTGGAATCCTTGGACCAAGCCGAGTTCAACGCACCCTATGACGACATTTTCCGCCATGATGGATTTTCCGCCATATTGGATTTTATCGAAAGTGAAACTAAAGTTTCACGCCTCACATAGTTTGTCCGATTTTAACAAAACTTAATACATATGACCTTCAGACCAATCCGCACAAAAGTTATCGATTTTTGTCTTCGGAACTAAAACCGTTCGCCCGTAACAACCAATCGAAATATGCGGCGAAGCCGCCAAACAGGAAGTGAGCTCATATCTCAGCAACCCTTTCATCTGTCATAACCAAACTTAGTACATGGATTTATATCCCCATCTGTAGAGCACTCAAAAAATCTGGTGACCTTTGACCTCTAGGGGGCGCTGTAATTAGCGAAAATGCATTTTGGCCTGTAGCTGTTGATGTGTTTAGAATTAAAACATACTAGTGGTGTCTGGTAGTACTTTTGGATGTCCTTAGGCTGACCCAGGCCAATTTATGATGTCAACATAATTGATTTGGCCGCCATATTGAATTTAATCAAAAACAATAAAAATTTTTCACTGGTCACAAATTTCATCTGACTTTCACCAAAATTGGCTCAGACCATCTTCAGACCATGCCTTATCAGTGTTTAATTTTCTGGAACGATTGACAAAAGCATTCGCCCGTAACAGCCAATCGAAATTGGTGGCGAAGCCGCCAAACAGGAAGTGATTTCATATCTTAGCAACGCTTTCATGTATCAAAACCAAACTTAGTACATGTACCTCAGACCACATCGGGAGGACGCTCAAGAAATTTGGTGACATTTGACCTCTAGGGGGCACCGTAATTGACAGAAATGCATTTTGGCCAGTAGTTGCTGATGCGCATTATTTTGCAATGGAAGTCAATGGCAGCCCATAGAACCGTCTGGTAAAAAGTTATAACATTTTGCACACTAATTGGGGACAGTCCAATAATTCATTTCACCAAGTTTCATGCCGGCACCTCAAGCGCTCTAGCGCCACCAACAGGCCAAAGTTGGACTTGTGTTCACGGACGTAACTTTTGACCTGTTGACCCGAATGGCAAAATGAGGTATCATTGGAATCCTTGGGCCAAGCCGAGTTCAACACACCCTATGACGTCAATTGTTGACCTCTATGTTTAAATCACAGCAAGTGTGATCATATCTCAGTCAATCTTTTATTTTTGATGTGAAACTGATGACAGCGAGTTCCATCCAGTTAATTCTAATGTGTGCGTGCAAGGGTGGGGCGGGGTGGGACGGGCAGGGGCGGTTGTGGCGGTGGGCTGGCTGTGTGAGGGGGCGGCGACACTCAGCCCTGGTTCAGCCACACAAAATCAGTTATGTTTTGATGTGAAACTTCACCTTGTAACTCAGCCAATATTGGGTTGTTTGACATGGAACTTGTTGTGACTGCTTAATGCTATATGCCTGATGCCACGGCATTGAGTTGCATGGCAAATCTGGACTTCTGGACTGCTGAACTGCCTGCTTGGCCCCCTCATTGCTGCTTGCAGCTATATTTGGGGGCCAAGCAGCGAAGCTGCGAAGGCACCCATTGTGTTTCTATGTTTTCTTATTATTATTATTATTACGCTTCCGTCATTGAAGTCAATGGCAGCCCATAGAACCGTCTGGTGAAAAGTTGTGAAATTTGGCACACTGATTAGGGACAGTCCCATGATTCATGTCACCAAGTTTCATGCCGGCACCTCGAGCGCTCTAGCGCCACCAACAGGCCAAAGTTGGACATGCGTTCACGCACGAAACTTTTGACCCGTAGGCCCAATTGTCAAAAATGAGGTATCGTTGGAATCCTTGGGCCAATCCGAGTCCAACGCACCCTATGACGTCAATTTCCGCCATGATGGATTTTCCGCCATTTTGGATTTAATCAAAAACACTAAAAAGTTTTCACAGGTCACAAATTTTGTCCGATCGACACCAAATCTGACACACATGATCTTCAGACCAAGCCTCACAAAAGATACTCCTTTTCGTCTTCGGAACTAAAACCGTTCACCCGTAACAGCCAATCAAAATTTACGGCGAAGACGCCAAACAGGAAGTGAGCTCATATCTCAGCAACCCATTGATCTATTATAACCAAACTTTGTACATGGACTCAGGACCCAATCAGGGGGACGCTCAAGAAATCTGGTGACCTTTGACCTCTAGGGGGCGCTGTAATTTAAAAACATGCCTTTTGGCCTGTAGCTGCTGTTGTGCTTAGAATTAAAATGCACTAGTGGTGTCGGGTAATACTGTTGGAGGTCCTTAGGCCGACCCAAGCCAACGTGTGATATCATCGTTATTGATTCGGCCGCCATATTGGATTAAATCAAAAACACGTACAAGTTTTCGCAGATCACAAATTTCAGCGGATCCTCACCAAAATTGGCAGAGACCATCTTTAGACCATGCCTTATCAGTGTATTTTTTTCTGGAACAATTGATAGAAGCGTTCGCCTGTAACAGCCAATCGAAATTTGCGGCAAAGCCGCCAAACAGGAAGTGAGCTCATATCTCAGCAACGCTTTCATGTATCAAAACCAAACTTAGTACATGGTCCTCAGGACCCATCAGGAGGACGCTCAATAAATTTGGTGACCTTTGACCTCTAGGGGGCTCTGGAATTGGCAAAAATGTATTTTGGCCTGTAGTTGCTGCATTATTCTGCAATGGAGGTCAATGGCAGCCCATAAAACCGTCTGGTTCATCCTGATGATGCACAAATAATTTGTTGACCTTTGACCTCTATGGGGGCATTGAAATCACAGCAAGCATGATCATATCTCAATCGATCTTTTATTTTTGATGTGAAACTGATGACAGCAAGTTCCATCTAGTTCATTCTAATGTGTGCGTGCAAGGGTGGGACGGGGTGGGATGGGCAGGGGTGGTTGCGGCGGTGGGCTGGCTGGGGGAGGGGGCGGCGACACTCAGCCCTGGTTCAGCCCCACAAAATCAGTTATGTTTTGATGTGAAACTTGACCTTGTAACTCAGCCAATCTTGGGTTGTTTGGCATGGAACTTGCTGTGACTGCTTAATGCTATATGCCTGATGCCACAGCATTGAGTTGCATGGCAAATCTGGCCTGCTGATCTCTCTGCTTGGCCCCCACATTGCTGCTTGCAGCTATATTTGGGGGCCAAGCAGCGAAGCTGCGAAGGCACCCATTGTTTTTCTATCTTTTCTTATTATTATGCAACTTTCTTCCGCCATGGAAGTCAATGGCAGCCCATAGAACCGTCTGGTAAAAAGTTGTGAAATTTGGCACACTGATTAGGGACAGTCCCATGATTAATGTCACCAAGTTTCATGATGGCACCTCAAGCACTCTAGCGCCACCAACAGGCCAAATTTGGACGTGCGTTCACGCAAGTAACTTTTGACCCGTTTGTCCGATTGTCAAAAATGAGGTATCGTTGGAATCCTTGGACCAAGCCGAGTTCAACGCACCCTATGACGTCATTTTCCGCCATGATGGATTTTCCGCCATATTGGATTTTATCGAAAGTGAAACTAAAGTTTCACGCCTCACATAGTTTGTCCGATTTTAACGAAACTTAATACATATGATCTTCAGACCAATCCGCACAAAAGTTATCGATTTTTGTCTTCGGAATTAAAACCGTTCGCCCGTAACAGCCAATCGAAATTTGCGGCGAAGCCGCCAAACAGGAAGTGAGCTCATATCTCAGCAACCCATTGATCTATCATAACCAAACTTAGTCCATGGACTCAGGACCCAATCAGGGGGACGCACAAGAAATTTGGTGACCTTTGACCTCTAGGGGGCGCTGTAATTAAGAAACATGCCTTTTGGCCTGTAGCAGCAGTTGTGCTTAGAATTGAAACCCATTAGTGGTGTCTGGTACTACTGTTGAAGGTCCTTAGGCCAACCCAAGCCAACTTGTGATGTCATCGTAATTGATTCGGCCGCCATATTGAATTTAATCAAAAACACGTACAAGTTTTCGCAGGTCACAAATTTAATCTGTTCTTCACCAAAATTGGTAGAGACCATCTTCAGACCATGCCTGATGAGTGCATTGCTTTCTGGAACAATTGACAGAAGCATTGACCTGTACCAGCCAATCGAAACTTGCGGCGAAGCCGCCAAACAGGAAGTGAGCTCATATCTCAGCAACGCTTTCATGTATCAAAACCAAATTTAGTACATGTACCTCAGACCCCATCGGGAGGACGCTCAAGAAATTTGGTGACATTTGACCTCTAGGGGGCACCGTAATTGACAAAAATGCATTTTGGCCAGTAGTTGCTGATGCGCATTATTTTGCAATGGAAGTCAATGGCAGCCCATAGAACCGTCTGGTAAAAAGTTATACAATTTTGCACACTAATTGGGGACAGTCCAATAATTCATTTCACCAAGTTTCATGCCGGCACCTCAAGCGCTCTAGCGCCACCAACAGGCCAAAGTTGGACTTGTGTTTACGGACGTAACTTTTGACCTGTTGACCCGAATGGCAAAATGAGGTATCATTGGAATCCTTGGGCCAAGCCGAGTTCAACACACCCTATGACGTCAATTGTTGACCTCTATGTTTAAATCACAGCAAGTGTGATCATATCTCAGTCAATCTTTTATTTTTGATGTGAAACTGATGACAGCGAGTTCCATCCAGTTAATTCTAATGCGTGCGTGCAAGGGTGGGGCGGGGTGGGACGGGACGGGCAGGGGCGGTTGCGGCGGTGGGCTGGCTGGGTGAGGGGGCGGCGACACTCAGCCCTGGTTCAGCCACACAAAATCAGTTATGTTTTGATGTGAAACTTGACCTTGTAACTCAGCCAATCTTGGGTTGTTTGACATGGAACTTGTTGTGACTGCTTAATGCTATATGCCTGATGCCACGGCATTGAGTTGCATGGCAAATCTGGACTTCTGGACTGCTGAACTGCCTGCTTGGCCCCCTCATTGCTGCTTGCAGCTATATTTGGGGGCCAAGCAGCGAAGCTGCGAAGCACCCATTGTGTTTCTATGAATTCTTATTATTGGGGGCCAAGCAGCGAAGCTGCGAAGGCACCCATTGTGTTTCTATCTTTTCTTATTGGGGGCCAAGCAGCGAAGCTGCGAAGGCACCCATTGTGTTTCTATGATTTCTTATTATTATTATTTAACATCTTTCCTCTGCCATTGAAGTCTATGGCAGCCCATAGAACCGTCTGGTAAAAAGTTGTGAAATTTGGCACACTGATTGGGGATAGTACATTGATTAATTTCACCAAGTTTCATGTCGGCACCTCGAGGGCTCTAGCGCCACCAACAGGCCAAAGTTTGACGTGCGTTCACGCACGTAACTTTTGACCTGTTGACCCGATTTTGAAAAATGAGGTATCGTTGGAATCCTTGGACCAAGCCGAGTTCAACGCACCCTATGACGTCATTTTCCGCCATGATGGATTTTCCGCCATATTGGATTTTAGTGAAAGTGAAACTAAAACTTCACAGGTCACAAATTTTGTCCGATCGTCACCAAACTTGACACACATGCTCTTCAGACCAAGCCGCACAAAAGTTATCACTTTTCGTCTTCGGAACTCAAACCGTTTGACCGTAACAGCCAATCGAAATATGCGGCGAAGCCGCCAAACAGGAAGTGAGCTCATATCTCAGCAACCCATTCATCTATCATAACCAAACTTAGTACATGGACTCACGACCCAATCAGGGGGAGGCTCAAAAAATCTGGTGACCTTTGACCTCTAGGGGGCGCTGTAATTAAGAAACATGCCTTTTGGCCTGTAGCTGCTGTTTTGCTTAGAATTAAAATGCACTAGTGGTGTCTGGTAATACTGTTGGAGGTCCTTAGGCCGACCCAAGCCGACTTGTGATGTCATCGTAATTGATTCGGCCGCCATATTGGATTTAATCAAAAACACGTACACGTTTTTGCAGGTCACAAATTTCATCTGTTCTTCACCAAAATTGGTAGAGACCATCTTCAGACAATGCCTGATGAGTGCATTGCTTTCTGGAACAATTGACAGAAGCATTGACCTGTACCAGCCAATCGAAATTTGCGGCGAAGCCGCCAAACAGGAAGTGATTTCATATCTCAGCAACGCTTTCATGTATAAAAACCAAACTTAGTACATGTACCTCAGACCACATCGGGAGGACGCTCAAGAAATTTGGTGACATTTGACCTCTAGGGGGCTCCGTAATTGACAAAAATGCATTTTGGCCAGTAGTTGCTGATGCGCATTATTTTGCAATGGAAGTCAATGGCAGCCCATAGAACCGTCTGGTAAAAAGTTATACAATTTTGCACACTAATTGGGGACAGTCCAATAATTCATTTCACCAAGTTTCATGCCGGCACCTCAAGCGCTCTAGCGCCACCAACAGGCCAAAGTTGGACTTGTGTTTACGGACGTAACTTTTGACCTGTTGACCCGAATGGCAAAATGAGGTATCATTGGAATCCTTGGGCCAAGCCGAGTTCAACACACCCTATGACGTCAATTGTTGACCTCTGTGTTTAAATCACAGCAAGTGTGATCATATCTCAGTCAATCTTTTATTTTTGATGTGAAACTGATGACAGCAAGTTCCATCTAGTTCATTCTAATGTGTGCGTGCAAGGGTGGGACGGGGTGGGATGGGCAGAGGCGGTTGCGGCGGTGGGCTGGCTGGGGGAGGGGGCTGCGACACTCAGCCCTGGTTCAGCCCCACAAAATCAGTTATGTTTTGATGTGAAACTTGACCTTGTAACTCAGCCAATCTTGGGTTGTATGGCATGGAACTTGCTGTGACTGCTTAACCCTTAAGAACGTAACTATCCGTAAAAGCGTACCGTCACACTTTTGTGTTTGGAATGTTGCTACATAAGTATTCTAATTGCTGCTTAACAATGGGCTACCACTGGTTGGCTAACATGGGCTGACATTGTACATTCTCAAAGTCAAAAATGGTCTCTCGCAAATCACTTTGCCACTACCATTTTGTTATGTCCACATTTTGCAGATCTAGTTTATATTATGATTGTGTGGTCGGGCTATACTGTACATGACAAAATTCACGGAAGTGGCAAGTATTGGGAAGACGTTTATTTACAGGAGGCTACAAATGTTTCTAGCTTCACTGCCATTTATTGCCATATTTCTGAATGTCAGTCATTACACCAAGCACAATAAAACAAGCAAAATGAGTGATTTTTCTAAATTAAATGATGATGTTATTCAGTGTTTAGTCAAATCTCATGGCCACTGAAAAGATGAAAATCAAAATGACCGCGAAATGTACGGAATGCTGGAAACAAACATCGTTCATTCACGAGCTATGAAGCTTTCAGTAACGCACGGCTCAGGAAACCTAGTTTGCTACATTCATGACATTAAAACTCGCACAAGAAATGCGCATACATCTTCATCTTGTCCCATTATAATCACAGCTTTATTTGCGCAATAGCAGTGCATCCATCAAGTCCGTCAATGCAAAACATTACAGCGACCGGCATCTCGAAGTTCATTCATTCAGAAAACATTCGTAGTATTTACAGACGCTATACAATTTCATCGATAATATTAGTCATGGCACATTTGAAAAGGCGTCAGCTTACTGATGAAGAGATCAGGGTTATTTTTACATCTAATGACGACTCTGATGTGGACATTGAACATCCGTCTGAGGTAAGAGCAGAGATATTTGCGTGTCCTGTTATCCTCGTGACAATTGTAACACGTTGTCAGCGCGACTTCATTTGCGTAATCAGGTGCATGCATGCAACACATGTGATCACATGATGAAAGCATGTGTGTGTGTGGTACTTTGCAATATTCACTTGAAATAAAACAGACCAGGGGCCTCATGTACAAAGCTTGCATACGCACAAAAATGCTGCGTACGTCACTTCTCACGCTCACGTGCGGATGTACGAAGGCTGACTTGAACGTGAGAATGTGAGGTCCTCCACGCAAACTTCATGTCTGGCGTAGGCCTGCGCACATTTCCAATGTGTATCGTCAGTTGGCGACACTTAGAGGCAATGCAGCGCAACAACATTAGTTGATCGCGAGTCTAGGCCTTTATTTGCACAGTATATTGTGAAACGTGGGTTATTAAAAATGATAACACTTCGAAAGTAGTTGACCTTTGACCTGTAGGGGGTGCTGCAATTAGCAATATTGCATTTTGATCTGTAGTTGCGATGTGTTTTATCAATCTTTTATTTTTGGATGTGAAACAGATGACAACATATTCCATCCAGTTAATTCTAATGCGTGCGTGGTAGGGCGGGGCGGGACGGGGTGGGACGGACAGGGGTGATTAGGTGGGGGGGCTGGCTGGCGGAGGCGGTGGCAATACTCAGCCCTGTTTCAGCCCTACAAAATCAGTTATGTTTGATGTGACACTTGTTGAAAGTGTTGATCGCGACTGTCTGCTGAGTTCTATCTTGTCGCCGTGGCTACTCCGGCCTATACTACTGCTTGGCCCCCTCATTGCTGCTTGCAGCTATATTTATTATTATACCTTCTTCCGTCATTGAAGTCAATGGCAGCCCATAGAACCGTCTGGTAAAAAGTTGTGAAATTTGGCACACCGATTGTGGACAGTCCCATGATTAATTTCACCAAGTTTCATGTCGGCTCCTCGAGGGCTCTAGCGCCACCAACAGGCCAAAGTTGGACGTGCGTTCACGCACGTAACTTTTGACCTGTTGATCCAATTTTGAAAAATGAGGTACCGTTGGAATCCTTGGACCAAGCCGAGTTCAACGCACCCTATGACGTCATTTTCCGCCATGATGGATTTTCCGCCATATTGGATTTTAGTGAAAGTGAAACTAAAACTTCACAGGTCACAAATTTTGTCCGATCGTCACCAAACTTGACACACATGCTCTACAGACCAAGCCGCACAAAAGTTATCACTTTTCGTCTTCGGAACTCAAACCGTTTGACCGTAACAGCCAATCGAAGTTTGCGGCGAAGCCGCCAAACAGGAAGTGAGCTCATATCTCAGCAACCCATTCATCTGTCATAACCAAACTTAGTACATGTACTCAGGACCCAATCAGGGGGACGCTCAAGAAATCTGGTGACCTTTGACCTCTAGGGGGCGCTGTAATTAAGAAACATGCCTTTTGGCCTGTAGCTGCAGTTGTGTTTAGAATTAAAATGCACTAGTGGTGTCTGTTAAACCTGTTGGAGGTCCTTAGGCCGACCCAAGCCAACTTGTGATGTCATCGTAATTGATTCGGCCGCCATATTGGATTTAATCAAAAACATGTAAAAATTTTCGCGGGTCACAAATTTCAGCGGATCCTCACCAAAATTGGCAGAGATCATCTTCAGACCATGCCTTATCAGTGCTTTGCTTTCTGGAACAATTGACAGAAGCATTCGGCTGTAACAGCCAATCGAAACTTGCGGCGAAGCCGCCAAACAGGAAGTGAGCTCATATCTCAGCAACCCTTGCATGTATCAAAGCCAAACTTGGTGCATGGACTCAGGACCCAATCAGGGGGACGCTCAAAAAATCTGGTGACCTTTGACCTCAAGGGGGCGCTGTAATTAAGAAACATGCCTTTTGGCCTGTAGCTGCTGTTGTGCTTAGAAACTGAGCTCATATCTCAGCAACCCATTCCCCTATCATCACCAAACTGAGTACATGGACTCAGGACCCAATCAGGGAGATGCTCAAGAAATCTGGTGACCTTTGACCTCTAGGGGGCGCTGTAATTAAGAAACATGCCTTTTGGCCTGTAGCTGCAGTTGTGCTTAGAATTAAAACGCACTAGTGGTGTCTGATAATACTGTTGGAGGTCCTTTGGTTTACCCAAGTCAACTTGTGATGTCATCGTAATTGATTCGGTCATCATATTGGATTTAATCAAAAACACGTACAAGTTTTTGCAGGTCACAAATTTCAGCGGATCCTCACCAAAATTGGCAGAGACAATCTTCAGACCATGCCTTATCAGTGCATTGCTTTCTGGAACAATTGACAGAATCATTCGCCCGTAACAGCCAATCAAAATTTGTGGCGAAGCCGCCAAACAGGAAGTGAGCTCATATCTCAGCAACCCTGCCATGTATCATCACCAAACTTACTACATATATTCATGACCCCATTAGGAGGACGCTCAAAACATTTGGTGACCTTTGACCTGTAGGGGGTGCTGCAATTAGCAATATTACATTTTGATCTGTAGTTGCTGATGTGTTTTATCAATCTTTTATTTTTTGATGTGAAACTGATGACAACATGTTCCATCCAGTTAATTCTAATGCGTACGTGCAAGGGCAGGGCAGGGCAGGACGGGGTGGGACCGGCAGGGGTGATTAGGTGGGGGGGCTGGCTGGCGGAGGCGGCGGCAATACTCAGCCCTGTTTCAGCCCTACAAAGTCAGTTATGTTTTGATGTGACACTTGTTGAAAGTGTTGATTGCGACTGTCTGCTGAGTTCTATCTTGTTGCCGTGGCTACTCTGGCCTATACTGCTTGGCCCCCTCATTGCTGCTTGCAGCTATATTTGGGGGCCAAGCAGCGAAGCTGCGAAGCCCCATTGTGTTTCTATGAATTCTTATTATTATTATTATTATTATTTAACATCTTTCTTCCGCCATGGGAGTCTATGGCAGCCCATAGAACAGTCTGGTAAAAAGTTGTGAAATTTGGCACATTGATTGGGGACAGGCCAAAAATTAATTGCACCAAGTTTCATGCCGGCACCTCCAGCGCTCTAGCGCCACCAACAGGCCAAAGTTGGACGTGCGTTCACGCACGTAACTTTTGACCTGTTGATCCGATTTTGAAAAATGAGGTACCGTTGGAATCCTTGGACCAAGCCGAGTTCAACGCACCCTATGACGTCATTTTCCGCCATGATGGATTTTCCGCCATATTGGATTTTAGTGAAAGTGAAACTAATTTTTCACAGGTCACAAATTTTGTCCGATCGTCACCAAACTTGACACACATGATCTTCAGACCATGCCTCATTAATGCATTGTTTTCTGTCTTCGGAACTAAAACCGTTCGCGCGTAACAGCCAATCGAAGTTTGCGGCGAAGCCGCCAAACAGGAAGTGAGCTCATATCTCAGCAACCCTTTCATCTGTCATAACCAAACTTAGCACATGGACTTATAACCCCATCAGTAGGGCACTCAAAAAATCTGTTGACCTTTGACCTCTAGGGGGCGCTGTAATTAGCAAAAAGGCATTTTTGCCTTTAGCTGTTGATGTGTTTGGAATTAAAACATACTAGTGGTGTCTGGTAGTACTTTTGGATGTTCTTAGGCTGACCCAGGCCAACTTGTGATGTCAACATAATTGTTTCGGCCGCCATATTGGATTTAATCAAAAACACTAAAACGTTTTCACTGGTCACAAATTTCATCTGATTTTCACCAAAATTGGCTCAGACCATCTTCAGACCATGCCTTATCAGTGTTTCATTTTCTACAACGATTGACAAAAGCATTCGCCCGTAACAGCCAATCGAAATTGGTGGCGAAGCCGCCAAACAGGAAATTACCTTGTAACTCAGCCAATCTTGGGTTGTTTGGCATGGAACTTGTTGTGACTGCTTATGTAACTGCATTGAGTTGCATGACAAATTTGGACTGCTGAACTCTCTGCTTGGCCCCCTCATTGCTGCTTGCAGCTATATTTATTATTATTATTTAACATCTTTCTTCCGCCATGGGAGTCTATGGCAGCCCATAGAACAGTCTGGTAAAAAGTTGTGAAATTTGGCACATTGATTGGGGACAGGCCAAAAATTAATTGCACCAAGTTTCATGCCGGCACCTCCAGCGCTCTAGCGCCACCAACAGGCCAAAGTTGGACGTGCGTTCACGCACGTAACTTTTGACCCGTTGATCCGATTTTGTAAAATGAGGTACCGTTGGAATCCTTGGACCAAGCCGAGTTCAACGCACTCTATGACGTCATTTTCCGCCATGATGGATTTTCCGCAATATTGGATTTTAGTGAAAGTGAAACTAATTTTTCACAGGTCACAAATTTTGTCCGATCGTCACCAAACTTGACACACATGATCTTCAGACCATGCCTCATTAATGCATTGTTTTTTGTCTTCGGAACTAAAACCGTTCGCCCGTAACAACCAATCGAAATATGCGGCGAAGCCGCCAAACAGGAAGTGAGCTCATATCTCAGCAACCCTTTCATCTATCATAACCAAACTAAGTACATGGACTCAGGACCCAATCAGAGGGACGCTCAAGAAATTTGGTGACCTTTGACCTCTAGGGGGCGCTGTAATTAAGAAACATGCCTTTTGGCCTGTAGCTGCAGGTGTGTTTAGAATTAAAATGCACTAGTGGTGTCTGTTAATATTGTTGGAGGTCCTTAGGCCGACCCAAGCCAACTTGTGATGTCATCGTAATTGATTCGGCCGCCATATTGGATTTAATCAAAAACACGTACAAGTTTTCGCAGGTCACAAATTTCATCTGTTCTTCACCAAAATTGGTAGAGACCATCTTCAGACCATGCCTGATGAGTGCATTGCTTTCTGGAACAATTGACAGAAGCATTGACCTGTACCAGCCAATCGAAATTTGCGGCGAAGCCGCCAAACAGGAAGTGATTTCATATCTCAGCAACGCTTTCATGTATCAAAACCAAACTTAGTTCATGTACCTCAGACCCCATCGGGAGGACGCTCAAGAAATTTGGTGACATTTGACCTCTAGGGGGCTCCGTAATTGACAAAAATGCATTTTGGCCAGTAGTTGCTGATGCGCATTATTTTGCAATGGAAGTCAATGGCAGCCCATAGAACCGTCAGGTAAAAAGTTATACAATTTTGCACACTAATTGGGGACAGTCCAATAATTCATTTCACCAAGTTTCATGCCGGCACCTCAAGCGCTCTAGCGCCACCAACAGGCCAAAGTTGGACTTGTGTTTACGGACGTAACTTTTGACCTGTTGACCCGAATGGCAAAATGAGGTATCATTGGAATCCTTGGGCCAAGCCGAGTTCAACACACCCTATGACGTCAATTGTTGACCTCTATGTTTAAATCACAGCAAGTGTGATCATATCTCAGTCAATATTTTATTTTTGATGTGAAACTGATGACAGCGAGTTCCATCCAGTTAATTCTAATGCGTGCGTGCAAGGGTGGGGCGGGGTGGGACGGGCAGGGGCGGTTGCGGCGGTGGGCTGGCTGGGTGAGGGGGCGGCGACACTCAGCCCTGGTTCAGCCACACAAAATCAGTTATGTTTTGATGTGAAACTTGACCTTGTAACTCAGCCAATCTTGGGTTGTTTGACATGGAACTTGTTGTGACTGCTTAATGCTATATGTCTGATGCAACAACATTGACTTACATGCAAATCTGGCCTGCTGATCTATCTGCTTGGCCCCCTCATTGCTGCTTGCAGCTATATTTGGGGGCCAAGCAGCGAAGCTGCGAAGGCACCCATTGTGTTTCTTAGTTTTCTTATTGGGGGCCAAGCAGCGAAGCTGCGAAGGCACCCATTGTGTTTCTAGCTTTTCCTATTATTATTACACATCTTTCCTCTGCCATTGAAGTCTATGGCAGCCCATAGAACCGTCTGGTGAAAAGTTGTGAAATTTGGCACACTAATTAGGCTGCGGCCCAGAATTAATTTCACCAAGTTTCGAGTCCGCACCACGAGCGCTCTAGCGCCACCAACAGGCCAAATTTGGACATGCGTTCATGCATGTAACTTCTGACCCGTTGGCCCGATTTTGAAAAATGAGGTACCATTGGAATCCTTGGACCAGGCCGAGTTCAACGCACCCTATGACGTCATTTTCCGCCATGATGGATTTTCCGCCATATTGGATTTTAGTGAAAGTGAAACTAATTTTTCACAGGTCACAAATTTTGTCCGATCGTCACCAAACTTGACATACATGATCTTCAGACCAAGCCTAACAAAAGTTGTGGTGTTTTGTCTTCGGAACTTAAACCGTTCACCCGTAATATCCAATTGAAACTTGCGGCAAAGCCGCCAAACAGGAAGTGAGCTCATATCTCAGCAACCCATTCATCTATCATAACCAAACTAAGTACATGGACTCAGGACCCAATCAGGGGGACGCTCAAGAAATTTGGTGACCTTTGACCTCTAGGGGGCGCTGTAATTAAGAAACATGCCTTTTGGCCTGTAGCAGCAGTTGTGCTTAGAATTAAAACACACTAGTGGTGTCTGGTACTACTGTTGAAGGTCCTTAGGTCAACCCAAGCAAACTTGTGATGTCATCGTAATTGATTCGGCCGCCATATTGAATTTAATCAAAAACACGTACAAGTTTTCGCAGGTCACAAATTTCATCTGTTCTTCACCAAAATTGGTAGAGACCATCTTCAGACCATGCCTGATGAGTGCATTGCTTTCTGGAACAATTGACAGAAGTATTGACCTGTACCAGCCAATCGAAATTTGCGGCGAAGCCGCCAAACAGGAAGTGATTTCATATCTCAGCAACGCTTTCATGTATCAAAACCAAATTTAGTACATGTACCTCAGACCCCATCGGGAGGACGCTCAAGAAATTTGGTGACATTTGACCTCTAGGGGGCACCGTAATTGACAAAAATGCATTTTGGCCAGTAGTTGCTGATGCGCATTATTTTGCAATGGAAGTCAATGGCAGCCCATAGAACCGTCTGGTAAAAAGTTATACAATTTTGCACACTAATTGGGGACAGTCCAATAATTCATTTCACCAAGTTTCATGCCGGCACCTCAAGCGCTCTAGCGCCACCAACAGGCCAAAGTTGGACTTGTGTTTACGGACGTAACTTTTGACCTGTTGACCCGAATGGCAAAATGAGGTATCATTGGAATCCTTGGGCCAAGCCGAGTTCAACACACCCTATGACGTCAATTGTTGACCTCTATGTTTAAATCACAGCAAGTGTGATCATATCTCAGTCAATCTTTTATTTTTGATGTGAAACTGATGACAGCGAGTTCCATCCAGTTAATTCTAATGTGTGCGTGCAAGGGTGGGGCGGGGTGGGATGGGCAGGGGCGGTTGCGGCGGTGGGCTGGCTGGGGTAGGGGGCGGCGACACTCAGCCCTGGTTCAGCCCCACAAAATCAGTTATGTTTTGATGTGAAACTTGACCTTGTAACTCAGCCAATCTTGGGTTGTATGGCATGGAACTTGCTGTGACTGCTTAAGGCTATATGTCTGATGCAACGCATTGACTTACATGGCAAATCTGGCCTGCTGATCTCACTGCTTGGCCCCCTCATTGCTGCTTGCAGCTATATTTATTATAAATCCTCTGCCATTGAAGTCTATGGCAGCCCATAGAACCGTCTGGTGAAAAGTTGTGAAATTTGGCACACTAATTAGGCAGTACCCCTTGATTAATTTCACCAAGTTTCAAGTCTGCACCCCGAGCGCTCTAGCGCCACCAACAGGCCAAAGTTGGACATGCTTTCACGCACGTAACTTCTGACCCGTTGGCTCGATTTTGAAAAATGAGCTATCCTTGGAATCCTTGGACCAAGCAGAGTTCAACGCACCCTATGACGTCATTTTCCGCCATGATGGATTTTCCGCCATATTGGATTTTAGTGAAAGTGAAACTAATCTTTCACAGGTCACAAATTTTGTCCGATCGTCACCAAACTTGACACACATGATCTTCAGGCCATGCCTCATTAATGCATTGCTTTTTGTCTTCGGAACTAAAACCGTTCGCGCGTAACAGCCAATCGAAATTTGCGGCAAAGCCGCCAAACAGGAAGTGAGCTCATATCTCAGCAACCCATAAATCTATCATAACCAAACTTAGTACATGGACTCAGGACCCAATCAGGGGGACGCTCAAGAAATCTGGTGACCTTTGACCTCTAGGGGGCGCTGTAATTAAGAAACATGCCTTTTGGCCTGTAGCTGCAGTTGTGCTTAGAATTAAAACACACTAGTGGTATCTGGTAATGCTGTTGGAGGTCCTTAGGCCGACCCAAGCCGACTTGTGATGTCATCGTAATTGATTCGGCCGCCATATTTGATTTAATCAAAAACACGTACAAGTTTTCGCAGGTCACAAATTTCATCTGTTCTTCACCAAAATTGGTAGAGACCATCTTCAGACCATGCCTGATGAGTGCATTGCTTTCTGGAACAATTGACAGAAGCATTGACCTGTACCAGCCAATCGAAATTTGCGGCGAAGCCGCCAAACAGGAAGTGATTTCATATCTCAGCAACGCTTTCATGTATCAAAACCAAATTTAGTACATGTACCTCAGACCCAATCGGGAGGACGCTCAAGAAATTTGGTGACATTTGACCTCTAGGGGGCACCGTAATTGACAAAAATGCATTTTGGCCAGTAGTTGCTGATGCGCATTATTTTGCAATGGAAGTCAATGGCAGCCCATAGAACCATCTGGTAAAAAGTTATAAAATTTTGCACACTTATTGGGGACAGTCCAATAATTCATTTCACCAAGTTTCATGCCGGCACCTCAAGCGCTCTAGCGCCACCAACAGGCCAAAGTTGGACTTGTGTTCACGGACGTAACTTTTGACCTGTTGACCCGAATGGCAAAATGAGGTATCATTGGAATCCTTGGGCCAAGCCGAGTTCAACACACCCTATGACGTAAATTTTTGACCTCTGTGTTTAAATCACAGCAAGTGTGATCATATCTCAGTCAATCTTTTATGTGAAACTGATGACAGAAAGTTCCATCTAGTTCATTCTAATGTGTGCGTGCAAGGGTGGGACGGGGTGGGATGGGCAGGGGCGGTTGCGGCGGTGGGCTGGCTGGGGGAGGGGGCGGCGACACTCAGCCCTGGTTCAGCCCCACAAAATCAGTTATGTTTTGATGTGAAACTTGACCTTGTAACTCAGCCAATCTTGGGTTGTATGGCTTGGAACTTGCTGTGACTGCTTAAGGCTATATGTCTGATGCAACGGCATTGACTTACATGGCAAATCTGGCCTGCTGATCTCACTGCTTGGCCCCCTCATTGCTGCTTGCAGCTATATTTGGGGGCCAAGCAGCGAAGCTGCGCGGCAACCCCTAGTGATTCTACCTTTTCTTATTATTATTATTATTACACATCTTTCCGCTGCCATTGAAGTCTATGGCAGCCCATAGAACCGTACAGTAAAAAGTTGTGAAATTTGGCACATTCATTCCATACCTTCCCATATTCCATTTCACAAATTTTCAAGTCTGAACCCCAGGCAGTCTAGCGCCACCAATGTCTCAAAGTTGGCGTTGCATCCATGCACTTAACTTTTCAACCGTATGTCCAATTTTGAACATCCATATACAGTTGGAACCCCTGGACCGGCCTGAGTTCACTGACTCCTATTACATAACTTTCCGCCATATTGGACCTCCGCCATATTGGATTTCATCAAAAACTCTTAAAAGTTTTCATAGGTCACAAACTTCATCCAATTTTCACGAAACTTGCCACAGATGATCTTCAGACCATGCCTCATAATTGCATTGCCTTTGACACCCATACTCACAACTGGTCGCCAATCACGACCAATCAAAATTGGCGGCGAAGCCGCCAAACAGGAAGTGAACTCAGATCTCGGTAAGGCTTTCACATATCAAAACCAAACTCAGTACATGGACTCAGGACCCAATTAGGAGGAGGCTCAATAAATTTCATGACTTTTGACCTACAGGTGGCGCTATAATTAACAAAAGTATGTTTTGGCCTCTATGGGGTGATGTGTTTGAAATTAAAACATTTTAGTTATCTCTGTTAATACTTTGGGAGGGCCTTAGGCTGACACATATCAGCTTTTGACATTAACATAATTGATTGGACCGCCATATTGGATTTCATCAAAAACCTTAAAACGTTTTCACAGGTCACAAATTTCATCCAATTTTCACGAAACTTGGCACAGATGATCTTCAGACCAACCGTCACAAACACATTGCTTTTTGGACCTTTATTCAAAACAAGTCAGTCGTGACGACCAATCGAAATTGGCGGCGAAGCCTCCAAACAGGAAGTGAAATGTTATCTCCGCCAAGCTTTCACGTATCAAAACCAAACTCGGTACAAAGGCTCAGGACCCAATTAGGAGAATGCTCAATAAATTTGGTGACTTTTGACCACTATGGGGGCGCTATAATCACAGGAAGTAGGCTCATATCTCAGCAACACTTTCACATATCAAAACCAAACTTGGTATATGGACTTGGAACCCCTCCCTGAGGACACACAATCAATTTGGTGACCTTCGACCACTAGGGGGGCGCTAGAGTTACAGGAAGTTAGCTTCTATCTCAGCAACGCTTTCACATATCAAAACCAAACTTGATTCATAGACTTGGGACCCCATCCTGAGGACACACAAAACATTTAGTGTACTTTGACGACCACTAGGGGCGCTATAATTAGCAATACTTTCTCGCATCAACCTCAAACTTAGTACGTGGACTAGTGGTCACAACCTGAGGACGCACAATAAATTTGGTGACTTTTGACCACTAGGGGTGCTATAATTAGCAAGACTTTCTCGTATCAACACCAAACTTGGGACGTGGACTCATGAACACATCCTGAATAGCTACAATACATTTGGTGTCTTTTGACCACTAGGGAAAACTATGACTTGAATTAGGCTCATATCTTACTAACGCTTTCATGGATTGAAACCAAACTTTGTACATGGACTCAAGACCCAATCCCAATCCAATTCAATCCAATCCAATCAACAATCACATGAAGTAGGCTCATATCTCAACAATCCAAATCCAATCCCAATCCAATCCAATCCAGTCCAATTCAATCCCATACAATCAACAATCACATGAAGTAGGCTCATACCTCAGCAATCCCAATCCAGTCCAATCAAATCTAATCCAGTCCAGTCCAATCCAGTCCAATCCAATCCAATCCAGTCCAGTACAATCCAATCTAGTCCAGTCCAGTCCAATTCAATCCAATCCAATCAACAATCACTTGAAGTAGGCTCATATCTCAGCAATGCCAATCCAATCCAGTCCATTCCAATCCAATCCAGTCCTGTCCTATTCAGTCCAGTCCAATCCCAATCCAATCCAGTCCAGTCCAATTCAATCCAATCCAGTCCAGTACAATCCAATCCAGTCCAGTCCAGTCCAATTCAATCCAATCCAATCAACAATCACATGAAGTAGGCTCATATCTCAGCAATCCCAATCCAATCCAATCCAGTCCAGTCCAGTCCATTCCAATCCGATCCAATCCAATCCAATCCAATCCTGTCCAATTCTGTCCAGTCCAATCCCAATCCAATCCAGTCCAATTCAATCCAATCCAATCAACAATCACATGAAGTAGGTTCATATTTCAGCAATCCCAATCCAGTCCAATCAAATCTAATCCAGTCCAGTCCAATCCAGTCCAATCCAATCCAATCCAATCCAGTCCAGTCCAGTCCAGTCCAGTCCAGTCCAGTACAATCCAGTCCAGTCCAGTCCAATTCAATCCAATCCAATCAACAATCACATGAAGTAGTCTCATATCTCAGCAATCCCAATCCAGTCCAATCAAATCCAATCCAGTCCAGTCCAATCCAATGCAGTCCAATTAAATCCAATCCAATCAACAATCACATGAAGTAGGCTCATATCTCTGCAATCCCAATCCCAATCCAGTCCAGTCCAATCCAATCCAATTCAATCCAATCCAATCAACAATCACATGAAGTAGGCTCATATCTCAGCAATCCAAATCCAATCCAATCCAGTCCATTCCATTCCAATCCAATCCTGTCCAATTCAGTCCAGTCCAATCCCAATCCAATCCAGTCCAATTCAATCCAATCCAATCAACAATCACATCAAGTAGGCTCATATCTCAGCAATCCCAATCCAATCCAGTCCATTCCATTCCAATCCAATCCAGTCCAGTCCTGTCCAATTCAGTCCAGTCCAATCCCAATCCAATCCAATCCAGTCCAATTCAATCCAATCCAATCAACAATCACATGAAGTAGTCTCATATCTCAGCAATCCCAATCCAGTCCAATCAAATCCAATCCAGTCCAGTCCAATCCAATGCAGTCCAATTAAATCCAATCCTATCAACAATCACATGAAGTAGGCTCATATCTCTGCAATCCCAATCCCAATCCAGTCCAGTCCAATCCAATCCAATTCAATCCAATCCAATCAACAATCACATGAAGTAGGCTCATATCTCAGCAATCCAAATCCAATCCAATCCAGTCCATTCCATTCCAATCCAATCCTGTCCAATTCAGTCCAGTCCAATCCCAATCCAATCCAGTCCAATTCAATCCAATCCAATCAACAATCACATCAAGTAGGCTCATATCTCAGCAATCCCAATCCAATCAAATCCAGTCCATTCCAATCCAATCCAATCCAGTCCAGTCCTGTCCAATTCAGTCCAGTCCAATCCCAATCCAATCCAATCCAGTCCAATTCAATCCAATCCAATCAACAATCACATGAAGTAGTCTCATATCTCAGCAATCCTAATCCAGTCCAGTCCAATCCAATGCAGTCCAATTAAATCCAATCCAATCAACAATCACATGAAGTAGGCTCATATCTCTGCAATCCCAATCCCAATCCAGTCCAGTCCAATCCAATCCAATTCAATCCAATCCAATCAACAATCACATGAAGTAGGCTCATATCTCAGCAATCCAAATCCAATCCAATCCAGTCCATTCCATTCCAATCCAATCCTGTCCAATTCAGTCCAGTCCAATCCCAATCCAATCCAGTCCAATTCAATCCAATCCAATCAACAATCACATCAAGTGGGCTCATATCTCAGCAATCCCAATCCAATCCAATCCAGTCCATTCCAATCCAATCCAATCCAGTCCAGTCCAGTCCTGTCCAATTCAGTCCAGTCCAATCCCAATCCAATCCAATCCAGTCCAATTCAATCCAATCCAATCAACAATCACATGAAGTAGTCTCATATCTCAGCAATCCCAATCCAGTCCAATCAAATCCAATCCAGTCCAGTCCAATCCAATGCAGTCCAATTAAATCCAATCCAATCAACAATCACATGAAGTAGGCTCATATCTCTGCAATCCCAATCCCAATCCAGTCCAGTCCAATCCAATCCAATTCAATCCAATCCAATCAACAATCACATGAAGTAGGCTCATATCTCAGCAATCCAAATCCAATCCAATCCAGTCCATTCCATTCCAATCCAATCCTGTCCAATTCAGTCCAGTCCAATCCCAATCCAATCCAGTCCAATTCAATCCAATCCAATCAACAATCACATCAAGTAGGCTCATATCTCAGCAATCCCAATCCAATCCAATCCAGTCCATTCCAATCCAATCCAATCCAGTCCAGTCCTGTCCAATTCAGTCCAGTCCAATCCCAATCCAATCCAATCCAGTCCAATTCAATCCAATCCAATCAACAATCACATGAAGTAGTCTCATATCTCAGCAATCCCAATCCAGTCCAATCAAATCCAATCCAGTCCAGTCCAATCCAATGCAGTCCAATTAAATCCAATCCAATCAACAATCACATGAAGTAGGCTCATATCTCTGCAATCCCAATCCCAATCCAGTCCAGTCCAATCCAATCCAATTCAATCCAATCCAATCAACAATCACATGAAGTAGGCTCATATCTCAGCAATCCAAATCCAATCCAATCCAGTCCATTCCATTCCAATCCAATCCTGTCCAATTCAGTCCAGTCCAATCCCAATCCAATCCAGTCCAATTCAATCCAATCCAATCAACAATCACATCAAGTAGGCTCATATCTCAGCAATCCCAATCCAATCCAATCCAGTCCATTCCAATCCAATCCAATCCAGTCCAGTCCTGTCCAATTCAGTCCAGTCCAATCCCAATCCAATCCAATCCAGTCCAATTCAATCCAATCCAATCAACAATCACATGAAGTAGTCTCATATCTCAGCAATCCCAATCCAGTCCAATCAAATCCAATCCAGTCCAGTCCAATCCAATGCAGTCCAATTAAATCCAATCCAATCAACAATCACATGAAGTAGGCTCATATCTCTGCAATCCCAATCCCAATCCAGTCCAGTCCAGTCCAATCCAATCCAATTCAATCCAATCCAATCAACAATCACATGAAGTAGGCTCATATCTCAGCAATCCAAATCCAATCCAATCCAGTCCATTCCATTCCAATCCAATCCTGTCCAATTCAGTCCAGTCCAATCCCAATCCAATCCAGTCCAATTCAATCCAATCCAATCAACAATCACATCAAGTAGGCTCATATCTCAGCAATCCCAATCCAATCCAATCCAGTCCATTCCAATCCAATCCAGTCCAGTCCTGTCCAATTCAGTCCAGTCCAATCCCAATCCAATCCAATCCAGTCCAATTCAATCCAATCCAATCAACAATCACATCAAGTAGGCTCATATCTCAGCAATCCCAATCCAGTCCAATCAAATCCAATCCAGTCCAATCCAATCCAGTCCAATTAAATCCAATCCAATCCAATCAACAATCACATGAAGTAGGCTCATATCTCAACAATCCAAATCCAATCCCAATCCAATCCAATCCAGTCCAATTCAATCCCATACAATCAACAATCACATGAAGTAGGCTCATACCTCAGCAATCCCAATCCAGTCCAATCAAATCTAATCCAGTCCAGTCCAATCCAGTCCAATCCAATCCAATCCAGTCCAGTACAATCCAATCTAGTCCAGTCCAGTCCAATTCAATCCAATCCAATCAACAATCACTTGAAGTAGGCTCATATCTCAGCAATGCCAATCCAATCCAGTCCATTCCAATCCAATCCAGTCCTGTCCTATTCAGTCCAGTCCAATCCCAATCCAATCCAGTCCAGTCCAATTCAATCCAATCCAGTCCAGTACAATCCAATCCAGTCCAGTCCAGTCCAATTCAATCCAATCCAATCAACAATCACATGAAGTAGGCTCATATCTCAGCAATCCCAATCCAATCCAATCCAGTCCAGTCCAGTCCATTCCAATCCGATCCAATCCAATCCAATCCAATCCTGTCCAATTCTGTCCAGTCCAATCCCAATCCAATCCAGTCCAATTCAATCCAATCCAATCAACAATCACATGAAGTAGGTTCATATTTCAGCAATCCCAATCCAGTCCAATCAAATCTAATCCAGTCCAGTCCAATCCAGTCCAATCCAATCCAATCCAGTCCAGTCCAGTCCAGTCCAGTCCAGTCCAGTACAATCCAGTCCAGTCCAGTCCAATTCAATCCAATCCAATCAACAATCACATGAAGTAGTCTCATATCTCAGCAATCCCAATCCAGTCCAATCAAATCCAATCCAGTCCAGTCCAATCCAATGCAGTCCAATTAAATCCAATCCAATCAACAATCACATGAAGTAGGCTCATATCTCTGCAATCCCAATCCCAATCCAGTCCAGTCCAATCCAATCCAATTCAATCCAATCCAATCAACAATCACATGAAGTAGGCTCATATCTCAGCAATCCAAATCCAATCCAATCCAGTCCATTCCATTCCAATCCAATCCTGTCCAATTCAGTCCAGTCCAATCCCAATCCAATCCAGTCCAATTCAATCCAATCCAATCAACAATCACATCAAGTAGGCTCATATCTCAGCAATCCCAATCCAATCCAGTCCATTCCATTCCAATCCAATCCAGTCCAGTCCTGTCCAATTCAGTCCAGTCCAATCCCAATCCAATCCAATCCAGTCCAATTCAATCCAATCCAATCAACAATCACATGAAGTAGTCTCATATCTCAGCAATCCCAATCCAGTCCAATCAAATCCAATCCAGTCCAGTCCAATCCAATGCAGTCCAATTAAATCCAATCCTATCAACAATCACATGAAGTAGGCTCATATCTCTGCAATCCCAATCCCAATCCAGTCCAGTCCAATCCAATCCAATTCAATCCAATCCAATCAACAATCACATGAAGTAGGCTCATATCTCAGCAATCCAAATCCAATCCAATCCAGTCCATTCCATTCCAATCCAATCCTGTCCAATTCAGTCCAGTCCAATCCCAATCCAATCCAGTCCAATTCAATCCAATCCAATCAACAATCACATCAAGTAGGCTCATATCTCAGCAATCCCAATCCAATCAAATCCAGTCCATTCCAATCCAATCCAATCCAGTCCAGTCCTGTCCAATTCAGTCCAGTCCAATCCCAATCCAATCCAATCCAGTCCAATTCAATCCAATCCAATCAACAATCACATGAAGTAGTCTCATATCTCAGCAATCCTAATCCAGTCCAGTCCAATCCAATGCAGTCCAATTAAATCCAATCCAATCAACAATCACATGAAGTAGGCTCATATCTCTGCAATCCCAATCCCAATCCAGTCCAGTCCAATCCAATCCAATTCAATCCAATCCAATCAACAATCACATGAAGTAGGCTCATATCTCAGCAATCCAAATCCAATCCAATCCAGTCCATTCCATTCCAATCCAATCCTGTCCAATTCAGTCCAGTCCAATCCCAATCCAATCCAGTCCAATTCAATCCAATCCAATCAACAATCACATCAAGTGGGCTCATATCTCAGCAATCCCAATCCAATCCAATCCAGTCCATTCCAATCCAATCCAATCCAGTCCAGTCCAGTCCTGTCCAATTCAGTCCAGTCCAATCCCAATCCAATCCAATCCAGTCCAATTCAATCCAATCCAATCAACAATCACATGAAGTAGTCTCATATCTCAGCAATCCCAATCCAGTCCAATCAAATCCAATCCAGTCCAGTCCAATCCAATGCAGTCCAATTAAATCCAATCCAATCAACAATCACATGAAGTAGGCTCATATCTCTGCAATCCCAATCCCAATCCAGTCCAGTCCAATCCAATCCAATTCAATCCAATCCAATCAACAATCACATGAAGTAGGCTCATATCTCAGCAATCCAAATCCAATCCAATCCAGTCCATTCCATTCCAATCCAATCCTGTCCAATTCAGTCCAGTCCAATCCCAATCCAATCCAGTCCAATTCAATCCAATCCAATCAACAATCACATCAAGTAGGCTCATATCTCAGCAATCCCAATCCAATCCAATCCAGTCCATTCCAATCCAATCCAATCCAGTCCAGTCCTGTCCAATTCAGTCCAGTCCAATCCCAATCCAATCCAATCCAGTCCAATTCAATCCAATCCAATCAACAATCACATGAAGTAGTCTCATATCTCAGCAATCCCAATCCAGTCCAATCAAATCCAATCCAGTCCAGTCCAATCCAATGCAGTCCAATTAAATCCAATCCAATCAACAATCACATGAAGTAGGCTCATATCTCTGCAATCCCAATCCCAATCCAGTCCAGTCCAATCCAATCCAATTCAATCCAATCCAATCAACAATCACATGAAGTAGGCTCATATCTCAGCAATCCAAATCCAATCCAATCCAGTCCATTCCATTCCAATCCAATCCTGTCCAATTCAGTCCAGTCCAATCCCAATCCAATCCAGTCCAATTCAATCCAATCCAATCAACAATCACATCAAGTAGGCTCATATCTCAGCAATCCCAATCCAATCCAATCCAGTCCATTCCAATCCAATCCAATCCAGTCCAGTCCTGTCCAATTCAGTCCAGTCCAATCCCAATCCAATCCAATCCAGTCCAATTCAATCCAATCCAATCAACAATCACATGAAGTAGTCTCATATCTCAGCAATCCCAATCCAGTCCAATCAAATCCAATCCAGTCCAGTCCAATCCAATGCAGTCCAATTAAATCCAATCCAATCAACAATCACATGAAGTAGGCTCATATCTCTGCAATCCCAATCCCAATCCAGTCCAGTCCAGTCCAATCCAATCCAATTCAATCCAATCCAATCAACAATCACATGAAGTAGGCTCATATCTCAGCAATCCAAATCCAATCCAATCCAGTCCATTCCATTCCAATCCAATCCTGTCCAATTCAGTCCAGTCCAATCCCAATCCAATCCAGTCCAATTCAATCCAATCCAATCAACAATCACATCAAGTAGGCTCATATCTCAGCAATCCCAATCCAATCCAATCCAGTCCATTCCAATCCAATCCAGTCCAGTCCTGTCCAATTCAGTCCAGTCCAATCCCAATCCAATCCAATCCAGTCCAATTCAATCCAATCCAATCAACAATCACATCAAGTAGGCTCATATCTCAGCAATCCCAATCCAGTCCAATCAAATCCAATCCAGTCCAATCCAATCCAGTCCAATTAAATCCAATCCAATCCAATCAACAATCACATGAAGTAGGCTCATATCTCTGCAATCCCAATCCCAATCCAGTCCAATCCAATCCAATCCAATCCAGTCCAGTCCAGTCCAATCCAATCCAATCCAGTCCAGTCCAGTCCAGTCCAGCCTTGTCTAGTCTAGCTTAGTCTAGTCCAGTCCAATCCCAACTTCTGCTTATTTGCTTGGCCCCCACATTGCTGCTTGCAGCTATATTTGGGGGCCAAGCAGCGAAGCTGCGAAGCACCCATTGTGTTTCTATGATTTCTTATTATTATTATTTAACATCTTTCTTCCGCCATGGGAGTCTATGGCAGCCCATAGAACCGTCTGGTAAAAAGTTGTGAAATTTAGCACATTGATTGGGGACAGGCCAATAATTAATTGCACCAAGTTTGATGCCGGCACCTCCAGCGCTCTAGCGCCACCAACAGGCCAAAGTTGGACGTGCGTTCACGCACGTAACTTTTGACCTGTTGATCCGATTTTGAAAAATGAGGTACCGTTGGAATCCTTGGACCAAGCCGAGTTCAACGCACTCTATGACGTCATTTTCCGCCATGATGGATTTTCCGCCATATTGGATTTTAGTGAAAGTGAAACTAATTTTTCACAGGTCACAAATTTTGTCCGATCGTCACCAAACTTGACACACATGATCTTCATACCATGCCTCATTAATGCATTGCTTTTTGTCTTCGGAACTAAAACCGTTCGCGCGTAACAGCCAATCGAAATTTGTGGCGAAGCCGCCAAACAGGAAGTGAGCTCATATCTCAGCAACCCATTCATCTGTCATAACCAAACTTAGTACATGTACTCAGGACCCAATCAGGGGGACGCTCAAGAAATCTGGTGACCTTTGACCTTTAGGGGGCGCTGTAGTTAAGAAACATGCCTTTTGGCCTGTAGCTGCAGTTGTGTTTAGAATTAAAATGCACTAGTGGTGTCTGTTAATACTGTTGGAGGTCCTTAGGCCGACCCAAGCCAACTTGTGATGTCATCGTAATTGATTCGGCCGCCATATTGGATTTAATCAAAAACACGTACAAGTTTTCGCAGGTCACAAATTTCATCTGTTCTTCACCAAAATTGGTAGAGACCATCTTCAGACCATGCCTGATGAGTGCATTGCTTTCTGGAACAATTGACAGAAGCATTGACCTGTACCAGCCAATCGAAATTTGCGGCGAAGCCGCCAAACAGGAAGTGATTTCATATCTCAGCAACGCTTTCATGTATCAAAACCAAATTTAGTACATGTACCTCAGACCCCATCGGGAGGACGCTCAAGAAATTTGGTGACATTTGACCTCTAGGGGGCACCGTAATTGCCAAAAATGCATTTTGGCCAGTAGTTGCTGATGCGCATTATTTTGCAATGGAAGTCAACGGCAGCCCATAGAACCGTCTGGTAAAAAGTTATACAATTTTGCACACTAATTGGGGACAGTCCAATAATTCATTTCACCAAGTTTCATGCCGGCATCTCAAGCGCTCTAGCGCCACCAACAGGCCAAAGTTGGACTTGTGTTTACGGACGTAACTTTTGACCTGTTGACCCGAATGGCAAAATGAGGTATCATTGGAATCCTTGGGCCAAGCCGAGTTCAACACACCCTATGACGTCAATTGTTGACCTCTATGTTTAAATCACAGCAAGTGTGATCATATCTCAGTCAATCTTTTATTTTTGATGTGAAACTGATGACAGCAAGTTCCATCTACTGTAGTTCATTCTAATGTGTGCGTGCAAGGGTGGGACTGGGTGGGATGGGCAGGGGCGGTTGCGGCGGTGGGCTGGCTGGGGGAGGGGGCGGCGACACTCAGCCCTGGTTCAGCCCCACAAAATCAGTTATGTTTTGATGTGAAACTTGACCTTGTAACTCAGCCAATCTTGGGTTGTATGCAGGCTTGGAATTTCACCATTCTTGGGGCAAGGCCACTTGGCCTTCAGTTGGGCATATTTGGTGGGGGGCACAAAGGCCACATGTCAGGGCACCAAGGCCAAAGTTAACTATAGCATATAAAAATGATCAAAGTTGTATTTAGCCTATTCACTGCAGTAGACCTGCATCACTGTATGAAACATGACAAAAACATGAAAAATGACATATTACATAGAACTGTAAATCTTCTGATCATCTAATAATTACAGATATCTAGGCTACATATAACAGTTATTTTATATTTGGCCTGCTATGAAATCATGTATTGAACAATTTAAGCACAGCTCAGCTTTAAGAAACTCAAATAGCCTAGATGCATGCTTAGCATTTTGTGATCATTAAGGCTACTTTCACAAACTGTTAGTCAGCTGTCCTCTGATTTACCAATATCTAGGCAATATTTGTAACATTTATTTTGTATTTGGCCCATTATGAAATCATGTGGAACAATTTAAACACATTGTAAAACTTAAAGCCCAAATTTGGAGACATCCATGCATGTCGAAATTTACTGCAAATTCGAAACTGGATTACTCTGGAACAGCTAACTGTACAGGGGACTGTTTTACACCTTTGTGTTCGGTAAGGTCTGCTGTTTATTCTTATATATGGTTTGTCATGTGTTAAAAGAAGGGTTCGTGAAGTATTCCACCGATATGAATGGGTAGGGAGATCATGGACGCAAAACCTTCAGTAGAATGTATGATTAAATTGAATTATATTATTTACTTTTATCGCGAACCGTTCAACACAGCAATTATCGGCTAACATTGTTTAAAAGCTGAGAAAAAGCTCTTTCATGTGATACTTGTGATGTCTGTGTGATGATGAGTAGGCTACTTCGCGAGTAGTTAAACTGAGAAGAATGGGTGAATTTGGACGCACTTTCTTTCTTGCACTGTCACTTTCTCCACTGCGTAAAAGACTAAATTAATTTGCGCTGTGAATGCTAAGATTATTTTGACAGGCCACAGGCCAAATAAAAATCGCTATTAGTAGGACGCAAAGCAGAATATTGAAAGAAGGGGGCACCAAGGCCACCGTGGCCTGTAAACCTCTGATTTTCAAAGGGGCATCACGGCCAACGCAAGGGGCGTGAAATTCCTACCCTGGTTGTATGGCATGGAACTTGCTGTGACTGCTTAACGCTATATGTCTGATGCAACGGCATTGACTTACATGGCAAATCTGGACTTCTGGACTGCTGAACTGCCTGCTTGGCCCCCTCATTGCTGCTTGCAGCTATATTTGGGGGCCAAGCAGCGAAGCTGCGAAGCACCCATTGTGTTTCTATGATTTCTTATTATTATTATTTAACATCTTTCTTCCGCCATGGGAGTCTATGGCAGCCCATAGAACCGTCTGGTAAAAAGTTGTGAAATTTGGCACATTGATTGGGGACAGGCCAAAAATTAATTGCACCAAGTTTCATGCCGGCACCTCCAGCGCTCTAGCGCCACCAACAGGCCAAAGTTGGACGTGCGTTCACGCACGTAACTTTTGACCTGTTGATCCGATGTTGAAAAATGAGGTATCGTTGGAATCCTTGGACCAAGCCGAGTTCAACGCACTCTATGACGTCATTTTCCGCCATGATGGATTTTCCGCCATATTGGATTTTAGTGAAAGTGAAACTAATTTTTCACAGGTCACAAATTTTGTCCGATCGTCACCAAACTTGACACACATGATCTTCAGACCATGCCTCATTAATGCATTGTTTTCTGTCTTCGGAACTAAAACCGTTCGCGCGTAACAGCCAATCGAAGTTTGCGGCGAAGCCGCCAAACAGGAAGTGAGCTCATATCTCAGCAACCCATTCATCTGTCATAACCAAACTTAGTACATGTACTCAGGACCCAATCAGGGGGACGCTCAAGAAATCTGGCGACCTTTGACCTCTAGGGGGCGCTGTAATTAAGAAACATGCCTTTTGGCCTGTAGCTGCAGTTGTGTTTAGAATTAAAATGCACTAGTGGTGTCTGTTAATACTGTTGGAGGTCCTTAGGCCGACCCAAGCCAACTTGTGATGTCATCGTAACTGATTCGGCCGCCATATTGGATTTAATCAAAAACATGTACAAGTTTTCGCAGGTCACAAATTTCATCTGTTCTTCACCAAAATTGGTAGAGACCATCTTCAGACCATGCCTGATGAGTGCATTGCTTTCTGGAACAATTGACAGAAGCATTGACCTGTACCAGCCAATCGAAATTTGCGGCGAAGCCGCCAAACAGGAAGTGATTTCATATCTCAGCAACGCTTTCATGTATCAAAACCAAATTTAGTACATGTACCTCAGACCCCATCGGGAGGACGCTCAAAAAATGTGGTGACATTTGACCTCTAGGGGGCACCGTAATTGACAAAAATGCATTTTGGCCAGTAGTTGCTGATGCGCATTATTTTGCAATGGAAGTCAATGGCAGCCCATAGAACCGTCTGGTAAAAAGTTATACAATTTTGCACACTAATTGGGGACAGTCCAATAATTCATTTCACCAAGTTTCATGCCGGCACCTCAAGCGCTCTAGCGCCACCAACAGGCCAAAGTTGGACTTGTGTTTACGGACGTAACTTTTGACCTGTTGACCCGAATGGCAAAATGAGGTATCATTGGAATCCTTGGGCCAAGCCGAGTTCAACACACCCTATGACGTCAATTGTTGACCTCTATGTTTAAATCACAGCAAGTGTGATCATATCTCAGTCAATCTTTTATTTTTTATGTGAAACTGATGACAGCGAGTTCCATCCAGTTAATTCTAATGCGTGCGTGCAAGGGTGGGGCGGGGTGGGATGGGCAGGGGCGGTTGCGGCGGTGGGCTGGCTGGGGGAGGGGGCGGCGACACTCAGCCCTGGTTCAGCCCCACAAAATCAGTTATGTTTTGATGTGAAACTTGACCTTGTAACTCAGCCAATCTTGGGTTGTTTGACATGGAACTTGCTGTGACTGCTTAATGCTATATGCCTGATGCCACGGCATTGAGTTGCATGGCAAATCTGGCCTGCTGAACTATCTGCTTGGCCCCCTCATTGCTGCTTGCAGCTATATTTGGGGGCCAAGCAGCGAAGCTGCGAAGGCACCCATTGTGTTTCTATCTTTTCTTATTATTATTATACCTTCTTCTGCCATGGGAGTCTATGGCAGCCCATAGAACCGTCTGGTAAAAAGTTGTGAAATTTGGCACACTGATTGGGGACAGGCCAATAATTAATTGCACCAAGTTTCATGCCGGCACCTCCAGCGCTCTAGCGCCACCAACAGGCCAAAGTTGGACGTGCGTTCACGCACGTAACTTTTGACCCGTTTGTCCGATTGTCAAAAATGAGGTATCGTTGGAATCCTTGGACCAAGCCGAGTTCAACGCACCCTATGACGTCATTTTCCGCCATGATGGATTTTCCGCCATATTGGATTTTATCGAAAGTGAAACTAAAGTTTCACGCCTCACATAGTTTGTCCGATTTTAACGAAACTTAATACATATGATCTTCAGACCAATCCGCACAAAAGTTATCGATTTTTGTCTTCGGAACTAAAACCGTTCGCCCGTAACAACCAATCGAAATATGCGGCGAAGCCGCCAAACAGGAAGTGAGCTCATATCTCAGCAACCCTTTCATCTATCATAACCAAACTAAGTACATGGACTCAGGACCCAATCAGAGGGATGCTCAAGAAATTTGGTGACCTGTGACCTCTAGGGGGCGCTGTAATTAAGAAACATGGCTTTTGACCTGTAGCAGCAGTTGTGCTTAGAATTAAAACACACTAGTGGTGCCTGGTACTACTGTTGAAGGTCCTTAGGTCAACATAAGCCAACTTGTGATGTCATCGTAATTGATTCGGCCGCCATATTGAATTTAATCAAAAACACGTACAAGTTTTCGCAGGTCACAAATTTCATCTGTTCTTCACCAAAATTGGTACAGACCATCTTCAGACCATGCCTGATGAGTGCATTGCTTTCTGGAACAATTGACTGAAGCATTGACCTGTACCAGCCAATCGAAATTTGCGGCGAAGCCGCCAAACAGGAAGTGATTTCATATCTCAGCAACGCTTTCATGTATCAAAACCAAATTTAGTACATGTACCTCAGACCCCATCGGGAGGACGCTCAAGAAATTTGGTGACATTTGACCTCTAGGGGGCACCGTAATTGACAAAAATGCATTTTGGCCAGTAGTTGCTGATGCGCATTATTTTGCAATGGAAGTCAATGGCAGCCCATAGAACCGTCTGGTAAAAAGTTATACAATTTTGCACACTAATTGGGGACAGTCCAATAATTCATTTCACCAAGTTTCATGCCGGCACCTCAAGCGCTCTAGCGCCACCAACAGGCCAAAGTTGGACTTGTGTTTACGGACGTAACTTTTGACCTGTTGACCCGAATGGCAAAATGAGGTATCATTGGAATCCTTGGGCCAAGCCGAGTTCAACACACCCTATGACGTCAATTGTTGACCTCTATGTTTAAATCACAGCAAGTGTGATCATATCTCAGTCAATCTTTTATTTTTGAAGTGAAACTGATGACAGCGAGTTCCATCCAGTTAATTCTAATGCGTGCGTGCAAGGGTGGGGCGGGGTGGGACGGGACGGGCAGGGGCGGTTGCGGCGGTGGGCTGGCTGGGTGAGGGGGCGGCGACACTCAGCCCTGGTTCAGCCACACAAAATCAGTTATGTTTTGATGTGAAACTTGACCTTGTAACTCAGCCAATCTTGGGTTGTTTGACATGGAACTTGTTGTGACTGCTTAATGCTATATGCCTGATGCCACGGCATTGAGTTGCATGGCAAATCTGGACTTCTGGACTGCTGAACTGCCTGCTTGGCCCCCTCATTGCTGCTTGCAGCTATATTTATTATTATTATTTAACATCTTTCCTCCGCCATGGGAGTCTATGGCAGCCCATAGAACCGTCTTGTCAAAAGTTGTGAAATTTGGCACACTGATTGGTGACACTCCAATAATTTATTTCACCAAGTTTCATGCCTCCCCGTCGAACCCTGTAGCGCCACCAACAGGCCAAAGTTGGACATGCGTTCACGCACGTAACTTTTGACCCGTTGACCCGATTGTCAAAATTGTGGTATCGTTGGAATCCTTGGACCAAGCCGAGTTCAACGCACCCTATGACGTCATTTTCCGCCATGATGGATTTTCCGCCATTTTGGATTTAAGTGAAAGTGAAACTAATTTTTCACAGGTCACAAATTTTGTCCGATCGTCACCAAACTTGACACACATGATCTTCAGACCATGCCTCATTAATGCATTGTTTTTTGTCTTCGGAACTAAAACCGTTCGCGCGTAACAGCCAATCGAAGTTTGCGGCGAAGCCGCCAAACAGGAAGTGAGCTCATATCTCAGCAACCCATTCATCTGTCATAACCAAACTTAGTACATGTACTCAGGACCCAATCAGGGGGACGCTCAAGAAATCTGGTGACCTTTGACCTCTAGGGGGCGCTGTAATTAAGAAACATGCCTTTTGGCCTGTAGCTGCAGTTGTGTTTAGAATTAAAATGCAGTAGTGGTGTCTGTTAATACTGTTGGAGGTCCTTAGGCCGACCCAAGCCAACTTGTGATGTCATCGTAATTGATTCGGCCGCCATATTGGATTTAATTAAAAACACGTACAAGTTTTCGCAGGTCACAAATTTCATCTGTTCTTCACCAAAATTGGTAGAGACCATCTTCAGACCATGCCTGATGAGTGCATTGCTTTCTGGAACAATTGACAGAAGCATTGACCTGTACCAGCCAATCGAAATTTGCGGCGAAGCCGCCAAACAGGAAGTGATTTCATATCTCAGCAACGCTTTCATGTATCAAAACCAAATTTAGTACATGTACCTCAGACCCCATCGGGAGGACGCTCAAGAAATTTGGTGACATTTGACCTCTAGGGGGCACCGTAATTGACAAAAATGCATTTTGGCCAGTAGTTGCTGATGCGCATTATTTTGCAATGGAAGTCAATGGCAGCCCATAGAACCGTCTGGTAAAAAGTTATACAATTTTGCACACTAATTGGGGACAGTCCAATAATTCATTTCACCAAGTTTCATGCCGGCACCTCAAGCGCTCTAGCGCCACCAACAGGCCAAAGTTGGACTTGTGTTTACGGACGTAACTTTTGACCTGTTGACCCGAATGGCAAAATGAGGTATCATTGGAATCCTTGGGCCATGCCGAGTTCAACACACCCTATGACGTCAATGGTTGACCTCTATGTTTAAATCACAGCAAGTGTGATCATATCTCAGTCAATCTTTTATTTTTGATGCGAAACTGATGACAGCGAGTTCCATCCAGTTAATTCTAATGCGTGCGTGCAAGGGTGGGGCGGGGTGGGACGGGCAGGGGCGGTTGCGGCGGTGGGCTAGCTGGGTGAGGGGGCGGCGACACTCAGCCCTGGTTCAGCCACACAAAATCAGTTATGTTTTGATGTGAAACTTGACCTTGTAACTCAGCCAATCTTGGGTTGTTTGACATGGAACTTGTTGTGACTGCTTAATGCTATATGCCTGATGCCACGGCATTGAGTTGCATGGCAAATCTGGACTTCTGGACTGCTGAACTGCCTGCTTGGCCCCCTCATTGCTGCTTGCAGCTATATTTCTTATTATTGGGGGCCAAGCAGCGAAGCTGCGAGGCAACCATTGTGTTTGTTAGTTTTCTTATTATTATTATTATTCCGCCATGGAAGTCTATGGCAGCCCATAGAACCGTCTGGCAAAAAGTTGTGAAATTTGGCACACTGATTGGAGACAGTCCAATGATTCATGTCACCAAGTTTCATGTCGGCACCTCCCGCGCTCTAGCGCCACCAACAGGCCAAAGTTGGACTTGCGTTCACGCACGTAACTTCTGACCCGTTGACCCGATTGTCAAAAATGAGGTACCGTTGGAATCCTTGGACCAAGCCGAGTTCAACGCACCCTATGACGTCATTTTCCGCCATGATGGATTTTCCGCCATTTTGGATTTCATCAAAATCACTTAAAACGTATCAGAGGTCACACATTTTGTCCGATCGACACCAAACTTCATATATATCATCTACAGACCATGCCTCATTAATGCATTGCTTTTTGTCTTCGGAACTAAAACCGTTCGCGCGTAACAGCCAATCGAAATTTGCGGCGAAGCCGCCAAACAGGAAGTGAGCTCATATCTCAGCAACCCATTGATCTATCATAACCAAACTTAGTCCATGGACTCAGGACCCAATCAGGGGGACACTCAAGAAATTTGGTGACCTTTGACCTCTAGGGGGCGCTGTAATTAAGAAACATGCCTTTTGGCCTGTAGCTGCAGTTGTGTTTAGAATTAAAATGCACTAGTGGTGTCTGTTAATACTGTTGGAGGTCCTTAGGCCGACCCAAGCCAACTTGTGATGTCATCGTAATTGATTCGGCCGCCATATTGGATTTAATCAAAAACACGTACAAGTTTTCGCAGGTCACAAATTTCATCTGTTCTTCACCAAAATTGGTAGAGACTATCTTCAGACCATGCCTGATGAGTGCATTGCTTTCTGGAACAATTGACAGAAGCATTGACCTGTACCAGCCAATCGAAATTTGCGGCGAAGCCGCCAAACAGGAAGTGATTTCATATCTCAGCAACGCTTTCATGTATCAAAACCAAATTTAGTACATGTACCTCAGACCCCATCGGGATGACGCTCAAGAAATTTGGTGACATTTGACCTCTAGGGGGCACCGTAATTGACAAAAATGCATTTTGGCCAGTAGTTGCTGATGCGCATTATTTTGCAATGGAAGTCAATGGCAGCCCATAGAACCGTCTGGTAAAAAGTTATACAATTTTGCACACTAATTGGGGACAGTCCAATAATTCATTTCACCAAGTTTCATGCCGGCACCTCAAGCGCTCTAGCGCCACCAACAGGCCAAAGTTGGACTTGTGTTTACGGACGTAACTTTTGACCTGTTGACCCGAATGGCAAAATGAGGTATCATTGGAATCCTTGGGCCAAGCCGAGGTCAACACACCCTATGACGTCAATTGTTGACCTCTATGTTTAAATCACAGCAAGTGTGATCATATCTCAGTCAATCTTTTATTTTTGATGTGAAACTGATGACAGCAAGTTCCATCTACTGTAGTTCATTCTAATGTGTGCGTGCAAGGGTGGGACTGGGTGGGATGGGCAGGGGCGGTTGCGGCGGTGGGCTGGCTGGGGGAGGGGGCGGCGACACTCAGCCCTGGTTCAGCCCCACAAAATCAGTTATGTTTTGATGTGAAACTTGACCTTGTAACTCAGCCAATCTTGGGTTGTATGGCATGGAACTTGCTGTGACTGCTTAAGGCTATATGTCTGATGCAACGGCATTGACTTACATGGCAAATCTGGCCTGCTGATCTCACTGCTTGGCCCCCTCATTGCTGCTTGCAGCTATATTTATTATTATTATTATTATTGGGGGCCAAGCAGCGAAGCTGCGAAGGCACCCATTGTGTTTCTATCTTTTCTTATTATTATTATACCTTCTTCTGCCATGGGAGTCTATGGCAGCCCATAGAACCGTCTGGTAAAAAGTTGTGAAATTTGGCACACTGATTGGGGACAGGCCAATAATTAATTGCACCAAGTTTCATGCCGGCACCTCCAGCGCTCTAGCGCCACCAACAGGCCAAAGTTGGACGTGCGTTCACGCGCGTAACTTTTGACCCGTTTGTCCGATTGTCAAAAATGAGGTATCGTTGGAATCCTTGGACCAAGCCGAGTTCAACGCACCCTATGACGTCATTTTCCGCCATGATGGATTTTCCGCCATATTGGATTTTATCGAAAGTGAAACTAAAGTTTCACGCCTCACATAGTTTGTCCGATTTTAACGAAACTTAATACATATGATCTTCAGACCAATCCGCACAAAAGTTATCGATTTTTGTCTTCGGAACTAAAACCGTTCGCCCGTAACAACCAATCGAAATATGCGGCGAAGCCGCCAAACAGGAAGTGAGCTCATATCTCAGCAACCCTTTCATCTATCATAACCAAACTAAGTACATGGACTCAGGACCCAATCAGAGGGATGCTCAAGAAATTTGGTGACCTTTGACCTCTAGGGGGCGCTGTAATTAAGAAACATGGCTTTTGACCTGTAGCAGCAGTTGTGCTTAGAATTAAAACACACTAGTGGTGCCTGGTACTACTGTTGAAGGTCCTTAGGTCAACATAAGCCAACTTGTGATGTCATCGTAATTGATTCGGCCGCCATATTGAATTTAATCAAAAACACGTACAAGTTTTCGCAGGTCACAAATTTCATCTGTTCTTCACCAAAATTGGTAGAGACCATCTTCAGACCATGCCTGATGAGTGCATTGCTTTCTGGAACAATTGACAGAAGCATTGACCTGTACCAGCCAATCGAAATTTGCGGCGAAGCCGCCAAACAGGAAGTGATTTCATATCTCAGCAACGCTTTCATGTATCAAAACCAAATTTAGTACATGTACCTCAGACCCCATCGGGAGGACGCTCAAGAAATTTGGTGACATTTGACCTCTAGGGGGCACCGTAATTGACAAAAATGCATTTTGGCCAGTAGTTGCTGATGCGCATTATTTTGCAATGGAAGTCAATGGCAGCCCATAGAACCGTCTGGTAAAAAGTTATAAAATTTTGCACACTAATTGGGGACAGTCCAATAATTCATTTCACCAAGTTTCATGCCGGCACCTCAAGCGCTCTAGCGCCACCAACAGGCCAAAGTTGGACTTGTGTTTACGGACGTAACTTTTGACCTGTTGACCCGAATGGCAAAATGAGGTATCATTGGAATCCTTGGGCCAAGCCGAGTTCAACACACCCTATGACGTCAATTGTTGACCTCTGTGTTTAAATCACAGCAAGTGTGATCATATCTCAGTCAATCTTTTATTTTTGATGTGAAACTGATGACAGCGAGTTCCATCCAGTTAATTCTAATGCGTGCGTGCAAGGGTGGGGCGGGGTGGGATGGGCAGGGGCGGTTGCGGCGGTGGGCTGGCTGGGGGAGGGGGCGGCGACACTCAGCCCTGGTTCAGCCCCACAAAATCAGTTATGTTTTGATGTGAAACTTGACCTTGTAACTCAGCCAATCTTGGGTTGTATGGCATGGAACTTGCTGTGACTGCTTAAGGCTATATGTCTGATGCAACAACATTGACTTACATGACAAATCTGGCCTGCTGATCTCTCTGCTTGGCCCCCTCATTGCTGCTTGCAGCTATATTTATTATTATTATTATTATTCCGCCATTAAAGTCAATGGCAGCCCATAGAACCGTCTGGTGAAAAGTTGTGAAATTTGGCACACTCATTAGGGACAGTCCCATGATTAATGTAACCAAGTTTCATGATGGCACCTCGAGCGCTCTAGCGCCACCAACAGGCCAAAGTTGGACTTGTGTTCACGCACGTAACTTTTGACCCGTATGGCCGATTGTCAAAAATGAGGTATCGTTGGAATCCTTGGACCAAGCCGAGTTCAACGCAGCCTATGACGTCAATTTCCGCCATGATGGATTTTCCGCCATATTGGATTTCATCAAAAACACTAATAAGTCTTCACAGGTCACAAATTTGGTCCAATCGACACCAAACTTCACAGATATCATCTACAGTCCATGCCCCATTAATGTATTGCTTTTTGTATTCAGAACTAAAACCGCTCGCGCGTTACAGCCAATCGAAGTTTGCGGCGAAGCCGCCAAACAGGAAGTGAGCTCATATCTCAGCAACCCATTCATCTATCATAACCAAACTTAGTACATGGACTCAGGACCCAATCAGGGGGACGCTCAAGAAATCTGGTGACCTTTGACCTCTAGGGGGCGCTGTAATTGAGAAACAGGCCTTTTGGCCTGTAGCTGCTGTTGTGCTTAGAATTAAAACGCACTACTGGTGTCTGGTAATACTGTTGGAGGTCCTTAGGCCGTCCCAAGCCAATTTGTGATGTCATCGTAATTGATTCGGCCGCCATATTGGATTTAATCAAAAACACGTAAAAATTTTCGCAGGTCACAAATTTCAGTGGATCCTCACCAAAATTGGCAGAGATCATCTTCAGACCATGCCTTATCAGTGCATTGCTTTCTGGAACAATTTACAGAAGCATTCGGCTGTAACAGCCAATCGAAATTTGCGGCGAAGCCGCCAAACAGGAAGTGAGCTCATATCTCAGCAACCCTTGCATGTATCAAAGCCAAACTGGGTGCATAGACTCAGGACCCAATCAGGGGGACACTCAATAAATCTGGTGACCTTTGACCTCTAGGGGGCGCTGTAATTAAGAAACATGCCTTTTGGCCTGTAGCTGCTGTTGTGTTTGGAATTAAAATGCACTAGTGGTGTCTGGTAACACTGTTGGAGGTCCTTAGGCCGACCCAAGTGAACTTGTGATGTCATCGTAATTGATTCGGCCGCCATATTGGATTTAATCAAAAACACGTACAAGTTTTCACAGGTCACAAATTTCAGCGGATTCTCACCAAAATTGGCAGAGACCATCTTCAGACCATAATCTATCAATATATTGCTTTCTGGAACAATTGGCAAAAGCATTCGCTTGTAACAGTCAATCAAAATTGGTGGCGAAGCCGCCAAACAGGAAGTGAGCTCATATCTCAACAACCCTGCCATGTATCATAACCAAACTTACTATATGGATTCATGACCCCATTAGGAGGACGCTCAAAAAATTTGGTGACCTTTGACCTGTAGGAGGTGCTGCAATTAGCAATATTGCATTTTGATGTGTAGTTGCTGATGTGTTTTATCAATCTTTTATTTTTTGATGTGAAACTGATGACAACATGTTCCATCCAGTTAATTCTAATGAGTGCGTGCAAGGGCATGGCAGGATGGGGTGGGACGGGCTGGGGTGATTAGGTGGGGGGGCTGGCTGGCGGAGGCGTGGCAATACTCAGCCCTGTTTCAGCCCTGTTGATCACGGGTGTCTGCTGAGTTCTATCTTGTCGCCGTAGCTACTCCGGCCTATTCTGCTTGGCCCCCTCATTGCTGCTTGCAGCTATATTTCTATGTGTTCTTATTATTATTATAACGAAACACTCATTTGCCATTGAACCATACAGTAAAAAGTTGGGAAATTTGACACATTGATTCGGTATAGTCATATGATTAATTTAAGTTTCATGTCAAGTGCTTTAGCGCCCCCAATGTGTCAGATTTTGCATTACATCTATGCGCTTAAAGTTTCAACCATACAAATTGAGGTATACTTGGAATCCTTGGATGAGGCCGAACTCAACGCACCCCATGACGTCAATTTCCGCCATGTTGGATCTTCCGCCATATTGGATTTAATCAAAAACACTTAAAAGGAATGAAAGGTCATAAAGTTTGTCCGATTTTGACTAAACTTGGTGCAGATGATCGTCAGACCATGACTCACAAACGCATTGCTTTTTGGAGCCATATTCAAAACCTGTCGCCTGTCACGACCAATCAAGTTTGGCGGCCGCCAAACAGGAAGTGAAGTAATATTTCAGTAAAGCTTTAACGTATCAAAACCAAACTCAGTACATGGGTTCAGGACCCAATAAGGAGGAGGCTCAATAAATTTGATGAAGTTTGACCTATAGGTGGCGCTATAATGAGCAAAATTACATTTTGGCCTGTAACGGGTAATGTGTTTGAAATTAAAAATTGCTATTGGTGTCTGTTAATGTTAATGTACTAGTGGTGTCTGTCGGAGGCCCTAAGGATGACAGATGTGATTTTGTGACATCAACATAATTGATCCGGCCGCCATATTGGATTTAATCAAAAACACTTAAAAATGTTTACAGGTCACAAAATGTGTCCGATTTTCATAAAGGCATTGCTTTTTGGAGCCATATTCAAAACCTGTCGGCCGTCACGACCAAGAAGATGGCAAGATGGCAGCCAGATCGGTCCAAGACGAGGCCGTAGCGGCCCTAGAGTCCCTTTGTATCACACGAGGCCGGCCCAGGCAGGATATCCCTGCCGAGACGATTACAGCCTATGTGCAGTTAGGAATGACGGCAACAAAAATCGCGAGCCTGCTCAATTCGTCGGAGAGGACAGTACGGTGTAGAATGCAGGAGCTTGGATTTAGATACTGTCCTCTCCGACGAATTGAGCAGGGATATCCTGCCTGGGCCGGCCTCGTGTGATACAAGGGGACTCTAGGGCCACTACGGCCTCGTCTTGGACCGATCTGGCTGCCATCTTGCCGTCAACCAACTGCGTTTATTGATCTAAAGCTAAATCATGATCATGGTAGGCGCATTTAATTTGTCGTCACCAGAGCACTACCCACATACATCTCATTAACAATGCAGCTCATTTGCATGTTGTGAACTTGAAAATGAAAATGAAAATCGAGAAATGGAAAATAAATCGCAAGGCGTGTCAGTTTTGACTTTGTGAAGTTTGCATTTTCATTTTCCAACTAACATTTTCATTTTCATTTTTGGCAGTAATATACCAGGATGGTAATGAAAATGAAATGACAAATAGACATTTTCAATTTATTTTTATTTTTGTCACAAATGTATCGTGTTTATCAGGAAAATTAAAAGCCAAATGTATATATTTCATTTTATTTTTAAATTTGGCAGGATAATTGCACTGACACTTTGAAAATTAAATGGCAAAACGAGTTTTTCATTTTAATTTCACTGTTGGCAGGAAAAACCCCCCATATGCTAACGTGAAGAATATGAACATGCTATTTGGTAACAGACGTTAGGTGGAAAAGTTTGTTTGTACTTGTTGGTCAATTGTCATGACGGTACAGAACCAGGTTTTCAGAACATCGATGCAAAACCACTTTCTAACTGTAGGCAGTAAGTGTGGTCGAAATGATTGGAACACAGAACTAATGTTGCGCTACTTCTGTGGTGGTGTTCCAACGATAAATCCGAACCATTTCTTCCTCAACTCTTGTTTCTAAGGCAAGACATGCAACATTGATGTGTTATTGCCACAAATAACACAGGCACGATTTTTTCCCGCCATGTTAGCAACTTGCTGTTAGCTCCTACTAGCTGCAGAGAGACAATCCCCTAGCCGCAAAATCTTCCAGTCTTTCTGTAGGCGGTCACAAGCCAAGGTGGGCGAGGCCATGAATAATCAGTTTCCCTTCGGCGTCATTGGGAAGGGCTCTTTCTGATTCGCTTGTTTTTCCGTGTATTTTCTTTCATTGGCTAATGCGGGCAATGGGGGTAGAAGATAATTTTCACGTGCAGCATGCATATGCAACTTGGAGTAAGCTATAGTATTTCGAATGTAACAAGTATTAAACGGTTTCTCAGTGAATGAGACCTTTAAAAGTTTTCACAGGTCACAAAGTGTATCCGATTTTCACGAAACTTGACGCAGATGATCGTCATACCATGATTCACAAACGTATTGCTTTTTGGACCTATATTCAAAACCCGTTTCCTGTGACGACCAATCAAGACCAAACAGGAAGTGAAGTGATATCTCAGCAAGGCTTTCACGTATCAAAACCAAACTTGGTATATGGACTCACGAGCCAATTAGGAGGACGCCCAAGAAATTTGGTACATTTTGACCACTGTGTGGTGCTATAATCACAGGAAGTATAGTCATATTTCAGCAACGCTTTGACATAAAAAAAACAAAGTCAGTACATGGGGTCAGGACCCGATAAGGAGGAGGCTCAATAAATGTAATGACCTTTGACCACTAGGGGGGCGCTATAATCACAGGAAGTGGGCTCATATTTCAGCAATGCTTTCACGTATCGAAACCAAACATAGTATATGGACTTGGGACCTCATCCTGAGGACACAAAATAAATTTGGTGACTTTCAACCACTAGGGCGGCGCTAGAGTAACAGAAGTTTAGGTCATATCTCAGTAATGCTTTTACGTATCAAAACCAAACTTGGTTCATGGTCTCAAGACCACATCCTGAGGACACACAATAATGTTAGCAACCTTTCACCACTAGGGGTGCTATACTTTCTCGTATCGACACCAAATTTGGTACATGGACTCGGGACCACATCCTGAAGTTGCTCAATATATTTAGTGACCTTTGAACACTAGGGGTGCTATAATTATCAACACTTTCTCGTATTGACACCAAACTTGGTATGTGGTCTCATGACTACAACCTGAGTACACACAATAAATTTGGTGATGTTTGAGGTATGCGCATGTATATACAAGGAGGTTTATCTGTGTATATGTGTGTGTGGTGAGTCGGATGGGAGGTTAATTGGGTGTGTGTATAATGTAGCAACATTGTGTTGCCATGACAACTCCTGCTCAACTGCTTGGCCCCCTCATTGCTGCTTGCAGCTATATTTTTAATTTTTTTTTGTTCCACAGCATTTATCCAGCTCCACATTTTCCTCCAAATTTTGATGCCACTTTGATGCTCCTTGGTCCCATATCCTCTATTGAGTCATTGCCTCTTTGTAAATTGAAATGTGTTCTTAAATAAACTTCACTCAAGCATTTGAATTGTGTATACTTGAAGAAATTTCAGGATAAACATTCACTGAGGGTCCAAATCTGAATGGATGGTTTGAGCATAGTTCAGAGGACAATGACACTGCATTGGTCCATTGCCTCTGTGCACGGAGCGGCAATGAGATGAGCAAAACAGCTGACTTTCAGAGCTTTAGAAGTCACCATCCCCTTTACGCTCGCGAGACCTTTCACGTCCGTCACCATTAGGAGAGTTATGTGTTTACTCCGAAAGCATTTTCCGAGCGAGTGAGTGAAAAAAATGATTTAATATCCTAATTATCTCTGTCAGCTAATTAGAATTTAGATGTTGGTCATGTTAATGGAGACAGACATGGGCACCTCTGCTGCTGAGGGTGGATGGGGGGGAGGGGGATCCTGTCAAGCGAAGGACTGCTGCTTTCACACAACGTCCTCAGCCTCGTTAATTAAACCTACCCAAGACTGCAGGGGCCACGCTAATGACCCGCACCCACATTGTGCTGAGGAGTGGTGGGATGTTTCTACGTTTCGCTGGCAATTGTTATTGTATTTTTGTTATCGCCACTTGGGTTCTCAGACCTGGAGCCTGGAATACACATTTGTTTTTTTCTCCCCTCTGCTTCTCCACCATTGTTATGGCAACACACATAGTCATGTGTTGTAGCTTTTTTTGCTCTTGGTTGCTGAGGTATGGTGGTGCATAAAAGCCTTCACTGTATCCTGTAATGGTTTCCCAAGGGTCACGTGTTTTGAGACTTTTCAGCGGCTTCTGTTTTTCAAATGTGGTAGACAGTGGATACAGCTTTTTGGGCATGAGATCAGATACTATCTTCTATGAAAGTAAAAAAAAAAAACTGAGCATTATTAACATGAGCTTAGCTGGTCTGTTTAAGATAAAAAAAAAAACACCTCATCTCTAAGAATACAAGGTAATAACAATGGTAATGTGTTCTCATGATTTTAAATGTCTCATTTTCAAAAGCACATTTGTGTTTTAAGGCACAAAGAATATCTGCTCTAGCTAAATATGATAATTCAATACTAGATAGATCCCCTGCGAGCTGGTGTTTTCACATCACTTTAGTAACCAAGCCAAATGAGTGGAATTTGATCGAGTACTTCTTTTTAAAGCAGATTGGACTATGAAAGACCATATGTCGTGTTTTTTTATAGCCAAAAGTTGCTTCACAACTGATGTCTCTTCAGTAGGCATGCCTGGACATAAATCTCACTTTTATAGCATCACTTGAATTTGTGCACCTCAAAATACAGTTAAAGTGCTGTGGCTCTTTTTTTCCCTTGTAGTGTGATCAATGAGAGCTACCCAGAGCACATTGCAGTATATTTATATTCATTACTCATGGACATAGCTGAATAGCTGAGTAAACAACTAAATACCATCACAAAAGAATCGTTCTATTGTGACTCCTTCATTCATTTAAAATACAGCAAAGGGTAACATTATAAATCATTAGGGCTAAAACAAAATAGGTCTTGACAGCCCCTGCATTTTAACTAACCTTTTGGACTCTCGCTCCGAAGCCACTCCATGTTTCATCTCAAAGACTTGAAAAGAATCACCATTCATTTCTCTGCAAAATGCATCAACGGGGCCCCAGCTGTGGCGCGGCTGGCTGGGGCGCTTGCGCCGGCGACCCGGGTTCGGTTCCCGCCCTGTGGTCCTTCAACGGTATTAGGTATTAATACATACACAAACACTGCTTGAAAAGCAGACCCAGGGGATTCTATTAATAAGACATCTTTCCCCAGGTGAACTGTCTTGTCAATAATCCATACTGTCTGTCAATAGACCTTACGCCTTCTGATGTACCATAGGACCTAATAAAAACAAAATCTTTAATTATTTACACCATATATTTTCCGACAGGATTGTTCATAACATTTGATAGAATCATCTGAATGCCATAAGGAGAATGGCAGCAGCAGCATTCCATACCACATATTGGGCTCAGTGCCCATGAGGACCCACACTGGAGTTCAGCATTAGGTCATTTCCTGATTCCGCATACCACTCATTTACTGTCTACTAGTGCTGCACGGGCCGGCTTATGATACGAGGAATAGTAATATCGGCATGCTACTTTGCGCAAGTTTACGGTACAGAGCTGAGATAAGAAATGTTAAGGCATGGGCTACTTTGTTTTTAAGACCCGCACATCACTACTGTCTACTCTCCACTGTCATGCCAATAAAGACTAGAAAATTCCAAAAATAATTCTTAAAAAAGGGCGATGTCCTTACACCACAAATGAAACAAATACTTCAATATTACTCCAATAGTGCATGAACGACTCACACACTGGTGAAAAATGGCAGTGTGCATTTTCACCAAATCTATCAATGCTATTGTTTCACTTTAGAATAACTTTGCTAAAAAAAGTATACTATACTAGACTACACTATACTGTACTATACTAGCATACTACTGTATACTAAAATAACTTTGCTATCAGTTGTTTTTTTCACAATATCCACAGACAAACACACACACACACACATATCTGACTTTCTCCAACTTTTGCACACTTTTTATTTATTATTTTTGATTTCTCCTCCATCTACCCATGTCCTTGATTGCCTAGCCTTTCCCCGCCCACACACACATCTTCACTGTCATCACTCACATACATTACATACAGTACTCTGCTTGCAATAGTAAGTCCCTGACCCCCCCCCCCCCAACACACACACTTACATCATCACTGTCATCACTTCACATACATACAGCACACTGCTTGCTACAGTAAGCCTCCTCTACTTTATACTACTATACTATACCTCTACTATACTTGCTGCACACTGCCCCCCCACCCCACATACACAGCACATTGTCTTCAGGATCTTCTCCAACACACATCCTCTACATACTTACAGCACACTGCCCCCACCTACCCACTACACACACACACACACACAGTCACTGCTCCACTCCCCTCCCGCCCACACACACATCTTCACTGTCATCACTCACATACATTACATACAGTACTCTGCTTGCAATAGTAAGTCCCTGCCCCCCCCCCCCCCCCCCCCTACATACATAGCACATTATTTCATCAGGAAGCTTCTCCAACACACATCCCCAACATACTTACAGCACACTGCCCCCCCCCCCAATACACAGCACATTGTCTCATGAGGAAGCTTCTCCAACACACATATTGCACACTGCCCTCTCCCCACATACACAGCACACTATCCCATCTCCCCTGTCATCCCCCCAACACACACACCAAGACCCCTGGCACTTGGGTTAGCCCCTTGAGCCGTGGATCTGCCCAAGGTTTCTTCCTTGGTAAGGGAGTTTTTCCTTGCCCCTGTTGCTCTTGGGTGCTCCTTGTTGGTGCCCCCCACCCAATCCCAATCCTCCCCCACCCAATCCCAATCCTCCCCCACCTTTTTTATGCAGCCCTTGCCACTTAATCTACTAAACCCCTCTTCTACTGCACCCCCCCCATTCATGCACAAATAGGCTGACACCAGACATAATTTCACTGCATTTCTTACTTCCAGTAACTATATGCATGTGACAATAAACTTCCTTGTATCCTTGTATCCTTGTAACAAACCCACAGATAATCACATTAGATTTGTGTTTATTGGGACAGTCAGTCCATCCAGTCTCTTAGAATATGCATATTAGGTGTTTATCTACATAAATAACCATTTTGGGTATGTGTGAAGTTCTTCCATCACTGCATAGCTACACAGACACAAGAAATGTGCCTATTGAAAGTAATAGCATGCTTCATCTCGCCCCATGGCTTCACATAGATACACACTCACCAGTGTAATTATAACAATGGACCCTTTCAAGAGAGTTCCATTATCAGCATCATAGTTGGCCCCACAAGACTTCCTTTTTAACATTCCATATGTTATCTTAATGCAGAGGAAGTAGATTGGGGCCCAAATAGAACGTTCAAGCATTGTTTTTGTTTACCTTGTTGAAAGGGCTGTGGTAATGTTCCTAATGAGGAACGGTACATTTTATACAGGTAAGTAATAAAAAGAACACAAATTGAATCAGACTCACTCTTGATGTGGAAGATGAGTGGGGCCACTGATGTCCCACAGACTACTAGTGGATTTGAATGGTGTGCTGCCCTTCTGCAGTGAATTAGTCCCCAAACGATTTTAGATTGCATCAGAGGAAATGCACATTTAAACGCTATTGGAAACCAATGACAAAGCCTTTAGCTAGGAAATATTGGAGGAAGGAGGCTGTGTACAGTCATTTTCTATAGTAATGATGTTCAGTCAATGTTTGCCAATTTGGCAACAGATTGAAAAGACAACTGGCGCATTGTGAAGAAGTGTATGAACCATTCCCCCCTAAAAGCATGCTGTTGCTGTTTGCGACAACAAATAAAAACCCCAGCAAAAAGTTGGGCCTATTCAGGGCCTTTCAGATCAGTGTCTGAGGGATGTCTGTCATTTTGACTTAAAATGTTAGGCACCTCTCTGGCACTAAGTGACACTATTTCATCCAAGAGAGAGGGGAAATGTTCTTCCTGTTCTGAGAAGATATACCCTCTCTAGCACAGGTGCCAGGCATCCAGCGAGGTGTGCTCGACTGACACAAAAGCGAACCCCCCCCCCCCCCCAATCCCCCTGGATAAGGGTCTGTGTCCTTCACCCCTGGATGAAAAGAGAGAAAATGGCTGTTGTTTGTTCAGAGCAACATGTGTGAATATCACTGAGAGACAGTTGCTGCATTATCGCTCAGGTCCAACCAAGTGGCAAGCGACGGGCCCTGTTGAGGCTCCTGACCCCCCTAAGGCTCAAGGCAGGCATGGAATAATGCCAGTTCTCCGGGTGCCTTTGTGCCCAGTTGGTGTTGTGAAACAACCAGTTGTGCTTTGAAACTCGCCCTAAGTCAGAGTGTCCAGATTGCAGACACAGTCCTTTAATGACATTCTCTCATTCTTGCCCCCTGTGCATCAGAGACATGGCACTGTTTGTGTAGTCTCATCACACCACACCACTAAGCAAATACTTCTTAATGTAATCACTCCTTCTCCTCTCTTTTCTTTCATTTTTTTCCTTTGCAATCCCCTTGCTATCCTGCAAAAAAAAGGTAAAATTGTTCAGCTGACAACTTTAAGTGGTTACCCGTATCAAGAGATGTTGGAGCTACAAATCCTCTGTTAGGAAATGCATGGCTTCCAGACATCTTCATGAAGGATTACAGCCCCTCTCATGGACTGAGCGGTCATCTAGACTTAATCCCTCCTTCGCGGATTACCCTTAATTGTCATAACCTTACATTTATAATTGAGTCATAGAGAAAAAAGAGCAATGTAGAATCAAGCAACCATAGCCCACTAATACCTGTTCCAGAATACATTAAATGTTGAAAGAGGATGTGGCATTAATAAATTATTTTAAAATACCCAGTGAAGCATTGCGTGCAGCTCACATAACAGGCAAAGAGCTCTTACACACTGCTATTCATTGTAATTGCAGCGTTATAGCATTGTAATACAATGTTTAAGAATGGGGCAACATTGTTTGCCAAGCTAAGCTTGTAGCCTAGCTCATGTGATCACACAAAACAGATGGCAACTTATCTGTGCATAACTAGACTTAAAAAAAGATGTCAAGGGACCGTTATGGTCATTTAGGGGTCGTAGAAAATGCTATTGGATATTACGCATAAGACTCTGATTTGTCATGCTTTCTATTAAGAAAACAAAACTGTACCTAAGAACTAGCCAATAACATTGTCAGCAGTTTACATTTTCAAAGGACAAACTTGGCTGAAAGTTTGACAGACTGCAGATTTCCATGCTGGATTCAATTTTGTATCAACACAATTTCATAGTTAATGTTACTTTGCTTTATGTAAGGGATAACGGCCGTCGAGGTGTCCTGTTATACGGAATTAATGGACTAGGGCGGAAGGCAAAGAGTTGCCCAAGTCCATTAATTCCGTATAACAGGACACCTCGAACGCTATTATCCCGCTTATCACCCGGTTGCCACTATAGGCAATAGTCATGCCTTTATTGCACGCAAAGGAAACACGCAGTTCCATTTAAAAGGAAGCCGACTTGTTGTACAACTTTCTTTGCCCTTATAACAGTGATAGCATTGACAGTTAGCTTGTTTACAGTTGATTTCATTGTTGCAAAGTCTGCTTCCAGGCTCAACCGTTGTCCTACAATGGTTGTTATAGTTAGGCCTACCATTCATAAGCATTGATATGGATATGAATGATTTTTTACCAGATCTAGTTCATAGGTGTCCTGTTATTCAGAATTAATAGCCACCCCTAACCTGGCAATAGCAAATGAATTTCGCTCCGCCTAGCTCCACTCATCCATCTGGAACCGATCCATTGAAGTGTTGCTTCAGAAGGCTGGGCCTAATCAAAAAATGCTTGCATATGATTGAATAAGCCACTTGTCCGTCATCTATTGACGTGCTACTTCAACCACTCACATCGAAGCCAACCCGTGACGCTAATAACAGACTCACAGTCGCTTCTACGCTATGTCACATCTATGAAACTCCCGCCCTGCGTCCTGATTGGCTAAACCATAAAGTTGGTTGGAGAAATCACTCTCAATGGAAGAGGTCCCAGATGGATGTGAGTGAAGCTAGGCGGAGCTAAGCGGAATGACATTCATCTGGCTAGGGTCAGGTTAAGCCACCCCACCAGCCAATCAGAAAAGAGTATTTCTTCTCTCCGGGTGTTAAGCCAACATATCACCCATCATATCATAAATTCAGTTGTAGCAACTTACAGAGTTCAGAGTTTCGAAGACAAGGTGCATTACAGTATATCTCCAGACGTTCATGCACTGAAAAGAGAAAGAGAGAGAACACCCATTAAAAACACTGAGGACACATTTTTTCTCCCTATAGTAAAGCACATGCTAAACGCTGGCTATGTGAGAATCATGAGATCAACTTTTTCCTGTTGGCCTTCTGACCTTTCGCTGATTGGTAGAGTCATAGAAACACCATTGTGAAGTTTCTCTTATTTCCGCTCTGCCAAGAAACTGAAGAGCTATATTAAACAGCCAAAATTAGCCTGCCTTACAGGCGGTGTGGCAGGAGGTGCAGAGGTCTGCAGAGGTGGATGTTTGCAAAGACAGAGAGAGAGACATTTATTACCCAAATAAGGTCCATTGTACTTTCAAGGACTCCATTCATTGTCTCTCTTTGGGCTTTTCTGGGGGTAAATGTTTTCAAGTCTAAGTCTTATGTCTTATGGCTCAGTAGAGTTGACTTGTAATCCTCAAACAATGGCTATGTCACTCCACAAAGGGAAACCCTTGGGTGCAGTCAGTCTGTTGGTGGTACCCTGCGACTCAGCTAAATATTTGATCAAAACATTAAATGATTCGGCGGTCATACCAAGCACACATCATGTTTTTAAGGATTTGTAGGTACTGCAGGTGTAGAATAATTCATGCAACAGTGTTCTGCCTGCACAATTTGGCCTGCAAGGGGGAAAAGATTCAACCTTCTCCTACTTCTAGGATATACATCAATGTCACATTCAATGTGTATGAATGTGTGCTTTCAGTGTATGAGATTTCAAGGCTATAACTGACGTCTTTAACTTCAGTAGAAGAGCTTCACAAACTGACGGATTTAACTGAACTGAATGATAAAATTGTTGTTTGCAATAACTACACCTAATGTTTACGACTATATTAATTACATGATTTAATTTGAAGGTAGTTTAGACTGTTTAGTTGTCTTGTGTATGGTTATTGACCTCAGTATTTCGGTCAGTTAGTCCTCAGATGGCCACATTACTCACGATATAGCGTATAGAGGTCATTTCTGGACAACCAACAATCAAGGTGCCGTCTGCAGGCGGCGCCTCTTAAGCATGCTTTGTGTGATGGGCGGCTTATGATGACTTTTCTCTATTATTAGATGAGTTCCCATTCAGCAACCTGGTGTGATCCATGTCTCATGCCACCATGTTTTTTACACGTGTGGCTGCTGCCATTCAACTGGAAGACACCCACCAGCCTCTCCTGTGGAGAATCCATAGCACATTCTGGGCCGCGCTCTATAAATACCACACGGCAGTGGAGGAAAACTGGGCAAGACTGGGTAGACTAACTGACAGACTGCACTGTATTCTGAACTGACCATGTAGCTGACAGCATCTGGAGACTAATCCCTGGGACTTTTCATTTCCATCTTTCCTGCAAGAGCCCTTGTTCCTACTGTACTATTTCACCCCTGCAACCTTTTTTTTCTTCTGTGGCCTTTGACGATGGCAAGGTGAAATGTCTGTTCTGTACTCGAAGGGGAGCTTCTGAGCAGGTGTCGAGGACAATGTGACTCCATCACTTTGGCAAGCTGGAGGCTTATAGACTCTGCTGCTTATTTGGTGCCTGGTGTTATGAGGGCAGCAGTGGTGACACCCTCCAAAATGACTGTTTCACTGGCCTCTGCTCCACTTAAGTCAAATGCTCCAAGTAGTCAAGATCAACACCAAAACCCTAGGGAATTCTTATATAAAAATTGCAACGTCTATGAACAATTTCCCTTTAATTGACTGCTATGTAAGTGGAGCTCTGCCTCCTTTTGGTAAACTTGGATCTCCTTGAGGAGCTGACAGATTGTCTAGGAGGCCATTCGCTCACATGTTAGAACAGGCCAGCCAGCAACTGGAGACTTTAATTGGGAAATTTCTGACGCCAATCGTCTCAGAGTGCAAATGGAACTTGTTGCCGAAATCGACCAATTAGATCGAGCATTCTCGTGCCCGGTGCCTCACACCTTTCACTTTCACTTGGCAAAATAAAAAAACTGTGAGCCAATATATGCTTCCATCTCCATCCCTCTGCCCACATCTGAAAGGGATTCCTTCAGATAAAATCAGGTCTGCCACGCAGACCACCTCACTCCTGATACTGCCTCTCATTAGCACAAGACCTCCCAAGCGTAACCATGGAGAAGTGGGGACTCGTGCTGACCAGGCCAGGCTCAGGGGACCTGGCTGCCACATGAATCGACATATACGCAAGACAGCCCCTGTTACCTTGACAACACGAGTCAGAGCTCATCCCTTTTAGAGAAAACAGGGATATTCTGTGAAACAATATTAAATGGAGGAAAAAAATGAATGGGACTGTTGATAGCCTACTGCTGATGTGAAGTTGAATTACTGGGAAACTGAGGGATTTCGACTGTCTGGATTTATTTTGCACATCCTACTAAGCTGCTCACATACAGCAAGTCTGAGTAAAATCAAAATATCCGTCAGCAGGGTTTAATGTAATGCATATCTTGAGCCAACTATTATCTATGAGGCTCTCTCAATGCTGATATTACATTCTATGGAATTTTAGACTAGTAAGGTTAAAAGCATTAGATGTACTTCATGAATCAAGGTCTGACATTTGTCTGTTCTATACATCATTTCCATGTAGACTTTCATAACAGAAGTTGAATGGCCTGAGTGCCCTGAAGCCTCTGAGTCACAGAATCATAAACTCAGTCACACATCTGCATCCCAGTTACCGTAAGCAGACAAAAATTAAATAAAGAACAGAAAGCCCTGGAAGAATATTTTGCACTACAATGTATTAATAGCGGCATGACACATTTTCTGGCACTATCACAATGTTACAGTGTGTGCATTTACATTACTCTAGTATCATGCCTACATCGATCCCTAATTTAAGTACAATGTGTCCTAGTTGTTAGTTCCAGTTATCCACTGTGTGTAAAAGTTTACAATGTATACTTATGTGTACTTATATACCAGGGCTATACAGATTGTCTCCTGGTAACACATCCATTGGCCACATGGTCTGTGGCATCTGTACATAGAACTCAAAAGATCATCATGATTCCATTGCCATTTCATCTCACGAGGCCCCATACTATAGTGTAGAAAATGCTAGTCTTGATTTTTACTTGATTTTTATGCATTAAAACTGCATTAAAACTGATGTTGCATTTTACCCAAGAGCGGTGTCTTTATGGTACCCCTATCACTTTCAGCTTTAGAGGAGGCAATTGTTTGTACATCCTGACTCGGCTCGCGTACCCCCGCCATCCGATACATAAAAACGTAAAAAACATTCTATTGATGCATTCCAGGCATCATAATTAGCCACCCTACACGATAACAAATAAAAAAAATCTAAATGTGCAACTGGTCTATGAGCTCTCATACTACAAAAAAACAATGTGGAGATGAACATTATAAAACACAAAGAACAAAGAGAACATACTGTAGGTTTTAAGATTAAAAAAAAAAACATGTTAACACCTTTCCGACATTGCCCTTTTCATCTCTCGCACCCCCTAAGAAGCTTGTAAGAAGCTTGTGTAGGCTACCACCGGTGGTACAAGTACCACAGTTTGGGAAGCCCTGGTTAATACTATTCTTATATTAATAAATCAGTACTGGCATTAACAGCAATTGTTAAATACAAGGACGTGTAGCCATAACAACTATCTATATTTTATGCTCTAGTCCAAGATGTGTTGCAGCACATGATACAATACATACAGTAACTATTGTTACTAGACTTCAGGCAGGCTGCTTTAATGGAGTTTGCCTTAAGCAAAGTGACTGCTTAAGCACACAATGCTACTAATGAAATGCATGGTGAAGTAAATCATAAAATTCACTTCAGTAGCAGTTTATTCTCATCAAAGAGAAAATGGTATATGGTAAAATATCAAATTACAGTAGGCCTACTTAACATGCTGTTTCGACAGACATCAACAATCTGGTCCAATAGCATTGTTCGGCCACGTGGAAGTGAAATATTTGCCTAATTTCTGCTGAAGGGGTTGGGAAGGTCTTATGTAAATATTTTAAGTAGGCAACAAGAGCACATTTAAAGGAATAAGAGAATGAAGTGTTATTCAGAAAGCGCACAATATGGTCCCGGTGTGCTCTCTCATAAACCCTCGCCATCTGTCATACTGCAGTCGGTGATAAAGTGCCACAGTTACTCGGGCTCAGCTCTCAGAGGTTCAGGGTGTAGGGGAAGCTTCAGCAGGCCCCGGCACATGTCTGTGTGAGGAGGACTGTGCCCCCCCCCCTCTATTAAACGAAAGGATGCGGCAGCACATGCTTGGCAAGGCACTCCTTGGGCTGCTCCTGTGGAGAGTGTATGCAGAGGGGTTTGTTTGTTGATCCTTGGAATCAGACATGCGTGAAGTCGTGGATGTAAATGGAAAACAGAGGGAGGGTGGCGTGCTTTTTCAGCCCAATTGGAATGGAATGTTTCCTCCTCTTCCTCTCTCTCTCTCTCTCTCTCTCTCTCTCTCTCTCTCTCTCTCTCTGCTAGCAACACCCCCCCCCACCACCATCACCTACTCACCCATCTACCCTCTTAATGATGATGGATTGGATACGAGCACAATACAATGGGAATAAAACTCAATGTCACTGTTCTGTTTTTCATTCCCCTACCCCAACAAACACACACACACACACACACACACACACACACACACACACACACACACACACACACACACACACACACACACAACTGCTTGCAGGAAGGAGCGTAAAGTTCTCTTTCAGTGCCTGTCTGTGTTGTGTTCAAGAGGTTGTAATTATGGAAATGTTTTGGCACGCGACATCCGAGTGATTTGGACGGGGATGCTGTAATGCAGACCGGGATCTGTCTCCGCTGTTTGGAGTTCAAAGACTTCCTCTAATTGATCAAAAGCAAACGCAGCATGTGAGGGATTCTCATTCGCACGAGGACTGATAAGCACCAAAAAAGAAAACAACAAAAAAAAAATGATAAAAAAAAACACTGTTTTCCAATAAGAAAAGAGAGAGGAAGAAAAGAGAAAAGAAAAGAAAAGAGGACTAGTCTGTCCATATCAGATAATAAAACGGTCATAGCTTTTGGACTTTGATAATGTGTATTTCTGGGCAGCGTTCTGAATTATGGATGATAACACAAATGAATACTGACAGCCAGTGACTTGAAGGTCAAAAGCTATTTTGGGTTGGTAGAGTGATCAAATGGAGCATATAAGTTTTTTTATTTAGTGGGGTATTTGTTTATTTATTTATTTTTCTGACTAAGAATAAACAGCAACTGAGTGGCATCATAGACCTTTGCCAAAAGGTGAGAGGTGTAAATGGTGATTGTTTTTTAGAAGGTTGCAAGGCCACATGTAAGATCCCTCAACAATCATGCATAGCATTTTCTATGATGCAAAAACAATAATGTGAATGACTGAGTACATAGACAAAATACATCACAAACGAAGACATCTGGAATTATTCCACTGAGGAATTAACACCACAAAATAGACCATTGCATTTTGAACTGGTGATGACTATTTGTTGCTATTAAACGCTTAAGCTATTAAGATATTTACTCAGGTACAGTATAAGTCCATTCATGGTGGCTTTGTTTAAAATAATACCTACTTACCTGCTCTTGTGTCTTTTCTGAACCAAATTTAATCTGTGCGCGTCCTGCCTGCGTCATCAGTGAGTGCGCCACTGGACTGGGCTGGAGTGTGGCCTTGGGGCCGCGTGCCCCTCATTAGCAGTCCCTTCTCTTTTCTTCATCTCTGTCTGCCCGTGAATCCAGAACTGAAGGTCAGTGAAATGTCAACGTCTCTTGGCGCGCGGCTTTGGCCCGACACTTCATTTGCATGCATGCACACTTTACTCGTGCCGGGCCTCCATATCGAAAAGCCTCTCAGCGTCCCACTGCTGAAATGAGAATGTACAGAGTGCCAATTATCAATTATTCCATTAGACATTGCCAGCTCAGTCTCAGCAATTCCTCATTTGTGTCATAGCCCTAACATATTAAGTCATTACTTAAAACTCACTGTAATAACTGACCTAGAACAAGCTATGTATACATACATTGACAGAAGCTAGTGAAAGCAGTCATATAAAACTGGTTAATGACTGGTTATCAATACATTTTCTTTTCTTTTCTTTGACTCATCTATCTAACTTATGTAATGCCTTTAAGTTCCTGTGCTTTTTCAAACAGCTGCTGCAATGCTCAGGGAATACCAATAGAAATGAATTGTGTAAAAGAATACAATAAGAATAAGAATTCTCCGTCACAGCACTGTAAATAAAGAGAGGCAGGAACTGATGAAAGACAGCGGACAGGGGGGGGTGAAGATCAATATTCTTTGGTGTGTTGCCTGCCACTCATCCATCATTGGCATGACCCACCAGAGCTCCATGGAGATTATGTGTCAGACGATCAGAAACACATTATTCCAAGGTGGTCTCATTTTCAGGGCCGAATAATGGTTTCATATTGGTCATGTCATTAAATGTTTCTTTCACTCGATAGTGGCAGAATCCCTACTGAGCGAGTGATACCGCATGACGTTTGACTAAATGCCCATTGTGGGCACATCACTTTTATTTCCACATCAAAGGAATTGAAAAGATACATTTCAAATACTCTTCTCTGGCTCGATCGTGTCATGTTTGATACATTGTATATTCTACGGGAGACAAAAATAGAATGCTAATGAGAGTTACCTTATTCATAGAGCAGTGTGGAAAATAATATAATGTACCTCATATTGGCCAAGAGCACTGTTGGCTGACTTCAGACTCACTAATCTGATTGCTTAGTGACCTTGGTTAACCAGAATAAGTACTTAATTAATCATTCATTCATTCATTCATTCATTCATTCATTCATTCATTCATTCATTCATTCATTCATTCATTCATTCATTCATTCATTCAATCAATCAATCAATCAATCAAATCAATCAATCCATCTTTGGGCAGCCGTGGCCTACTGGTTAGTGCTTCGGACTTGTAACCGGAGGGTTGCCGGTTCGAACCCCGACCAGCAGGAACGGCTGAAGTGCCCTTGAGCAAGGCACCTAACCCCTCACTGCTCCCGAGTGCCGCTGTTGTTGCAGGCAGCTCACTGCGCCGGGATTGGTGTGTGCTTCACCTCACTGTGTGTTCACTGTCTGCTGAGTGTGTTTCACTAATTCACGGATTTGATTTCCCTCACGGGATCAAAAGAGTATATATACTATTTATCTATTTATCTATCGTCTATGTTTTTTAAGTAAGGGATAATGTATAGAAGCCGGTCATTATCGGGAAATAGGTCCCGACAGGGTGAACCGGACCCCGACGCTTATTACACGGCTACTTGCCAAAACAAAACTCCCCACGATATGACTCTTTAGCCTACATAGCCTAAGCTAAAGCCTATTCGTGGCAACTGTCTGCAACAGCACACGCTGAACTTGAATCAAAACAGACTATGGTTGCAAACTATTTGTTTCTCACCATTATCTGTCTTTATGATGCATGGCCTGTTTTTACAGTACTTGTAATGCTCAGACAAGACCATGCAAATAGGATTTACAATATCTTCCTATCACAGTTTCGCTGTCAACAACAGATGCAAACAGGTGCATCCATGTTACATGGGTTGTCTGAGAATAAAAACATCATTCTTCAACAAAAGAGTGATATTAAAAGCATTGACATCTCTGAATTGGTATTCTGCATGGACGGCTCCTCCGGTAATCTATGCACATTCCGAAACTGCTGAAGGACGAAATGATAAGCAGTGAAGTTGTATAACTAGGGGGAAAGAAAAGGAATTACTCCAATGGGCTCTCAAACGGCAAGGTATTAAAATAACAGTATGTCAGAGGTATTTGTAGATGACCTTAATTTGTTGGTGTTGAATATATATTTATAGTGCACCAAACAGACTGCCATTATATTCAGGAGCTTGAAAAAAAGCATAAAGCAAAAGCAATGCATGTGGGTTGGCTTGCATACTTTCCATTATGAAATACTTTTGATGAGATTGAGCCATAGACAGCGCAGTTGTCTGTAGATATTCTCTGGCTAAGAAGAAGACAACAAAACAGGCTTTCGTGGAGGACTCAGCCTACCCACTGGGAATTGTGTGCAGTGAGAGAGTACAGACTGTTTCATTAACTGTGGGGACATGGAGTAATTAAACACCAAAAAGGAGGGGTCAACCATATAAATGAACATCTGCTGGCTGACAGAACACAGGCAGACACAGACGAGGAGGGATTGAGAGGGGTGGCAGAAAAAGACTGGAATCCGCAGGAGAAGCAGAGAGGGTTGGTCAGGAAGGAATTCCCATAAGATCTTGGAGAATACTGTTACTTACAGTAAGCAAGGCAAGGGGGAGAAGAGAAACATGTCTTGCTCAGCGCAAGCTTGTTGCATACCGCAGTCACTGACTGATAATAACCCACAAAATATTTTTTTTTGCATAATATTATGCAGTTATGTAAGTTATGTTAGCTTACACTGATGGAAAATAAATTATTTATTACTCTGTCCCTCGCCGTGGCGACTCCTTATGCTTCTCCCCAGATCTGAATCTGCCAATCTGCTGCGAGTGTGGTCTGGTCACTGGAATGCCAGTGAAGGAAGAAGCTGTGCCATTACCATGGCAAACTCCTGCTGATAATGCTGATTTCTTCCACAGCTAAAAAAAAAAAAGTCAAAAGAGGAAAGCTATATTGTTGACACTTTAAACATGGAAGGGAGTTAGCCCCTTTGAAAGGTCTGGTGGAAAACACAAGTAATGCAGTCCTCACCACCCCCTTTGCTTTATCCAGAGTGGTCATTTTTCCTTGTGCTTGGGACAGTTTTTCTGTTCCAAGCAAACGCTGTACACTCGCCTGTCCTTCACCGGCCCCCAAAATGTCATCTGCATTAAATTGGACGATTACAAGTTCCAGCAGTCTGAATGGGCATATCTCGTTTAGCATATGGACGGCCCTGCTTTTTAAATGCCATCTGTCATGTTGCACTCTGCTGAAGCAGGTTGCTCAGAGTGCTCTTGACGGCGCAGCATCTACAGATGGGAAGCAGCGCCTGGGCTGTTTTTCTCTCCTTCTACAGCGCTCAGTGTAGCTGTGATAGCAGTAGAAGCTACAGCTAATGTTATGTTAGTGACCTCTCTGTAGTACCAAACATGCCCCTCCCCACACACACACATGCACGTGCACACACACACACACACACACAGACATGCAGACACACACACTTCCCTGTCCCTTCAGGGGTGTAGTCAGTGCCAGCAGTGGAAGTTCTGTGTGGAGGTTCGCATCAGCGCGAAGTGTGATGAACCCTGGAGGAGAACATAAAATCTTGTTTTTGCTACTGAAACATCTATAATTAAACACATTAGGTGCTCTGCATCTTTCATTATGCCCCCCTTTTATCAAATGTATGCAGCCATGCATTTTAAACAGTTGTCATGCACCTGAACTCAGAACCTTGCCTTGGCTGTGCCAACGAACCATCATCCACGACTGGGATTTGCAACTCAATTACTTTTGTCAATCAAAATCTGGTATGATCACATGATGTTTTGCCTCCCCCTAGCCAAGATCCCTGTTCAGAAGACTAAATGCAAATATCTCTTGATCTTTCTGGAAAATTCTGAAACTATTATCATGACAACAAGAGATAGCAGCCTTTTGACTCATGCCAGACAAGCCCTACAGGCTTCTGACAACAGCAGCCTCATTTCCAAAGATACCTTAACAACTAGAGTAAGAGATCCTGTTAGATACCACATTAGCAAAGCCAAGCTAAATAAAAATGATAAAGCTAAGACAATAACACTTAATAGTGCTTGCAAGGCAAGGTCTATTGTATCTTTAAAAATAGGACACATACATCCAAAGCCCCCGAAGATACTGTACCATACATCATAAACACATTAGCTTTGTCCTCTGCTTTCTGGCAATACACTAAATTAACCTAACAATGGATAGTTACTGTATGTGTCCATTGTTTTTGTTTGTTCCCATAATCATTCTTGTGTCCTTAATCTACTGTACTTTGTTATTCGATTCAAGGTGTTCTTAATTAATTTGTAAACATAAAATGCTGGAAATGAAATGAAAAAGAATGGCATTAAGTTTACCATTCACAAGTCTGTATGCATTTTTGTTCCAACTACAAAAACTATATAGGTCTATGAAAGTATTGAATACTGAACGGCAAAAACAAGGCAATTCTAATAGTATTATTTCTCACACTTTTTTTCAATGTAACAGAATGCTACAGTAAGTTGAGTTACTGTAGCAGAGACTTTCTAATGAGGAGACAGTCGTCTACACATATTCCGCCCCTTTAGTCACCAAAAGTTGACATGTGCCAATACATTGTGCCAATCATGTGGTATGTTGTGAATACATTGTGCCAATCTCGCAGCTGGAGTCAGGTTGGTGTTGTGAACGCAGTTCTGCCGGAAATAGATGCCCGGTAAGTGCCCAAAATTAAATGCAATATGGCCACCGAGTGGTGGGACTTGCCTAAAAGGACTTTGACTATAGTAAAAAAAAAAAGTCTTATGGACAAATCTTGCACTGAACAGCCGGCTTACTTAATGATTCAGAATGGGTGATGATGTTTTTTTCCCAATAGCCGTCAGATTGACTTGAGGGTTTTTTGAGTAAACCAAACCTATTCAAATCATGCCCAGAATGTTAATGAAAGTATTAAATCATTAAAGTGTTCCCATGATCTTTTTGAATTATGGAATCTATTCCTGAAAGTTCCAATTTACATTTTAACACAAGCAACACAGCTGTAATAAACGGTCACCACTCCCAACCCCCTTCCACACAAATTTGTGCCTTGTGTATCTACACTTGCAGATGTGAAGTATAAATACAGAAAATACTGAGAACTAGTTAAAAGAGAGAGTATAAAAGATAAGTTTACGGCGAAGCATTTCATTGAAATATAGCCTGTATTTTTTTGTTCTTTATATATATATATTTACTCTATTACTTTTTGTTGCATGGGGGAGTGGGCTGTTCTTGCCTCCAGGTGTTCACACAGCACGCTCTCTGACGACAGCTCCACGGTGTCACTGGAAATTTATTTCTCTGTTAAAGACTCTTTCTCCCCCTCTCTCGGTCTCCCCCTCTCGCTCCCTTTCTGTGCGTAAGGCCCACTGAGCCTCGGCAGCTGGCCTCCCGGGGGCCTCTCTGGGGACTGCCGATTCCAGCCATCATCCGTTAATTAGCCAGTTAACTCCGCTAATTAACTCTCTACCCACAATGATTGAATTGGGGAGGCAGGGAAATGGCATTTACAGCCCTTCTATTAGCCACACTGATAAATACATAAGCTCAAGCGGACGGACCAATAAGGACACATCGTTGACACACTAGCCGACACACATTTCGTATAGTGTGGATTAATGTGCGCTACCTGGGGCAGAGAGCTTAAGAGAACAGTTTAATATCCTCGACTATAGAGACGTTTAATGGGAAGAACACATGCAATTTGCCTGTCCAGATGACTTGCAACATTTTTCGCTGAAAAAGTTGCTAAGATTAGTGCCCAGTTCAATGAGCCTTTAAAAAAGGCATTACCTTGTGGAAATATGGTAGCATTGTTGGATTCTTTCTATTCAAGAAAGTCCTCCAACAACATGCCTAATCCCATTCCATCCATTCTTCAGGAATCCATCACACCCAATAGCAAGTAAGCAAGCAAGTTTTTGATTTCCTATCTCAGAACCCTACCCCGGGATTCCCGAATAGCGGTGGCCTGCAAGAGCCAAATGAGATGCCTGCGCCTACTTGTATGTCTGGTACACACAGTGTATTAAGAGCCATAAGTAGCCTATTTCCTATCAGCTGTGTCGATGTTCAGTGTGTGTGTGTGTGTGTGTGTAGCGATCTGCATGGTAAATTCACCGTCAGAGATTAACAAGGTAAATAGTTAGGTAAGGTAAATAACTGTTGAATTTGGCTAAAGCAATGTTCAGATCACTCTCTCCAAAAACGGAGCCTCTGTTATTCTCAACGAATACCACTATTTCCCAATATGGCACATCTTGACTGACCAACTAAATTAAACCAACTAAAATGGCACACAATTTGGGTGTCCCAATTGATGACCAACTTAATTCCTATGTAGCTTCAGTCACAAAGTCATGTCTATTTATCCTATACAATATTTGGAAGAACATACCTTATCTAATTATATTCTTGTGCAGGCCATGACTCTTAATCTTTCTAAACTTGACTTGCATTGTCAGCTGGCCTACCTGTTTGTGTAGTGAGAATGTTAGATTACTCAAAACGTAGCAGCATATCAGCCAAAATAGACACATGTAACTTCTGTTAGTTACTCTTCGTTGGCTTCCTATTGCAGCCAAAATAAAATTCTAATTCCTCACTCTGGCCTACAGGACACTTGTGGATCTGCACCTTGCCATCTCAATTCCATGATCCAGCTCTATGTCCCGTCACACCCAATGCAGTCCTCTGCTGTGTCGAGCGTTCATCAGCACTAGGAGGTAACAGTCAAGACTCTTTTCTTCTGTGATTCCACGTTGGTGGAATGATTTCCCTAATGCTCTTTGTTCTAGAAATAGTTTTTGGGATCTTGTATGTTATCATTCAGTTTAATTTAATTAATCTATTATTACTAATACTGGCCTTTATATTTAGTCTATATGACTACTTTAAACTGTTCATTGTAAATTGTTAATTGTAATGTTTATTGATTAAATTCCAAGTTGCTTTTGACAAAGGCATCTGCTCAGAACTATGAACTATGTTATGTCCCCTACTAGGGGTCAGGGAACTATAACAAAACTAAATAAAGCAAGGGCAAAATACAGCAGACAACGGTGGATAAATTTGAAAATAATCAATAATTTATTATAATTAAACTAGAACATAAATTAATGCAAAAAGCAATGTTCTAAACAAATAGCAAGTGAAGGCCAGAAGACCAAAAACGAAGCCGCCCAATTTCCAGGCCTCTCTCCCAGACTGTCACTCTGAGAGGGACTGGACACCTGGACGTAGTGTGGGGGCGTAGTGTGGGGACGTAGTGTGGGGGCGTAGTGTGGGGACGTAGTGTGGGGGCGTAGTGTGGGGGCGTAGTGTGGGCGAGAGCGGGGAGCGGAGCACAAAGCGAAGCGTGGCGTGGCAGCGGTAGCGTTCTGCGAGGAACCAAAAAACGAGCCGGCCTCCGGAGTGACGTCAACCAGCACCTTTTATAGGGCTGGTCCAGCAATTAAGCCCCCTGCTGGAGTGTCTGAAAAACACAGCGAGACAGCAAGAACACAAACAGCTAGGGACGTAACAACTATAAGAACAATAAACATAATTTAAATAGCATTTTGGAGTAATTACAACTTGGGCTGTACGCTAGCATGGGAACATTTGCATTACAAGTTTTTATATCCTTTTTTTGTATACTTTCAAGGTCGCATTTAAATTAAATGTTAATTAGTTTCTGCTAATCAAGCTAGAGCTTGTGTGTTTCCAGCATCGAGGTCAAGTAATGTGAAGCAAGTCTTTCCGGAACCCTCTGAATAAAGTGCCTGTGATGGCTAACTCCATCTGACAATTTCAGGTTGCCTTTGCCAAGTACATTTGCATCTTTGCTGTCACCCGCTCGGATAAAGACTGAGCACAGCGGATGAGCATCCCCTGTGGCCTCTTTAGATTTTAGAAGGCTGAGAACACTAAGCCTGGGGGATGTAAAAAAGGTCTGCAAATAGGCCTCCATTGTTCACAACCATTGTCTCTACATCAAAGCTTTATTTCTTTCAGTTTAGTTTAATCAAAGGCTGATATTTAAGGTAGACTTTTTTCTACCTGTGTTGCATGGTATTTCAGTCTACAGATGCAAGCATAACACATATGTGGGTGACCATGTAATTAAACTCGCCTCATCTTGGCATTATAGATGAAAGTGTATAAATAGGCTACTTCTGGGATAATCAGAAAATATCTAATACCTGATATCTTTTCATGAGGATAATAGACTACCATCATTTTATACTGAATAACACTTCTAAATCTGTGCTTTGTTTTGACACATTTAATTCAACAGTCCCTAAGGTCGAGCGATCACTAATCAGGGTAACTGTAAACAGATGTATCTAAAAACTGTTATACCAGGCCAGGATATTCAATTAGAGCCACCGTGCAAGGACAATATCACATACATTAACTGACTGACATTCAAAGGTCACATGGAGTGGTTTCAATGGAAAGAGAGATGGATTTGCAATGACCTGTGTGTTTGTGTGTGTGTGTGTGTGTGTGTGTGTGTGTTGAAGGAGAGTAAGGGTGATCATGGTAGGCTGACAGGTTGTGACAGTCAGCCCTCTCTCCTCCACACCATCTCCCACTGCTGCCTTATCTAAATGCATATCTCATTTGATTGGCGTCACCCTTCTTGTTTGTCAAGAGTCGGGCTCTGGCTATTTTACCTCCAGGTCGGCTGATGGATTTTTCTCAGACATGGGGACACGTGTGCCGGCCTGTAGCTAATGCTTATTAGCGTAGTACACCCTTCATCTTGCTGACAATAGAGACCTGTATCTGACAAGGGGGCATGGTTTCTCTTCAGTACTTGCTATCGACTTGTTTTGCAACAGGCTTACATCAAGCGTAAATGCCTCATCTATGCACTTCAGTCATTTTGTGTGTTGACTCACCAGAAGAAGCTTTGAGGTGTTATAATTTATTTATTTACAAACAAAAAAACAAACACAGATTTAAAGTATTGAGGGTTGTTTTTGAGTGTTATCTGTCATGAAAAATCTGTTCTTACAGATTTGTTCCCAGTAATCAGGGTTGGGAGAGAAGGCCAGGTCAGTTTTCCACTTGGTTGTTGGGAGTGTTATTGTTATGTTTAGGTTGGAAATCATTGTATATAGCTGGGAGGTTAATTTTTTTGAAGTTATTCATTTTCATAAGTTCTTCTATAAGCTGAGAGGGTTTGGTAAGTCTGGTTTTATCTTTAATTGTAAGTCTAAGCAGTGGCGTCATGCCCATTGAAATTAAGGGGGCACGTGCCCCCTCGGATTTTTCCTCCCTGATAATTTTTTTGATCGTAACTTTGTTCCTATTATGCTCCATAATAAGCCAGAGCCTATAACGACCCAAATGTATTCTTCTGGATGTGTAATAAACCGTAGCAAAATAGCTGAAGACCCAGGGATGGATTACTGCACGGGCCTACCCAGGGGCCCAAGGGGTCAGGGGGCCCTGAAGCCCAAGCCTTTGCATGGAATCATTGCCTCAATATCAACAAATCAGGATGTAGGCTATGAATCTGATTGAATTTAGTATTGGCCATCCCCAAAATGCACCAGAATACAGGAAATCACATCAAACAAATTAAAAAATTTCTGGGGGAGGACCCCCAAACCCCCCCTCCCACATGTACGACAATTAGTGGGGGGGCACTTCATACATCTGGGCCCAGAGACCCGAAAGTTCATAATCCGCACATGTGAAGACCCGTGTATGTTCCCGTAACAACTCACACGAACACTGAGCTCGCAATGTTTTGCTTGTGTTGAACTGTTACAGGGTACAGTTTGAACAGTTGAACTGTTACAGTTTAAACAGATACCGTTAATGGTGTTGAAGTGGTAAGTAGTCTAGCTAAGCAATAAAAAGTAGTGGAATTATTTGTGGTTAACCAGGAAATTTTGACTTGGTGATCAAAAAGTTAGAACTATGGATTTGATGTTGGCCGCAAATTCAGAGCATTACGTTAACGTTAGCCTACTGTACATGGTGTCAGTGTAACATAGCCTAGGCTACTCTTACAAATACCTATTACAAATATTTGGCAAGTCTCCTGGTTCAATTGTTTCCAGTTTCATAGAAACAAGGGTGTTAAATTTGCAGTGACTAGGCTACAAAATCCAACCTAATAACATTAGGCCTACCAAGGCATCGCGTTGGATGTTTCTCCACTTGTTCTCTTCACGTATCTCGCAGCTAATGTAGTGAAAAGGGATAGGCTACCCGTTCAAAAGGAGGCCTAAAGTTGTTTTATATAAATAGGATCGTTATATGACCGTGATGTAGAGGGCAAGAAAGTATAATAGTCTCTCTCATGTGCTCATAACTTACTTATCAGGTCACTTGCTCATGATTTGCAGGTAACTTACAAATGAGGTAGCCTATTGCTTGCCATGATGGTAATGAAAAATATATTACTACTTCAAATATTTAGTGTTTACCTAACCTTACTCAGCACTGAAACCTGTCAAACTTCTTTCAAAGTCCTTCATCAAATGAATTAAGATTAAAATAATTTAATTTCTGAGCACCACAAAGTCAGACCTCGGCACCTTTTTAAATGTAAGATTGTTCTTAGGTCACATATCAATCAAATCATAACAACTGTAATGGTACTGTTTTTAAAATCATGTATAGTAGGCCTAAGTGTAAATGTGTGTGTCTAAACATGCTTTAATGAGCTTACACTTTAATGAGCTGAATTTGAGCTTACAGTTCTTTCACCAACCTATGTGTTTTACATGAACTTGCTCTGCTTGTATTTCTGTCCTTCCCAAACAGCATTGAAATGGTATGTTTAGCAGCCAGAATTTTTAAATTTCCAGGGGGAGAAATCTACGGCCCCCCTCTAACATGACCCCCTGAAAAAAAAATGGCTGATTGTGCCCCCCCCCCCTGAATTTTGGTTTGCATGACGCCCCCGAGTCTAAGTTGTTGATATTGAAGGAATTGTTCTCTCCCAACCCCATATTTTTGTGTGAGTGTGTTAAATGACATGAAATGGTGGTTCTTAAAGATGCCCTATGCAGGTCTGGTTATTCCTTCGCTGTTTCTGGGTTCTCGCCTGATTTGGGCTCGCATTTTTCACGACATAGCTCCCCCTGCAGCTTCGGTAGCAAGTGACTGCTACGCTAAACCCCCACTAGCTAGCGAGCTAGCAATCAAGAAACCAAGCTAAACACATACAGGACTCACAATAAAACGGTCGAGCAAACACATTGTTCAAGAGACTATCAAATCACATTACAAAAACGAAGTTCACCCAAAGGTAGGCTACTTACAATTTCAACAGCAACAAAGCCAAGTCGGAGTCAGTTTTGCAGTCTTCTTAGAAACTACAATCTGACTACATTTTCGAGGCGCCAATGGATACTTCCGCTGAGTTACATCTGGATGTGTTCGGTCCGCGACCAGAAAGTTGCATATTCGTTTTTTCCGTGGAGAAGCACTGGGGGGAGACGAAGCACCCACCAAACGACCCAAAAAGTGTTGTAGAACCATTAGAACGACTCAACCTGCATAATTAAGGTCATTTTTGCTAAAATTGTTGCATAGGGCTTCTTTAAATAGGTGGTGAAGATGTGTGATTCCATCTTGTGCCCATGTGGAGAAATGAAGAGATTTGTTCTGTATCATGAACACTGGGTTGTGCCAGAGAGGGGTGAACTTGTTTAAATCTAATGATGAGTTGAGTGGATGGTAATGCATTGGCAGAAGTTGGATTTCTTGATTGACTGTGGTCTGCAACTGGGAGATATATGCATTGGTCTTGTTCCAATTCCAGCCATGGGTAATTGTGCTTGTGTATATTGATCCATTTAACTAGGTACTGGAATTGATTTGCCAGGAAGTAGTGATGGAAGTTTGGTGCCTCAAGCCCCCCATGTGATATTTTTATTTTGTAGTGCTGAGCGTGATATTCTGGGTTTTTTGTTTTTCCAATAAAAATGTGTTGTTAATGAATTGAGAGTTTTGAACCATTTATCTGTAGGAGTGATGGGGATCATAGAAAAAAAGTAGTTAATCTGGGGTAGTCAATCTGGTTTTCATTTTGACTGCAGCTATTCTTCCAATGAGTGTGAGAGGGTGTTTAGACCAGCGTTTGTATTCGTCTTCAATTTTCCTGAGGGGAGCGTATTTGAGGGTGAAAAGCTCTGACAGCCTGGGGGAAATCTGAATCCCTATGTACTTGATGTTGCCTGTGTGAAGGTGGAGGGGCTCCTGTCCTGAGCTCCAGAATCCCATGCATCATCTGAGAGGGGTAGTAAAATTGATTTATTCCAGTTGATAGTGTAATGTGAGACAAGGGAGAATCTGTTGGTGATATTGAAAGTTTCTTGAAGGGATACTTGTGGGTCCTGTAAATAAAGCAAAAGATCATCTGCATATAAAATGATTTTGTGTTATCTGTTGGCTACCTGAATTCCTTTGATTATCCTGTTTTGTCGTATTGCTGCTGTGAAAGGTTAAATGAAAATGGCAAAGAGGGAAGGTGAGAGCGGGCACCCCTATCTGGTGCCCTGATGTGAAACTCTGTAAAGTGATTCCGTTAGTGGTAATGGTGGCCCTGGGTGATGTGTACTGTGTTTTAATCCAGTGGATGAACGACTTTTCAAAACCAAACTTGTGAAGTGTATTGAATAAAAATGATCAGTTTACCATATCAAAAGCTTTTTCTGCACCAAGTGAAATGATAATGGGTTTCTGTTGTCTTTCTTTCTGTTGTCTTTCTTCACAAAATGTGGTACAGATTATCTTCAGACAAATCCTCTCAAAAGTTATTGATTGGCATTTCTATGGAAGAATATTAGACTCAAAAGTTTTGTACGTGTGCATCACGTTTTGAAACTGTAGAAATTATTTGTAACTGTAAAAATGATCTGTACAAGTAATTGTCAATATCACAAATATGCGCTACACTTACAAATCTATTCTACGTGTACAGATCGGTTTTACAGCTAAAAATCATCCTACAGTTAAAAATATTTTACAATTACAAATATATTCTACAATTACACATCATTATTCTACGCACAAAAAGCTGCTCTACAGTTACAAATCTTTTCTACAGGTGTACAGACTTTTGCACCACCTTAGGGATGAGAAGTGTCTCATATGTATTGTGTGTGTGTGTGTAACAGGATTTGTAACTGTAAAAATGATTTGTGATTTAACAAAAAAATAACACGAACAATTTTAAGTATTACTCCTATGTCGTTCACTTACAAATATATTCCACAGGTATAAAATATTCCACAGTTGCGGTCTTTCAATTACGAAACTATTCTGCCATTACAAATCTCTGCTGCTCGCACAAGTATTTTCTACAAGTATACAAATAATTTTAAGACTGTTCTGGCGCTTCCTGTTGAATAGCCAATGGCGATCCTCAGGTTTGGCTAGCCAACCATGAATCTCAGTTCACTAACCAATCACAGTGCCGGAGCAGCGCCGTCGTTGTCTGTGGGTGCAACCAAACCTGGAGTCTACGCTTGGAGCACGCTATTTTCCTGTATAGAGTGGCGAAGTCCCGCCCCTTCTACTTCCGGTCCATGGGACCTATCTTTCAAAAATTCTTGAATTTTTAAATAATTTTCAATAAAGTATCTATCTATCTATCTATCTATCTATCTATCTATCTATCTATCTATCTATAAATTATGAATGGGAGTTAATGGAGAGATAACAATTATCTTTTGGTCCAGTTTGAATTGTGCCACGAATTTTACATATGATGTGTGTGAATTTAAAAGATAATTTTTCACATCAAGAAAGTACTGTTGTTTGATAGACTTCAAAAGTTATGTTGGTTTTGTGCGAATCCACTCAGTGGACTAAATCTCTCGTCTTGAACGATGTACATCACCAACGTAATGAAACGATAAGAGCTGTTATGCTAGTTAACGGTTGCATCTTGCTGCCTGCTATGTCACTTAACAGTATGTAATGTACAGTCTATGGACAAATACAACTTACCTGATGTGTTTAATCCTCTGACTCATGGTATTTTCTTCAGCAAGGAAAGCCCAATTGACCTGTTGACTGGTATGCTTGTACAATCTAGTGTGGCTGTGAATGAGCTAACGTCACTAGCACGACTGATGGGTTTGTAGTCGTTGGAATTACGATCTTTCAAAATGTTGTAATTCAATAGTTACAAAACAAACTGCAAATGTCTTTACATGAAACATTTTCTTTAAAATTGACAAACATCATATCGGTAATTCAAGGCACAAGTCAACCGGGACCAGAAAATAATTTCTTTTTCGCCATAGACTGCCGTTCAAATTTTTTTGAAAGATAGGTCCCATGGAGGCAAACGGAAGGGGCGGGACTTCGCCACTCTATTCCTTGAGGTATGTTGGTAGCCTACACCACACAGACATGTTCTATGTCCACTATTCCTTGTTAATACAGCCAGTGTACCTGATATACAGGGCAACGAGGTGAGATCAATCAATGGCAACTAATGTGGGCAACAGACAAATAACTATTATATATAGCAAGCTACCGCTAGTTAGCCAAATCCCACTCAATCTCAATGTAGGATAGCAATGGTAGCTAAATTGTCAGTTTAAGCAGCATACAAGTGCGAACGGAAATGTAGTGTGTGGATGGAAATAAATAACAACACTCAACATACTTTTGAAGACATTTTGTTTCAAGTTTGTAACAAATGCGGTCAAAGTTTTAAGGGAGTTTGTCGGTCATAAGGTAGGCTCAGCAAAACGAGGCAGGCGGCTAGCATTATTATCAAGAGGGGTGCTAACCATTAGGCCTCGTATGCCAGGTCTACCTCCAGCAGTGTTGTATAAAGTACTAGAAAGCAATACTTGAGTAAAAGTACAAGTATCGTACTAGAAAAACACTTTGGTAGAAGTGAAAGTTACCTTTTAGAATATTACTTAAGTAAAAGTCTTAAAGTATCTGATATATACTGTACTTAAGTATCAAAAGTAATTTTCTGATATTTAATGTGCTTAAGTATTTGAAGAAAAAGTAAAAAGCAAGCGGTATTATTTTGAACTTTTGTGAACTTTATTTTGGCTTTCTTATAGTAAAGCATAAATTATATTCAGGGTTCCCATATCTTCTTAATCTCACTCATCAAATCAAAATCACATTCTTTTCTAGGACTTTTCAGGCACAATTCTCTTAAGTTCAAAGAACAAACAGCATATTTTTAGCGCTGACATCAAAGAAAAAAACAGAAACAGAAACTTTTGCACTTTTGTATGAACTTCAGGTAAAAATGAAGTCATGCCTCCTCATCACTAATTTCGGGCTCATCATTTTCAGTGGTCGACTGGTTGATCTGCTGCTCAGTCTCTCCTGGCCTCTTTCTACCATCCATCCTTCCTGACGCTTGTGTCTACTGTAGGGCCGGCTCGGCTATCCGTATCTGAGAAAACTTTTTGGAAAAGACGGGCTATATGGACCCAACCAACTCTTTTTGGGAGGGGAGAACTCCCTCACGTAGGCTACAACCCATGCAGAGGCATTGCATTGGTGTCATGCACAGAATGCGGAGTGTGTCCTACTGAAAAGATAGACTAACGTAACAAATGTCAATATTTTTTTTCTCGACCGGCCCAAAAGTGAAGAATTCTCCCGATTCTCCCGATTACCCACCCCGGGCCTGATTCAGTCTTACTCTTCTTGGACTGAAGACAAGTCATGCGATGCTAAAAAGCCTCACAGGCCGCTGAGGCAGGTAGCGGAGTGTTCAGCTTCACAGAAAGCTGCCAATGTACAGAAACATTTCTTGCAAATACGGCCACGGGTGTATGACGTTATCTTCACCACTACCCTGTTCACCGAGTTCACCACTATTGTCGGGGTGGTCGTCTATGATAACGGGAGGTCCTCCAGTAGGTGCTCATGCTTCCATGGCGGTTTCAGTTGTGTGTCCTCCTCCTTTAGCAACAAACAAGCGCGAAGTAAAGTACAGATACGTAAAGTACAGTAACGAAGTATTTGTACTCCGTTACATTACAACACTGACCTCCAGATTGTAAGGTGCTACTTCAGACTTGACGAACTCTTATTCACCTTATTTCGCGCGCAAACATGGGGGCGCTAGCTTTGCCCACATTGTCTCCGAACTTCCGATTGAGCAGTACATCCATTGCGATACATTGACATAGCAGAGCTCTATCGAGATGACTGGCATCATATATTATGGGTCATCCTAAAGTTAGGAACGTTTATTTAGGATTTTGGTGACTTAAGACATTTCTATTATACAGCTTTCCTATCTGAAGTTAGGAAAAAACTGACTTTGGAGCGGCTGTTCTGTAAGTTAGCCTCTCTATCCTCTTCTGCCGTGTTATCCCAATGAAGCTAACTAGACGTAGCTAGCCGACCGGAAGTTTAAAGACAGCGTGGAATTTAAAAAAAATGGGCGGGGCTGAATAAGGTGAATAGTAGGCAACAGAAACTCTTTACTGCAGAAAAACCGTAGTAGGTTTGATGCTCAACAGATTGCTCTGGAGTTAGTTATAAGTTAATAATAAGTAACCATTGATATGTCAAAACATACCAACTGGTGTCAACATCAGCTAGGCTATGTTGGCATTTTCTGATGGTTCTTCATGACTGATCATAAGGTACAAAATAAATAATACAGAAATACAGTGCTGGGCATTGGTAGACAATCATGTTAATCTGTCTATGTATCTATTTCTTCTGTGTAAGCAGTTTCTTATGGATCCCCAGTTGCTGCCTCCTTCCGAAGCACAGGTGGGTCATAAAATATATTTTACTGATTATGAAAATAGGTCGCCGCCCGATGTATGCTTTTTGAAACTCACCTTTTGAACTTGTTGACGGCAGTATTCCTACTTAAAACAACATCCTGGGATGTGTATGTTTTATATGTTGTAAGAGTTAAAGAGAAATCACTACTAGTCGATCTTAAAAAGTCAGTTTATTTTCAAACGTTTTTGTTGGTTCCTGTCAGTGATAGATCATTATCTATGATAAATTTATAGTTACTCTCTACACTGGCAGGTTATTAGAGAGGCTGAAAACCAGACTGGAACAGGCTCTTCAAAGGCAGCCTCTGGACCTGGACTATTTAGAGTTCCTCTGTACCAGTGAGTTGAGCCTAGTTCACCGAGTACTCACATGCCATTTCCAGAAGAGGTAAGCAATGTCTGTTTGTTTTTTTGTGCAAAATAAGTACAAACATTACCCCTGTTTTCAGAATACTTTCAGAAGGTGCCATTGAGTCCTGCTGTCCTGCTAAAATAAACTTCACTGACAGTTTTTACATATTTTTCCCCTCACAACCTATTAGATACCAGAATACAGTTGTTTTGTACTGTAAAAATAGTATTAAGTGTTGATTTATATATATTTAAAACAAACGAGGAGACTGCAGAGCCTTATGCTTATAATCATTAATTAATTATAAAATAAATCATGGACCTACACTAGTAATCCTTACTATTTTTCTCACAAGAGACACATTGGCAGTGCAAAATCAAAAGGAGAGCCTCTTTTACGACAACATACTAAGTCACCTTTGCAAATGTGCATTTCTACATATAAATTGGACATCCCACAAAAAAAAGAAACAACACAGCCAATACATTTTCATTTAAGACCAGTCATCGAATACTGGGATGAGTGGAAGCTGGCATGCGTGTCCTTGACTTTCTTCATGCTGTAATTTTAGTAGCAGGTTTGACAATACCCCCTTTAGGAAGCACCATTAAGGCTTAATAACTTAATGGTGAACCTTTCACCTTCATTATTGTATTTGGGTGAAAAGGGAGAAGTATAATTCAGATGTTTTTTGTTTTCACAGTGCAGGATTGTATGTTTATGAAAAAAATATTGACTGTTACCACATACAGTGGGTCCCATTCAGAAGGGGCCACTTCTTTCGCGCTTTCTGCGATTCATGCAGCTGTGTGAAATGTATTACAACTTATCGCCACAAGGTGGCAGTTTAAGTCCACTGTAGCATTTGTAAACAGGGCAGCGGAGTGCATTCCAAGGCCGTTGCAGTGGCAGTGAGATACTGTAAGCAGAACGAAACTGAAGATCACCTCGTTGAAGTCATATAGTAGACTAGGCTAAATCAGAGCCTGCTTTTGTTTTTATCAACCTGGGGCCAGAGATGATGGCCTTTGGCGAACAGTTTAGGCCTACTCAAAATGAGTAAAACCAAAAGCACTATACAGATTGTACATGAAAAAGGTTATGATGTATAGATTCCCAAGTGTCCAAGCTTCCAAATGGTGTATAACATAACTATGCTACATAGCAATATGGGATTTAGAATGTTGGGGGAAGGAGGGTAGGTGTTCGAATCCAATGTGTTCTTCATAAGGTTAAAATATTGTTGTTATGATACGTTTAACAGGTCATAGGCAGACGGGAAAAGCAGGCCTTAAAAGAGGGCTACAGGATACTGGGGTGCTCCCAAAGATAACAGAACGGCCAGAACTGGCTAGAGTTCTGTTCCCACGAGGTGCCTCATCTCTGATGGATCCTAAGGTATTAATGTTCAAGCATGGCAATTTAAACATGGCAAGCATGACACATCCTCTCACATTCTTTTTGCAAAGGTAAATTTGTAAGTGGAGGAAAACAACTGACAGAATAAAGTACATCATGGCTATGGTACAGTGCACAATAGTATTCCAAACAAGGTGGACTGTTTTTGTTGCAGATGATTTTGAAGAGTGGTTTGACCAGATGAGGCAGAGGTTGACGAAGATGAAATGGAAGACTCATGCCGTGTCACAGCCTACCTCAGACAATACGTTGTAAGTGGTATGACAAATATTTCCTAAGATTCCCTCCACCCCCCCCCCCCCCCCGACAGATTTTGAAACCTGGCTGATCAGAGTGATTTGGATTTGATGAGAGATCTGTACTTGAACCACTCGCAGACTGAAAAATATGTGAAAGTATTTTTTCAAAAGTATCTTTTGTGATTGTGATGACTACATTTGCCATACATTGTATTCAGTAATATAGCTTACAGTGCCCTCCACATTTGTTAGCTCCCCAGAATCACAGATGTATGAAATGTTATAACTTTGTTCAGTAAATCACACATATTATTTTCTTGTGGTATTATAAGTATATAGTATAAGTATACTCTTTTGATCCCTTGAGGGAAATTTGGTCTATGCATGTATCCCAATCCGTGAATTAGTGAAACACACTCACAGTGAGGTGAAGCACACACTAATCCCGGCACAGTGAGCTGCCTGCAACAACAGCGGCGCTCGGGGAACAGTGAGGGGTTAGGTGCCTGCTCAAGGGCACTTCAGCCGTGCCTACTGGTCGGGACTCAAGCGGCAACCCTCCGGTTACAAGTCCGAAGCGCTAACCAGGCTAGCATTGTATAACAAACAAACTACTACTAAAAGTATTTTCTGATATTGTCTTTTTAATTCTTACAGGTTCTTTAGAGACATTGAAAGACCTGGTGGTCTTCTGGACAGGATGGTCTGTCCTCCAAGAAACCATGTAGGTGTTGGCAGGGGCAATGCCGACTGTACTTTGAAACTCCCCCTAGGCATGGCATGGATGGATTATGAACCCCTGGACACTGGCTCACAAATCATCTTTACAGTTACAAATCCTGTTACACACACACACACACAATACGAGACACTTCTCATCCCTAAGGTGGTGCAAAAGTCTGTACACCTGTAGAAAAGATTTGTAACTGTAGAGCAGCTTTTTGTGCGTAGAATATTGATGTGTAATTGTAGAATATATTTGTAATTGTAAAATATTTTTAACTGTAGGATGATTTGTAGCTGTAAAACTGATCCGTACCCGTAGAATAGATTTGTAAGTGTAGCGCATGTTTGTGATATTGACAATTACTTGTACAGATCATTTTTACAGTTACAAATAATTTCTACAGTTTCAAAACGTGATACACACGTACAAAACTTTTGAGTCTAATATTCTTCCATACATTTCGATTTACGAAGGCTTGCAGGCTTGCATCAACAAAATCTAAAATTAGATGTCAAAATGATCTACTTTAGCCTTAAAACTATGATTTGGAATAACCCTCAATATAGCCATATTTAAAATTCGAATGTGATATGTACGTTTCTGGAGGACCTGTGGTATGGAGAAAAAAAATAAATAAATAAATATGAGCCTAATTCAAGATGACTGACAAATGTCATGTCTTTCTTACTGCATTAATGCAAAGCCCTTTAGGTTCATCATCCGACCGATTAACTGGTCCCAGAATGCTAAGCCTGAGGGGCTTGACTCTGTGCCCAGGTGCCTGACCGTGCCTCCATTTCAGGTGGCAGAGTGACAGTATCTGGGCAAGGGCCATCAACTGGATGTGGAGCTTGGGAATGATGTACCATTAGGGTCTTACAAGTAACACATGTGACGCATTCCATTCCACATTTCCTCATTAAACTATCAAAAATTAAGACATTATGAAAAGGTGTGTTCTGATAGGAATGGGTAGCAATCTGCTCATATGTATTAATACCAATAAAGAGAAATTCCAGCTGTATAATTATTCGTTCTAGAAAAAAATAAAAGAAAAATTACAAGCTAAGCATCATTTTTTTCTTAAAACACAATATTGTATTCATTCCATATTCAGTGCTTGCAGATATTGTAAGTAAAATTAATCATTATTGAACTCGAATTGGTCAAGATATACATGTTGTATATAGCCTGGCAGTGATGGCTATATACAACATGTGCACAAGAAACTATCTAAAACAAAGCAAAACAAAGAACATTACTCAAGACCTGTACTGCAGCATGTCAGATATAATATACATCTAACTCTTCCACAGCAAAGGAAAACCACAGAAAATAACATGTTTGTAAAAGCACTGGCACACAGAGGTGGACAAATGAGGCCGAGTGTAACACTGGCATCTCTGCCCAGTGCTCCAGAGAGTGTGGAACACTCCAGGGGTCAGAGCAGAGCTGGATTCAGGGTGACTGGAGCAGAGGCGAGAGGGCGAGAGAGAGAGAGAGAGAGAGACAGACAGCCTTTTACATGGATGAGAAAAAGAAAAAAAGTAATCTAGAATCTATGATGTAAACAATAGCAAAAACAAACAAATGGATTCTGTCTCTATTCTATTAAGTATGTGAAACATAGAGGGGTTGACCTCATCAACTTTTGGTATAAAGAGCCCCTTGAAGTTGACTGAAAATGTTAGCTAGTTTGAAATTTGCACTGAAAGCACTCAAGGAATTGGCTAGTTTAAGTTAAAGGAAAAGTTCGGTGTGATATTGACCTAAAGTGTGTTGAAACATGATACCGAGTGTGAACTTTTGTCTCATAGCTCATCTCGGCTTGTCCCCTGCACTCCGAAATCTGGCGCTAGTTAGCCCATGCTACCAACAGGTTTTCAATGGGAGGTGCCTCGGGCATCGGTCTAGCCATGCAAATAAATTACTTTTTTTACATTTACAAATTACATTTACGAGGCTCAAAGTAGCTCCACACTTCATTGGTAGACTTCCGAGGGCCCTGACATTTAAAACGAGACATTGAGAACTTTGAAAAATCACTGGTAGTTTATTTACAAGACCATTTTATACAGACAGTACCTTCAGGAAGTTTACCATTCGCCGCTATCTTGAATTTAGTCACGATAAGTTGAGCGACAAGTACGAATGAACAGGTATGATAAGGGATCAGATTCCAAAAACAATTCCCCGGAAATGCATGGATTCCAGTTGCTGCTACTGGAAGCAACTGGAATCCATGCATTTCCACGGAATTGCATGGATTCCAGTTGTGATGAGGGGATGATCACAATCATTATGATGGCAATATATGGTCTTGTTAATGAAAATGTCAGGAATCATATGATTCATTTTGAAAGAAGTTAAGTTATTTACATTTTGAAATAATAGTGACTTTCTGAATGTCCATTATAATGGACACCAGGACCAAAATATTTAGATTTTTTGGGAAATTTAGGAGATCATTTGTATAGGATGAATGAGGGGGGTCAGATTTGGAGCTCTCAGGTGATGAGTAAGTGAAACAGAGATGAGGACTATGAACCTGTGCCTCAAGAAGATAGCGAGGAAGAGTAAGACTAAAAAATGAATTGTCGCAGATGAAAGAAAAACATGAAAATGAAATGAACATTTTTGTCTATTTTCATGGCTACCTTTTCATAGTAAAACAGTCCTTTTGTCCACCACAGGGGACATGCTATAAAATTTAAAATAAAAATAAATTAAAAAAAATAAAAATTGTAAGATGTTTTTTTTTATCCTAAATAGAAAGGAAATCACACAAAAAAAGAAATTGTTGGACACTGTTTTTTCTTGGTTCTCAGGAGAATACTGCAGGAGACATGGTACACAACTGATTACAGCTGCCTACACACTGTCCTCTACATTATAAGGCTAAAAATATATGTTTTTTCCCCCAAGCTGATGGTCCTCTATGTTTACCCACATATCTCATTCTGATCTGTTAATGATTTAATATGTATATTGTTAATATAAAAAGACTGAGCAGAATAATAGTATAACTCAAGATTTGGGAAATTTAGCCCCCCTTCTTTTCTCTTATTCTGAAGTAATTTCCTACTTAATCGATGAGCCTTATTTGACCAGATGAAAGAGCTAAATAACTTATTTATGGTTTTAAAACTTAGGGGGGATCACTGGTATTGTCTGGAAGATGAACAGGAATTTAGGAAGCCATATCATTTTAAGCATATTAGTTCTGCCAATTAAGTTAATAGGCAAGTCTGCCTATTTATCTAGACTTGCCTTAAGTTCCTTAATTAATGGTAAATAATTATCTTTATATAATTTTGCTTTATCTAAACTGATATAACACCCTAGATATTTAATCCGTTCCTTCTGCCATTTAAAGTTGCATTTTAATAAGTTATGATTTTTAGGTAAAAGTCCTGTTGTTGATAGAAGTTCTGTCTTTTCTATGTTCATTTTGTAACCAGATATTTTTAAGTACTGCTCAATAATTCTCATTAGATGTGGGATAGATTTTTCTGCATTAGTCAAATACAACACCAGATCGTCTGCATACAAACTAAGTTTATAACATTCTCTGCCAATATTAATACCACTTCTCTTGTCTGATTGGCGAATTTTTTGAGCCATCGGCTCTATAGCCAAGGCAAAGAGTGATGGAGATAGTGGGCATCCCTGCCTTGTGCCCCTAGTTATTTTAATTGCCTCTGATAGAGTACCATTTGAATAAACATATGCCACAGGAGATTTGTAAACAGTTTTAATCATTTTTATAATTTCATTTGGGAAGTTATATGCAGCTAAAACTTCATACAGGTAACTCCATTCTAAACGGTCAAATGCTTTTTCAGCATCAACTGCCATCAGGGTCACCTCTAGTTTTAATTTTTTTAGCAAACTGTGTTAGAGATATAGAAGTTCTAACATTGGTTTTTAACTGCCTATCTTTAATAAACCCCGTTTGATTAAAATGAATGATTGATGGAAGTATTTCGATTAATCTGTTATTTATAACTTTTGTAATTATTTTATTAATCACAATTTATTAGACTTATTGGTCTGAAATCAGAGGGTTTATTGAACTCTTTACCTGGTTTAGGAATTACATTTATAATAGTCTTATACATTGAAGGTGGCAGGATTTCATGTGTAGTGGCTTGTTCTAAAAAGAGAAGATTTATTTGAGGCCAGAATGTTGAATAAAACTCGGTTGGTAGCCCATCCATACCTGGAGCTTTCCCTTTTGGGAAGCTATCAATTGCTTTTTTTGCAAATAGTCCATGTCCTTTCTTACCCCAGTTTTCTTATGCTAGTGTTCAGCTCGACTGATATCGGTCTCTAATTGTTTAACTTTTTTATATAATTGTGCCTTCTTTTTAGACGAAAAAGATATAATGATTCCTCTAATGTATGCTTTAAATGCATCTCATATAATATGAACTGGTGGCTTCTCCTTACAGGTTGTGACATGTATTGTTATAAATTCATTAATATGTTTTATTACGTAATTAATGAACTCCTCATCTTTTAGGTATTTCCTGTTCATTCTCCAGATTCTACATATTAATTTATTAGTTGGAGGGCACATAGTGCATGTAACTGCAGCATGGTCTTATATAACTATATCTTGTATTTTAGATGTGATTACATCTTCTACTCCTTCCTTGGAAACAAAGATGTAATCCAAGCGGCTATAGCTCTTTTGTGCATGGGAATAATGTGTGTAATCTTTATCTCTTAGATGCATTTGTCGCCACACATCTGTTAGGTCATTTAATGAGAGGAATTCCAGAAGCTCCTTAGGGATATTAGGCTTCCTTTTCAAGTTGGAGCTGTCTTGTTCGGTGAAGACTTAATTTAAATCGCCGGCAAATAAAATTATTCCTGCTGATATACTATTTATTATTTTCTGAATATTTCTGAGATATTTCATATTATCTGAGGGAGGAGAGTAGATATTTATTAGTGTATATTTATCTCCATGAATTTCACACGTAACTATTAAATATCTACCATATGGGTCAGAATGTTTTGAGATTAAGCTAAATGGCAAGTATTTACTTATCAGAATACCTACTCCTCTACTTTTAGATGTGTAGGTTGATTCGAATGCCTCTCCCACCCACTGTTTTCTCACCAGGTTTCAGGTACAACTCTTGCAGAAAAACTATATCTGAAGACAGTTTCTTTAGATGTTGCAGAACTTTTTGTTGCTTTACCCTGCCTTTAACTCCATTTACGTTCCATGTTGTGACAGTGAATTTATCATTAGCCCAATTTCAATGAGAGGCTTTCATACCTCACTGGAGAGCAAGAGAAATACCTCCTCCTTGCCGTTCAATATGTATAATCCTGCCATAAAGGACCTGCTAAAGTGAAATTTACATCACTCATACATACACACACCCACACAAACACACTGTTCTCCATTGCCATAGTTCATAACTGTACAATTATCATTATTCTGTTTTGTGTGTTTCCCCCTCTTCACCTGCCCTTTTTACGTATTTGACCTAAATGCTTTGCCAATACTGTACAACGTTATGGCCATGCTAATAAAGCTCCTTTTGAATTGAGAGAGAGAGAAAGAGACGGAGAGAGAGAAAAAGACAGAGATAGAGAGAGAGAGACCTGATAGGAACCACCGGCAGAGAGACCAGGATAGCTTGTCTCGGAAGACGGGGTCTTCCAGGCTGCCTGGCATGAGAGCAGGTCCCTGGTGACAGCCTGCTGATGCCCCGACTTCTTTAACTGCAAGGCAAGGCCAAGGCTAGATATTGAAAATATTTTCCTAGATGAACCACTTGACAATGCAAAAATATTTCAGTCTTTTCTCTCTCACGACATGTGACAGAGAGGTCAAACGCTTCTAATATTGATGAGGCCCACATACGTGTTCGCCACTCTTCACCTCTCATTCATTATATACAATAAGCATTCTGACAGCGTGAACTCTTTGATCGAGGCTCATTCACAGTTCAAGGCAACGCCAACCTCTCATCCAGCGCGCCCAGATCCTAATGTTACGAGATTAAAAGCCTAATTTCAGGGAGAAAATAAGCACAGGCATGATAAGCAGCCTGTGTCATGACGAGCTTTGCAAATGACTTTGGCACACACAAAAAAAACTATCACATCAGTATGGGAAAATTGTACAGGGAGATGCTGTGTAATACCCAAAGTCATTGCTGTGCCTCGCTCACCTTGACATTCCTTGAGACTCCATGGCATCCGGCGTGAGCTAGCAAATGTATCAGAGGGACTTGGAAGGACACGGCTTATCAAACTCCTCTCAAAACTACTATAACAGCACACCATAGGACAACTTTGAAAAGACTATGAACGTTCATTAGCAAACGAACAATTGTCCCCCTTTAAAATACTTGAAGGAGAGCATCTCTTTGTAGTCTAGATAACTTAATTGCCCTCCAGCAGCACACTACAAGAACACTGAGAGGGAACACCAGCACACATTTTGTGACCAGACATCATTGAGTTGCTCTCCCCTCATCACCAGCACATCTAAACAAAACTTGTTGATCAGAGGAGCACTTGTGAGAGCGAAAGCCCATACAACGATTTGATTTCCGTCTTAAAGGAAAAGGTACCCCTGACTCACTCTGGATGGAGTATCTGTTTCCAATAGAGTTCACCCAGAAGATGATGCGTCAATTATCTGAGTTCTTACAGACAGGAGCTCCCCCCTGACTGTGGAGGTTATTTAATTCAGCTCTCCTTTATCTATATCGCCCCGAGGAGACCAACAGACAGGGATCAGGCCAGGCATCATCTGATTGGCAGATAATGGTATTCTAAAGCAACTGATTGGACTCCGGCGACACTCAAATCAAACCAATCCATTTACTCGGTCTGCCCTCAAACGATCTGAAGTCCTTGGTTTTGTCACGATTTAACAACAACAAAATGGGGCTCTTCAACAAGTGCTATGATGTCTGTTTTTACTTTTCCAGAGCCCGTTCAAGTTGAACCCAATAATGAAGCGGCTAAGAGCATGCTATACACTTTCACATTCATATCACATTCAAATGAGCACACCTCACAATCATAATGACCACCGCAGCGGTCATATAGGTTTAGTCAGATTTTTTTCTTTTTTTTTCTTTTCTTTTTCACACAGTAGACATATGTACGCATGCATGCACATGCACAAACACACATACGCAGGCAAACACACAAGCACGCACACACACACACACACACAAACATAAACGTGTACACGCACACATGCACACAATTCAAGAATTTCTCAGAATTATGAACAGGCAAGATGGGGGGGGGGGGGGGGGGGGGGGGGGGTTGTATAAAATTAATTTTACATGTGAAATCTATGAACTAATCATGTTTTCGTACTTGTTGTCTAGCAGATACCAGTGAGAATTGAGTGTGGATAATGCAATTTAGTGAGACAGTTAGAATCATATAGGCCTTTCAGCGTGATTTATTTTTGTGGAAAAAATGTGCTGGACTGGGCGGCGGTCATATTTTGTACCGCTCTGCGGTACATCTAGTTTAAGAATAGAATAGGAAAATAACAGCATAAAATACTGGCCTACATGTTCTCGGACTGGGTCTGAGGCCAGGACTTAAGCGTTCTGGAAAAAGCAGAGTGAAGTTTGTACTTGAGAGCCTGAATGATAATGAGAGGAGCTGCACATCTTATCATCTATCTGGAGGCAAACATTAAAAGCATTTGCATCTCGTGTTGACGGTAATCTTTCCATCAGTGCATGTTTTGTTTGTTTTTACAGCACGAGTAGTGTCATAGTAATAGATGCATTGCCAGGAGATTTGCATGAAGGCAGACAATGAATGTGTGCAGGGGTTTGGGTGTAGGATATTTGCAATGTCTCATCTGCATGATTGCGATCCAATGGAAAACTATTACACATATGATCTTATGTGCTGAATATAGTTGCCATAGCAATAGTGTGCATTATTACCCCAGAGTTTCTTAAATGTAGCCTAATGTAAATGTAGGGTTTAATTTGTGACCACATTTTCACCTGCCTCTCTTCTACTACTACTACTGATAAGTATGTGAGTAGACCGAGTTGCAGCCCTTCAAAATTGTATTAGAAAGGTCAATCAGTGATGAACTCTGACCTTTGCAGAAGTTGTATTACTTGTGATTTCCTTATCATGAACTTCATGCCAGAATAATCTGCACACTACACACAAAGTGCTAAAAGTACAGAGGTGAGCTGAAGTACTTTCCATTCCAGCTTTGATTTTGTGTGTCTGTGAATGCCCTTGGTCCAAGAGATATCTTGTTGACCCAATGAAAAAAGAGACTCATCAGCATTAACATACCCTCTCACATAATTTTTGGATATACCAGACAACACCGAAAAATACACGTCTTTAAAAATCATTTTAAAGATTCAGAAAAGTGTGAATCTGAAAAAAAAAAGTCTTTTTTTTTTTTTGCTGCCTTCCAAAGCTTCTGTGCTTCTTTTCTTGGCTTCTCTTTCCTCATATTTATTTCATGGTATTGACTTTTCTTTTTTTTGTCTAAATAAAAAAAAAAGAGACACATACTCACTGGAGAGTTGGCCTCTCTCCCAAAACCACTGGAGGTCTCGTCTGAGATGCCTCGGCTCCATGTGATGTCAATCTGAGACCTTTCAGATGGCAGAGGAGGAGGATGAGGAGGAGGTCCAGATGAAGGGTGTACACTGAGGGGATTGACTTGTCATACACTCATGAGGCTTTCTGTTTATGTGCTAGAAGGGGGGACCCCCACCTCCAACCCCTACACCACCACCCCCTCCATTCTTCCTTTGTTTCGTTTTTTCAATTTGATCTGTCTCTCTGTTCACGGGCATCAAAAGACCCTACCCAACAAGATGAAGATGACTGAGGCTGAATTTACTGCCACTCCAACTGTTCCAGATGGTCAGCTGTGTGGAATTGATACCACAATTAGTTTTAAGTGAGGCTGGAGCACAATGAAGTAACTTCATGCCATCATATGAAATGTTAGAATGCCGTGGGACGTGTATCTTGACCTTAAACAGTTTGTGATTAAAATGGTTTGTGATTTTGTCGTATTATGACCTTTTATGACACAATAGAACACAATCTGACCCACATTTTTATGAGATGCCTGACATAAAAATGGCCATTAAAATGGGAAAATGCCCATCGTAAGTTGTTGGTCGTAAATGTCAGGTTATGGACTTCTAATGCCATTAACCCTACTCAGCTCTCCTCCTTTTCACAAAAATGGGTTTTATAGTCAAAAGGTGTGTAGTATTTGCACAAGTACACAAACAAAATGTAAAGGGTAAGTACTTTTCTGCAAATTCATTTATTTTCATTCCAGCCTTGTTTCACTAGGTAACTGATTGACATCTGCATCCTGTTCCAACATTACAACATTGTACATACACAATATTATTACCATCAAGGTGATAATATACAGGCATATACAGATAATATTACAGGCAATATATGGGCTAGCTTCCAAAAAGTTTAATTGTTGCTGATGCCCTGGTTTAAAAGAACTAGAGCCATCGCACAGATTGGTCTGCTGTGCTGCAGTGAGTACAGGCTGCAGGCCTCCACCATGCTATGCTCCTCACCTATGGACAGAAGCCAGGATTAAGAAGTGACCACTAGTCATCAAGTGAAGAGTTATTTTGAATAAAGGCCATGAGACTGCAGTCAGGACTCAAACCTATAATATACATTCTATAATTTATGGATCAACAAATAATCCAAATAAATGTAACAAATTCATTCATTCTAATCCTTCTTTAACTTGTGATGTTTTGAATTATTAAAATCTCAGGCTGCTCTTGCTCTGGAGTTGACACTTATTTTATTCCTCATTGCCTTTGGAACTGCCTCATTGCCAGTTGGAAACTGTGATAATTTCAAATTCATGACAATACACATTCATGATGAATACTCTCTCTCTCTCTCTACCTCTCTCTCATACCCACCTGCAGACACACTAAGTATTCATACGCTCATATCTCACAAATGCCAAACAATAAGCAGGATTACTTATGAAGCGTTCGGTCAAAAGGACCTGTTCGATATCTAAATAATTTTACTGAGTTGGAGAGAAGAGTGCTGTACAGTAGGTTTTCAATAAAATCACAAAAACAGGTGCTGCAGTTCAGGAGAAAATAAGCTCTGAATTATTACTAGGCTTTTCCTCAAGGTAGTGCAAGCTAATACTCAGCAGTAGAGAGCAGCAGACTCGCTGCTAGGACTGGCTAGGATGTAGTTGCTCCTTTGGCATTATTTATACCCGATCATGGCCAGAATAATCCTCAATTCATCTTCCATCAGGGTAGAGTAGCAGGGAGAAGGTAAACCACAATAACCAGCACAAATGACAGGCTACTCCCTGGACACTTCATTAGCTACACCTTTGCCTTCAGAGCTGCCTTAAAACTTGGTGGCACAGATTCAACATGGCGCTGGAAACATTCCTCACAGATTTTGGTCCAATGACATCACACACTTGCTGCAGATTAGTTGGCTGCACATTCACAATGTGTGGAGATCATTTGAGTACAGTGAACTCATTGCCATGTTCAAGAAACCAGATATAGGAACGTCACCTATTACCAGCCGTCCCCTAATTCCGACCTCTTACGTGTATGTGTCACTTAATATTCATTTCTACACAAACCAAGACGGCGGATTCCTAAAGAAACGCAAGCGCCCACACCATAATTGTATTTTAAGCAACACCAAAGAACTTTCCCTTTGTCGCACGTACGCTATTTGTTTATCCAACACCGGCTTTGCAAATAACAATGTCCACAGACGGTAGAATATGTTGCATGACTTATAAAAGTATGATGTATTGCGACATCAGATGCAAGTCAAATCTGTAGTTTCTTATGTCTCATTCCATCGAACTACAGATCTGCTACCCGATCTGGCAAACTTACATAGTGCGGTTTTAGCCGATCGAGGGCCGCGATGCGAATGCAGAATTGTCGTTCACCCTGTTACGAGTTTATGAACCACTGAAACAATTTTGGAAACATTGTTTTAAGGTACAAAAAACTCTTTGGTGTTGCTTTAAATTAGCTATGTACCAAAAATTACATTTTACCGTGACTCAAAGAGCTATAAACAGTGTTGTAAGGCTCGGTGTACAAATCCGCTTAGAGCTCCAGCGGAATTTTAATTTGCGACGAGAATTGTCGGTCTAACTGTTGACGTGCCGTGAGAAAGGTTGGAAATAAGCACCCAGCAGCACTAAACAGCGAGCGTGGTAAACAAAATCGGATATTTCAGGCAGTAAAACCCCTGGTAAGAACCAAACTAGATTTCGTTCAAATCTACACACCAATGGCTACTGAAAAATGTAAGGTTAATTTATCAAATGTTATTTTGAAGTATTAAAAAACATTGTTGTTTTAGAATTTTCAAATGAAAGGGTTGGTAATTGGTGCTTTTACGATAACCATCAGAAGACAGCTGCACTGTGAGTGTATATGTGGTGTACTGCAGTACAGGCAAGTGTAGCAAAGTTCAGACACCAAGGTGAAATTTTCAGTGAAAAGGGCACAAGCTCGTCATAAATATTGACTATTTCAGGTCAGTTTCAAATGGCTGGGCAATGCTGACCATGGGAAATGCTAATGCACTTCCATGATCTCTTTTAATGCAGCCCACCACATTGATATAAATTGCTGTGAAAAAAAAAGTTATCTGTGCAAAGTAACCGCTCAAAAAATAGCTTGTCTTCAGCCATTCTTTACGTAACCATGGAGGCAAGCATTTCAGATGGGCGAGTTACCTGTCTGACCCTGTGTCTCAGCCCTTTAAATAATTATATCCCCTTGAGGGAGTTTAATCTTGGCCTTTCATGTACTTGAGCTCCCCTGATAGTGTTTCATGGTGACAAATGAAATTCGCAAAGTGTGATGACAGCCATTCCCCCCCTAATATTTCTCTGGGAAGACATGTCTGACTAACGGCCCGTTCCAGAGGAAGAGAGCCAACAGCATTAATTAGGGGATAAAATTATCAAATTAGAGCAAGTAACGGAATTAAAACCCTGCATTACCGTGCCACCATCTGCCTATTAACAAGTGGGAGAAATAATGTGTCAATCATGCCGTTTAACTTCTGCAATAGTGTTTTCTAATCTAATAGAAGAATGGAAGAGACAGTTATGGCCTTATTACGATTATTAAAAATAACCAGAGTCATAATAAAGTATGCACAAAAATGGCAATTGATGTACTGCCTTTAAAATGAGTGCAGTATACCTTTTTATTAGCTTATTAAAAGCTACAGTACATGACTTCTGTCAATTATCTGGTATCAAACAAATTCCTCCAGTCTCTCTCTCTAAATTATTCTTTCTTTCGATTTATTTGCTTCTGTCTTTTACCACCCCCACCCTTTACTCACTCCAACATGAACATTGTATCGAGGCAAGCCGCATCGCTTGAATTCAGTCATGACCAAACTCCAATCGATCACGTTTAACCACTGGCATCCATCAGGCACCCCAGTCTCTGACAATCACACGGTATCTGCCATATCCATCATGGCTAACCAGGTGTATCAATCACACACAGCTGTGGTCACACAGCAAAAGCCCAGGAGGCAGGAGAAGTAAGTATATAATCTTCATGAAAAGGTCATTCGTTTGTCCACCGGCCAGTGTCTCAGCTGGGCGATTACTGAGAGCCGTAGAGCTCATAACCACCACAGGGGGGGAACTGAGCTCACAGTGACGGGTCTATCTTCCAAGCTTGCTCACATGTTCTTTTTATCACGTGAAGCTAAATGCAAAGCGAGCCTTTGAAACTTTTGTCCACATTAAAATATGATGAAACGATGACGAGGAGTGCTGCATTGACAGGCTGTGACAGAGTATTGCATCACTGTCCTGCTGGTCCCTGAGCTTGTCATTTGTCAGGTGGAATGCAGCCAGAGACAGTTCTCCACGTCAAAGGAGTAAAAATATAGACACCAGCCACAAGAGAATGTAAGCGTTTTCTTTTTCCCCAATTGTTAAATCCACTATGCAACTCGGCATAGTGTGTAAGAGCAACTGTGCTATTTAACTCAATACATGATATACAAGGCTTCCTAATAGAAATCTCAACAATCTGTTACCTCAGGAATGTTTAACATAAAAGTAATCAACTGGTTCAGTCCAGGCCTCCTGACAGAATTGATGATGTGAAAATGCACATGTAGGCCAATAGCTACAGCTACTGTATCATTATTATCATGAATCTCCCTCTTCTTTCTGACAGCTGACATTACCTCCCAGCGAGAAAATTATGTTCAGTCATTTAACCTGTGCAAATTAATATTCTACGCTCATGTGTCATATTGACCACACATACAGTACAGTTGTGGTGCTGACGTAAAACTCAATGTTCTATTGTTAATAGATTGTCACTCATGCATATGGCACTCCAGTGAATAATAGCTTTAGTGAAAACCTTTGCTACTCAACAACCTAAAACACAGAAGAACCCAGAAAGGTCCAACATATTTTAAAGCCTATTCCCATTATAGAAGCTGAGGTCTTTATGGCCTGATGATATGTTTGTGCCCTTATATTTTGGAAAACATAGCGAGATATAGGCACTATTCATACTGCTACGATTTAGTTCGACCAGACCTAACTGTAGTAAACAATGTCTAAACGTCTCTCTTTAGCACCCCCGCTGGCTAATGAGACCATGTTGCATTATCCCGGTTCTTTATGCGTGAAAACAGAGAGGGACTGAGTTTAAACAAAGTCCTTTTAGGCAAGTCCCTTCACTCGGCGGCCTTATTGCAACGCTTTTTGGGCACTCGTCGGGCATCCTATTCGGCAGAAATGCGCGTGCGCAAGGCTTCATGACACCAACCTTGTTCCAGCGGCAAGTTCACAACACATGATTGGCACGATGTCTTCACAACACACCTTATGATTGGCTCAATGTATTCACATGTAATTTTTTTCCGAGGAAGGGGTGTGATGTGTAGACAACGGCCATATTGGCGCTACAAACTAACCCCATGCATTTCTATGGAGGATTTTTTGAGTGCTGTGTCTCCACATTAGAAAGTCTCTGGTTTAAATAAATGGTTTGAATAGCAGCCTGCTTACTCAGCTTCATTAAGAAGAATATGTGTTATTTGTCCATCTAGATCATGAACAGTTCAAGACGACTATGGAGAAAGAAAACGACAAAAAATTGCAATGTCAATGAACCAGCTCTGACAATATGCCAAAAAATGTGAACTTGAAAAATTGTCTGTGAATTTAATTACCGCAGACTACATTTGCATACAGTGCAATACCCACTTTAGCTTACAAATTCAGAGTAAAACAAAAATAGATGGGGGACATTCAAGAAATAAAAAAGGCAGAATTTAAATAATGTGTTCACCATTGTGTAGATGACAGGAGATCAATATGAATATAGAGAATAATCATTGTCTGTTATGTGGTACTTCCACTTAAGCAATTACTGCATTCCAATAATGTTGTCTGTCTTAATTCCCTATTTGAGCGCATTTGATACCAACTAATTATGTGGTTTGTCTGTGACTCAGTAGCTTCGTGTTCAGTTCCTTAATTGATTATTGTACAGCTTTTAACCAAATTGAAACGGGGTAATCATAACACAAAATCCATTAAATGTCTCCAATTACTGATTGTTGGATGACAGAAGGTTTATAACAAGTGTCTCCCGCTGTATGTTTGATGGCCGAAGAAAGAAGAGTCATGTGAGAAGAAAAAAAAGAATCCCTTTATATCCTTAACTTTACAATCCCAACATCACATCTTCATGGTATAAACACATTATAATGCTAAGAATGATTTGCTCCAGTCTTGGGAAATCATCAGCTAACAAACATTGTGAGATGTGAGTCCACTTGAACCAGTGGTGTAGTCTACTTTTTGCTCAGTGGTTACCAAACTAGGGGTCGGGACTCGACCCCTCGGGACCAATATTAAGGGACAAAAATGTTTGTGGGGGTCGCAGATTTGCACTTACCTGCATGCGTGAGGGACAGCTGTGTGCTGTGTATCTCAAAGGCAATGGAACTCCATGTGGCACTTTGTACTCATCTCTCATAGAGCAAGGCCTAACAGAGTGATTGTTTTAAAGCAGCAGAACACCATCACATCTTGAGACAGGTTGTGTGTCTTCGACATGTCAATTTATTTCATAAATGAAAAATAAAACCAATAGTAAATAATCATCAAATACCCTCTCCAGCCCTTGAAGTTCCTGCTTGCTCCTGCTGGTCCACCATCTCAGTGTCAAGGTCCCCTCCAGCTCCCCTTGCACCTTGTTGTTGACTGCCACTGCCATCTAGAGAAAACAATGAACAACTCTGTTTCATATGAGTTCAGATGCAAAGCCCTCTAAAAGCTATGACAAAAATAGGCCAATTTTAAGCATTTTCATCTATGACAATCAAAAATGTTACTATCGAGTAGGCCTACAGCAAGTCAAGCCCAAACAAAATTAGATTAGCTGATTTTTAAATGTTGATCAATAGAAATATAGCCTGTTTTAACTCATTTAAACTCATTACATGCACTAAAGGTTTTTGCATCTGGCATTGTATTGCAGTAACAGTGTGGTAGATAAATGCAAAATCCCGTCTCTTAATATGTAGTAAGCAACACTGATATAGTTAAGAGTAGGGTCTTCAGGGGTTGGGAAGAGGGAGAAGGGTCCTAGTCAACCTAGTATGTTCTTTGTGGTACATTGTCTGTTTGTTTGTTTTTTTCTGTTTCGTTTTATCAAAATACAATATCCTTTTACATTTTATGAACACACTTGTAAACAAAAAAGAGCCTGAAATGTATCAATGAATGTATCTGTATTATAAATGCTCAATAAAATACATCAGATAAAAAAAAAAAACAGTGTGGTAGATAATGTTATTACCCATAAGTACAGATAATATATCTCTCCATCCATGCATACCATGGAGATAGCATGGTTCTGGCTAGTAAATAAAGTTCATGATAGATACTTAATCCAGACAGCCACAGTACACATCATGTAGACCGTTTACAGACAGACATGGCGATTAGGAGTTATTCCCAAAGAAGAATCCCAGATAAACAAACGTCCAGAAATTAAAACTAAGTAGGGTAGCGTGGATCAGAGTACGTTAGCTTGCTAGTATTGAGAGAAGAACGAAAGCTAGACTACAGCATGACTAGCCTGTGTTATTACTGTGTTATGTCCACACATTAAACAACCTAGAAGGGTAACTTGGTAGCAATACAAGTCTCATAAAAAGCGTGAATTATGTTTTTGACTCTTAGCAGCTACCTTCGGAAACGTCAGGTCGGGCAACCTTAAAAAAGTTCAGAAGGGCTTGCAGTCCTTTGCGCCTGGCCATCCTTGTCCCCAACTAAAAACCTGGAACGCTGCTGTGCTGCTGCTTTAACCTGGCAGCTCGGGGTCGGGGGGAAGGCTACCTAGCGAAATTCACTGGCATGTTTTCCTAAATATTGAAAAATGAATTTTAAGTGGGTATACTGAACATTTTAGGTGGGTATACTGAAATAACCAACATTTTGAGGTGAGTATACGGTGTATACCTGCGTTCTACATAGACTACACCACTGACTTTAACTGTTATCATGCATATTTTGTCTCTACATGCCAAGGAATTCTGTGGACTAGACTAAATGTCCAATTACATGCACATTGCTTGGTTGTCCAGTAGACAAAGTTTTGGATGTGAATGTGTTTCCTGATGTATACCAGGTGCCCTCTCCCCCTGCGCCCCTGGAGCTCCTAACTGAGGTGGCAAGGTGATAAAAGGTGTGGGTAATAGGCATTGTAAGGCCAGTGGGACTGGCAGGTGGAACCGCACAGGTCTCAGACTAACAGCTCCTACACACAGTTGCGTTCCGTCAATGCATGCCAGTGGGTGTTCCCGACGGTAGCTATGCAAATGACTTGAAGTAAAACCGTAATGTGATTGATTGGTGCCGTCCATAGATTGGCTTGATTGGCCGGTGCCGTCTGTCGGTGCAGCAACAGCTGAACTTCTCTGCGAGCGACGGGAGAAACGCGACGCGACGGACCCACAATTCAGTTTGGCAACGGATGACGTGAGCCCATGTAAAGTGAATGGGATGCGTCTCCAGCAATGCAATGCACGCAGCTGTGTGTAGGAGCCGTAACACAGATCAATGCAGAGGGCCACATGGAACACCCATTCCAACCTTCGGCAAATTTGTGATTTGCTCTGCAGGTCCGTCTGGCCAAGAGGCCACTGAAGCCCATTTCCAATGTCCCTAAAACACAGGCACGCAAATACAAATCACTAATCCGGCATGGACGTGTATTTCTTTGGAATTGAGTAAACTGCATTTATAACCTTTGTTTACAAGATTGCTACACTTCTGAAAAAAATTGGTAAAAGTTTAATGCACCAATTTAAATTTAATTTTGAGTTTTAAGTTATGCCCCTGCTAGAAGTTGTAAGTCAAAGAACCTTTTCCAGACCCATCCTCAATTGAGAAGGGTCTGGTGTCAGTGAGGCCCATTCCACACACTGGCAGGCTACAGATGCACAGAGGACAGCCTTGGCAGCAGTGTAACCCTTTTGCAATATCTGTTCAAACAATCATGTTCGACTCACTTCTCAACCCACATTGCAGATCTTTATGGACTCCTGAGCACAGCTGACATTTCCAGCATGATTTGCAACAGGATGTGGTCATAAATGTTACACTCTTTAAGTCGTAAAAAAAGGAGTGAAAAAAATCCAAGCTCTTTTAAGTATGGAAGTTCTATGCAATATATCTTGTGCTCACATCATGACAGGGACCGGACGGTTTTGTGCTGGGAAGTGACGGTGTGACTGTTAAAGTTGCAGTTGACTCTGAACGTAAAACATTGGTTGGGAGGGTCCACCATAAATATGATGAGATGAAATGCCACACTTGGCTGGAGTGATTGAGGCTGTTTAGGTGATTTCATTTACACAGGGCAGGGCAGCATCAAGGGGGTTTCGGGAGGGTGGGGTGCAGATTGAGTTGGGGTGGGGGAGAAACAGGAGCCTGACCTTTCTACAAAGCCACAGTGTCAGATTTAGGATGTTTTACGGCATGGGGCTCCATCCTGTGGGATCTGACCTTCCTCTGGTGATTGGTGGCTTGTCAGAGGGGCCAGATGAAATCAGCCTGAGTGACTGTCTCTGGGTTGACTCCCTTTATCCGGAAGGAGCACAGATGGTCCTGATACATAAATTAGTCAAATTACTGACTTAATAACGGGTGACAGAGACTTTTGAGCTGGGGGGAAGTTTAGGAGAACATGCAAGAGGCATCTGTCCAGTGAAGAGGAGAACACTTTGATTATTTGTTATTACGTCAGATCACAGTGATGGACACAATATCACAGTGAAATGTGTGCAAGACATTTTTATGGTAATATTTCACATTATGGTTCCCATTGTTAAATTGAAGATCAATACCAACATTTCAAGAGTAATGCAAGTCCACTGATCTGCACAACTGCACTTGTGGAGGTATAAAGTATCCATTTTACACATGGATGCCCAATATATTACCCCTTTGTTCAAAGGCAGTCAGAATATGACCACGGTAAAATGTGTGACCAGACCATGAAATACAATATGGCAAGACACAAAACAGACAACTGTCTTGGGTGGCTTGGGTCTTTTTTGTGACAATCATACATTTTGGTCTCTACCTATGGTCTGAAACTAGTGGCCCATGAGTTTTGTACAGCCCCTTGCTTATTTACATTTGTAAAGAGATTCAGCCTGCACATCAATCTTGCATTTTTTTTTCCTGTTAGCTTAAAGTGTATATGTTAGGTTAAAAAAACATTTTTGACAAATGAAGGGACATGAAGCAAGATAGTAGTGAAAAGTGATTTTTCTTGAAAAATCAACTTTAAATACAATAGAACAATATGTAAGGGATAATGTATAGAATGCCGGTCATTATGGGGAAAATAAGTCCCGACAGGGCGAACCGGACCCCGACGCGCCAGCGGAGGGGTCTTGTTTCGCCCTGAAGGGACTTATTTTCCCATGATGACCGGCGTTCTATACATTATCCCGCTTATTATACGGCTACTTGCCAAAACGAAAAAATAAACTCCATGATGTCTCTTTACACTTATTTGTTACCGTTTCGTCGTGGCTTTTGCTGAGAAACAAATAGTTCGGAACACACGCTGAACTTGAATCAAACATTCTTTAGAACACAGCTGATCAACCGTCTGCTTTCACTTTTGAATGAAGTTCCAAGCACAAACTCCGTTGCCATTGGCAGAAAGGCTAGGCAATCAAGGACATGGGTAGATAGATGGAGGAGAAATCAAAAATAATAAATAAAAAGTTCTATGGAGATATGCAAAAGTTGGAGAAAGTCAGATATGTGTGTGTGTGTGTGTGTGTGTGTGTGTTTTGACGTGTGATGAAATAAGAAAATAAATAAAAGGTCTGTAGCATAGGGAGAGGGATGTAAAAGTGCTAAAAGTCATGTAGGTGTGTGTGTGTGGGGGGGTCTTGAGTGCTGAGGAGTGAATGTGTGCAAAGTCAGTATAGTGTGAGTTCAGAGTTCGGATGGCCTGGGGATAAAAAGTCTCTCAGTTCTGGCTTTGTGACTACATAGGCGTCTTCTTGATTTCAGCGGTAGGAATAATCCATTGTTAGGATGAGAAGAGTCCTTCAGAATCTTTTGGGCTGTTAGGAGTACTCTTCTGGAATAGATATCTTGTAGAGCAGGGAGTTGAGTTCTTATAGTATGTTCAGCTGAGCGCACTACTCTCTGCAGAGTACTACAATCTCTAACTGTGGAGTTCCCATACCAGGTGATGATGCTACCAGTTAGAACACTCTCAACCGCTGAAGTGTAGAAGGCCTTCATGATGGATGTAGAAACTTTGAATTTCCTTAGCTGACGAAGGAAGTAGAGTCGTTGTCTGGACTTCTTTAGAACATATTGAGTGTTAACCCTCTAGGCGCCACAGTCGACTATAGTCGACAAGATGCGGTACTGAATAAAACGGCCGATTTAGTCAAATAGGGTGTCATATTTCGTTCGACTTCCACTCCACTAGATGGCAGACATGTCATACGTCATCCCCGAGTCGAAAAAAGGACACGCTTTAAACAAAACTTTCTAGCTACAGCGCATTGAATCAGTGCATGAAATACCGGAGCTAGTGTGCGTGTGAGCCACTTTGTCAGAGCGATATTGTCAGCGTCAGCGAGTATTTGCATTAGATTATCGTCTAATGGCATCAAAAAAGTTTACCTGAAATGAAGTGTTGGGTCTTCTATTCGCGGACCCTGATTCTGAAGGGGAATATCTGCCTTCAGAAAATGACGGTGATTCGTTTAGTGAGGCTTCAGACGTGTCCCTGCCTTGCAATGATGCAGCTGGACAAAGTGAGAGTTTACTCCATAGTTTAGCTTACACCAAGCACAAACGTTGAATCGTTTGCCCAATGTCACTGGTGGGAATAATGTTTCACGGGTTCGGAGTGTTCATCGGGAAGTTAGCAGGGTGTTAGTGGTGTGGCGAACGAGGCTGGAGGTAGCCTAATATCCATAGCGCTAGCTTCTGTCTTCTGAACGTGTACCTCTCCACAATCGCGGCGACAGTAACGTGGTGGAGCCTTTGTCTAATGCCACTGGGTATGTTAGACGAGGTCGAAGTGCTCATAGGACAGTTAGGGGGGAACGTAGTGGCAGTGTGGGGAGTCGCAATGAGAATGACAGTAGGCCTAGTCCGAGCTGCGCAAATGCTCTCCACTCGGCGCGCGCGAGGCAGATCTGGCCATGCTGCTCGCATGGTGGAGGTGGTGACACGCTCTCTCCCTCTCCCACACACACACACACACACACATTAGGTCATGCATAGTCTATCACAAGATGATGGGAATGCCGGCCCTGTATGGATAGGGATAGGGAGTCATTATCTCTACAGCAAAAGGCCTGCTACATAAAAAAACACAAAAAAGTCAGCCATTTAGTAATGATTTACACTGTTGATTTGCTATCTACTTCCCTGATCATTTAGGACATACAGTACACTATGTGTTCCTTTTTGTGTGTTCATGTCCTTGTGATGTGTGTGTCTTTGTCAGCTAAGAAAAAAAACAAAAAACATCAACAAAAACAACAAAAATACTAACATTGTCTCTTGTCTTGTCTCGTCATCTCACTCCTGATCTGTGCCTTGCCGTGGCAAATGAGCTTTTGAACTAAACAGGTCTTGTCTACTTGTGTTTGTGTGTCATCTGAATAATATATATATGTGCCCCATACATGGAATCAGAGTGCCTACTGTATGTAGTAAATGGAAAATCTCTACAGCAAAAGGCCAGTCTACCGCTACATGCATTTGGTTTGTTTCTGCCATTTATTAGTAATGATTTACACAGTTTGTTCACTACTTACTATTTACCTGAGCATTCAGTATTGTGCAATATAGCATACAGAAAGTGAGGGACATTTTGGGGGGAAAGAAGTGGTGCATTTTATCATTCAAACATGCGACTTTTCATGAAAATTCTATAATCCAAGATGGCCGCCACCATATGACGTCATAATATGCAAATTAGATATAAACATTTAATCTCTACATAAACTTTGGGTCATCCTTAATATTTCTCTAATTTACAGAAAGTCTCTATCTCTGATCAATTTTAAGATATAGCCTTTTGAAATGAAGATGTCAAAATTGATCGTTTCGGAAAAAAACCTCTGGCGCCTAAAGGGTTAACAGTCCATGTTAAGTCTTCAGTAATGTGGACACCAAGGTATTTAAAACTTGTGACTCTTTCTACAGGTTGCCCGCTGATCATTAGTGGGGTGTAACTGTAGTTCTGCTGCTGCCTTCTGTAATCCACTACCATTTCCTTGGTTTTATTGACAATTCAGTGTCCAGCTGTTAGATTGACACCACTGTGTCACCTCATCAACCTGATCCAAGTAGAGCTTTTCATTGTTGTTACTAATCAGGCCCAAGATCACTGTGTCATCTGCAAACTTGATGATGGAGGTATGAATATTCAATTAATGCTAGCAGATTGCATAACTTCAATTGTGTCAGTTTATATTTCTGTGGGTTTGCCAACCAAAATAATCAGAAGGGAAAACCAGGGGAAAGCAAATACAGGCTACAGTAGTGGTCACTAAACTATAAATGTAAGTAAACATGACAATCTGGATATGCTGACCAGGTGCATCAGTTTCAAGTAAAGGGGAGAATGTGATTCCTTCTTTGTAGTGGTTACGGAGGCAACAATCAGTCCGAGAAAACATGTAAAGCCCCATTACACCACCAAACATGCAGAAGAGAAGCCAGCGAAACGGAGGGAAAAGCATCATAACTTGGAAGTTTGAAGTCTTTCCGTTGAACTTTTTCCAAGAGCCAGAAGAGAATGTGACGCACGCAGCCATGAAGGTATAAGCTGTGGAGTGTGGAGTGAAGTTATAATATGGTAGGCGAAGGCGAAGCAATGGGAATTTAAATGAGGAAGAGTTTCTGAAAGACTGAAAGTGAACTCTCATGCTGGAAGTTGCGAATATTGTCTGCCCAGAAAAGGCATGTTATTTAGAAAGTAAAGTCAAATACAATGACAGAATGTTTGACAGTATACCTGTAGAAAAGGCTCCTTGGACTAATCTAGTTACAGTGCATGAAAATGCACTGTTCTGTTATCCGAAGTCTTCTTCTTCTTCTTCTTCTTCCCACCAAATTTCTGCGTCTAATTCAACCGTTTAACGTAGAAACTTCGTTCAAACTTTGTAACGTAGTTCTTGAAAAGGACACGTGGGGAATGTATTTTTCACTTTTGTAAACTTTATACTTTTTGAGATATTAATAAAAAACAAGCTTATTTTTCCCCATAGACTTAACATGGGCTGATGACATCACAATGGGCTAATTAACTTGATTTGCACCTGTATCAACTTCCAGCTGCTCACTACTTGGACCCATCAAAGGGCCAGTTACACCTGTATCAACTGCTTTCTGCTTAACTAGGCCAACTTTCTCTGTGTCTCTCCATTCTACAAGGATATAAGGCACATTCCATCCAACTTTCTATCCATTCATCCTCTTCAAACCATTCACTCATCCACCCATTAAACAATCTGCCTATCAACATCCATTCAACTTTCTGTCTATCAACATCCATTACACTATCTAAATTCAACTTTTAAACTATATACTCTGTCTCAGGCTTTAAGCATACAATCTGGCTCTATTAAGACTACAGATTCTGTTCCTATTTCCTCTGCCCACAACTGTTTCAAAATAAATGTCCTCACTACAATAATTCACTATTAAATAATTTAACTATTTAAACTACTCAACTATTTAACTGTTTAGACATTTCAACTGTCAGTTGTTATCAACTATGACTCCTGCCAACTGTTTCCAAATAAAAGTTTGTTTTGCAATTTATGTTAATATACAGTATATTTATATTTTCATGCACTGGTAATTTCCTCGAAATTACATTTTCTAGTTAATATTAGCATTATAATTATGGTTCCTAATTTCTATTAATATGTTCATTTATTATGTGTAAATTGTGTGACTATGTCTTTAATACGTAGCCATGACCCATTGGTAGATGCCGAGTCACATGTTCATTGCGCAGGAATTCCCCGCAAAATAGTTCAGACAGTGAAGAAGAAGGGGAACGTTAGTGTGGTCAGTTTTACGCAGAGAAAGGTTTACACAGAGAAATTTCCTGTTCGTAATATTGAAGTTGCCACGAGTGCTAGTGCATGGCATAATGTAAGTAATGAATGTTCTAAAGTGCTATTGTGAATGATGATGGTAACCGCGAGGTAAATGTGCAGGCAGTAATTTAATTATAATCGTGGAGGTTCGGGAGAAATGCGTGATTAACAGACGGAGATTAAATGCATAAAGCAGTGTTTTCTTGCAGTGTGTTAGCATCTCCTTTCTATTGTTGTCTGCTAGCGAAATTGTAGAGATATATTGTATAGTTACTGTATAATTGCTAGTTTAACCGTCATTTCTTTGTAGACATGTGATAGCACTTGCCCTTGCATATAGCAGCCATTGCACTGTTTCATGGTTGTGTTTGAGCGACCAGTAGAGAAGTCATTGGCTGTCTGCCATGTCAATTTTATGTTCTGGTGTACAATGTGCCTCCAATTTATGTTGCATTGCCTTTGTATTTGATAATACCCTGATTGTAATATGCGTTTTGGTTACTTTCTATGTATTACAGACTACATTGCATTCGGAGGTAAAAGAAACGTAACTCCAAAATCCTGTCTCCTCATCATTTGTGTTTTGACTGACACACCGGAGTCTTTACAACCACATTTAGTCCACATTTAGAAACAGCACATGGAGACGGGTGCCCGGTCCAAGCGTCAGACACACCCACCTCCCAGATTCCAAGACTATCACGTCGCCTATGTCGGGTCATGGAGAGAGGGACCAGTCTAGGAGGCCAGCATCACCGGAGAGTGACTGTCCACTCTCACAAGAGGGTGATACCCAGTTTTTCCCTCCTGACTTACCACAGATTGACCCAGGAAAGACCCATGGGGATGCTGCTCAGCATGAGGTACCACAGCTAGCCCCACCACGAGTTGGGAGAGGTCCTGGTGAGTTTGCCACGGAGAATGCTTCATCACCCCAACTGGGGATGTATCCAGAGTATCACACACAAGACAGGATCAGGGCCAGGATCAGGCCCGGCTAATAGCAGATGCTTACCTGAATTCCCCAACGCCATACACAGACACTATGGCTGCTCTTCATGAGAAATATGGTCAGCCCCACCAGCTGGCCTTGAGGAAAATAGCAAGTGTCTTGGATGCAGCCGATGTGAGACGTGGGGACACTGCTGCATTTCAGAGGTATGCCCTGCAGGTTCAGTCACTGGTTGGCCTGTTAAAGACCTTGGGGCCAGAAGGAGATGTCGAGTCGAGCAGTGCGGATCACATGTCGCACGGTTGTTGACCAAACTCCCATCAGAACACCGGGCAGACTTTCGCCGCTATACACTGCAACATTCTGGAGCCACACCATCCTTGCACGAGTTATCAGATTGGCTGCGCTATGAATCATGGTGCCAGAGTTTTGACCACCATGTCTCCCGCCAAGGGCACGAAAGATAAACCGAGTAAGCAAACTGCTTATATACTGCTCGGAGCTGGTGCCTCTGCAGAAGACTCACATGATGAACAGCAGCCTGTGAAGCAAGGAACTGGGAAACTCAAATCAAAGGCCTACTGTCCCTACTGTAATAATTCTGAACATTTCCTTAGCCAGTGCAATGCCATAACAAAGCTATCCACAGACCAGTTGAAGAAGTGGATTCAAGACAACAAACGCTGCTGGCGTTGCGCCAGATCCCATCAAGCTGCTCAGTGCAATCTTAAAAAAAAAACATGCGGTCTCTGTCAGGGAAGGCATCTTCAGGCCCTCCATGAGGTAAATGCCAGACCTGTAAAAGCAGCCGCAAACCTCAGAAGTAAAGAAGAGCAGTGCACTACTAGCCCTGCTTCCAGCACACTTTACCTGGATAGACCGGCCACTGGGAGTCGAGTCATGTTGAAAGTGGTGCCTGTTCTGGTGCATTATGGAAGCCAGACTTTGGATACTTATGCAGTACTTGATGATGGGTCAGAAAGGACCATGCTTCTACCAGCTGCAGAAAAGTCACTGGGTATCCAAGGGACCCCAGAAACGCTCCCCCTGCGCACAGTCCGGCAGGACATTCAATTACTGCATGGTTTCTCTGTGTCTTTCAGAGTTTCTCCACCAGCCAAACCTCAGCTGAGCTATTCAATAGCTAATGCATTCACAGCTGAGCGCCTCAGTTTAGCGCAACATTCTTACCCTTTAGAGCATCTATGGAAAAAATATTAGCACCTAACTGGTCTCCCTATCCAACCTCTGAACGATGCTCAGCCACTACTCCTTATCAGATCTGACCAGCCTCATCTGATCACCCCTGTTGAGCCAGTCAGACTTGGTCTACCAGGTGGGCCTGCCGCCATTCACACCAGACTGGGATGGGCTCTCCAGGGGCCTGTCAAGTTCATGGGGCGGCCAGTTCCTGCACAGCAATGTCTGTTCACTTCAGCCATGGCCCAACAAGCTGATGAGTTGTTCAAACATGTTCAGAGACTTTGACAGTTGGACATCGTACCACATAGAAAGGAGAAAGAGGTGACCAGGTCCAAACAAGATCAAGAGGCGCTTAAACTGCTGGCCGTACAGACTGTTCGCACTGAGGTTGAAGGTGTCCTTCGATATGCAATGCCTTTACTGCGTCACAGCAACATACCGCATCTGAATGTCTCTAAGGTGTCAGTAATGCCTAACCTGCGCAGTACGGAGAGGCGTCTAATGAAGGATCCCCTGCGAGCTGAAGCCTATAAGATGGAGATGGAGAAGCTAATAAAGGCAGGAATTGTGCAAGAAGTTCAAGAGGAGACAAACCCAGATGGTGAATGCTGGTATATTCCCCATCATCTGGTCAACCATAACAACAAGTACCGCATCGTCTTTAATTGTTCCCACCAGACGCAAGGCCAGAGTTTAAACCAGTACCTCCTGCCAGGTCCTACACTGGGAGCCTCACTCCTAGGAGTACTGTTAAGATTTCGGGAACATCCAGTGGCGGTGAGTGGAGACATCAAAGGGATGTTTCACCAGGTGCGCCTGCTCCCAAGTGATCGTCCCCTATTGCGTTTCGTGTAGCGGGACCTGAAGGTGGATCAATCCCCCAGAGTGTATGAATGGCTGGTGTTACCCTTTGGGACTACCTGTAGTCCATGTTGTGCGACTTATGCTCTGCAGCGTCATGTTGTCGATCATACCCATGAAGGTGATAGGGTGAGATTCTCAGTTGAGCAGTGTTTTTATGTCGACAACTGTCTGCAGAGTCTGCGAACACCAGAAGAAGCCAAAGCTCTTGTGGATGACCTGCAGAAGCTTCTGGCCTCTGCAGGTTTCGATATTCGCCAGTGGGTTGCACCGGGGCGGGGGGGGGGGGGCGGTTGGGGCGATTTGACTGATTCTTGAACGAGAAGCGAGATATTTGCACTGCTCAGCTCCGCTCACTAGCTCTGATTCGGAGGCATATCACATATGTAAAGATTATAAAATCTGATTATTTTTCGATTCATGACATGTTTCTTCTTATTTTTTAAGGCGTTCTGCGGAGAAGGGAGATTGCCGTTGGTCACGGTTTGGAATGAAAGGGTTAACCCTAACCCTAACCCTGGGAACAGCTAGAGAGGGGCTGGCCAACCACTGGATTATAATCATGGTTAGCTGGCTAGAGGAGATTATGGCAACCTGTCAGTAGTGTCAGTCAGGGTTTGATCTGCATGGTGGCTTTTAGAAAAATCCATTTACAAAAACAAGTTTGGAATTTCTATATATAATATTTCTATATTTACTATTTATAGTGGTTTTAATTGCTCTACATTTATTTGACCTAATGAGAAAGAGAAAACCTGTTCAACTCTGTACATTTGACTGTGAGCCTCTTGCAGCAGGTGGACTGGAATGTGCAGGTTCGGTGAGTCTTTGTTGATCTGCCTCACTAATCCTCCTCTCCATCGATGTTTTGTTTTGAACATTACCCTAGACAAGCCTGTATTACAATAGTTGAAGATGCATGTAGCAAGGTTAAGAATCCCCTGATGGCAATGGAGAGCCTGGACAGAATCCCAGACAGCACAATTTGCATGTGCAGTTGCATGTGTCTTTGATAAGATGAATAAAATCACTTTTTAAAAAAGTGTATCAAATCCTGCAGCAGTGTTCAAAACATCATTTAGTTTTAATGCTGCTGCTGGTAATGGTGTCATTTCTTTGCATGCCTAGTGTGCTGATATGGTGCCAGGGAGGCAAACACGGTGATCCATGGGCTCTCTGAGTGTTTGCCCACCTCTGCGGCTGGCCCTCCATATGCGGCATGTGGACAGGGGCAAAGACTGTGTCCAAACGGTCTCACTCCACATCGCATTTGTTTACAGCGTCTCCAGCGTGCTCCTGTGATTTCATGTTTGTCTCCAGGCAAACACAGCTATGTGGTTATGTCCATCAAGATTATTGTCGTAGGGGTTGCTCAGTCCAATGTTCTATGTTTGGCCTGGGTGGGCAGATACTTGAAAATGACATAACAGCTGGATTTCCTGCAATTGCCTTCCACGCTGTTGACCTACTGGGGTTGAGCAAGTGCTATTATGTGGACATGGGGGTTCGCTGGTATTTATGAAGCTCGGAAAATCTCTCAAGAGGCATAGGAGATATCTGTTCGCTTTGGTGTAGGCTAAGGATAACAGGATAACTAACCGTCGACCTCGAGTCTTGTTACCATGGTATCAGGGCTAAGGCATACGCATACATGGGCCTCAAAGTTTTAGCAGGGGGTGAATGACATGCAACAGTTCCACACTTCCACATGTATAGAACACCGGTCATTCTCGGAAAATACTGTAAGTCCCAACAGGGCGAACAGGACCCCGTCGCGTCAATAATGACCGGCGCTCTATACATTATCCCGCTTATTACACAGCTACTTAACAAAGGAAAAAATATGACTGCATTTATTTCTTATCGTTTCATTGTGGCTTTTGCTGAGAAACAAATAGTTTGCAACACACGCTGAACTTGAATCAAACATTCTTTAGAACACAGCTGATCAACCGTCTGCTTTCACTTTTGAAAGAAGTTCCATTGCAAGAAGTGACTGGACTACGGTACTTGCGGAGTGATACTGTAAGAGACCTGAATTAGAAGCACAAAACCCATTTTCCTTGACAGCGGTCTGTTATACTTAGCAAGGGTCTGTTATGGAGAAATATCAGACCACAGAGCATTGGAAAGGCTCATTCAAGTGAATGGAGCATTCTGCAGCATTATGAAGAGCCATGAAATAAATAGGGATGTCTACCTCACTGTCTAAGCTTACTGGCTTTACATCTCAATTATTTGGTATGACATGATGTAATTGCTGTCCGTGTCAAAGCAGTCAGCTCTCTAAGTAACACGAAGAGAGCAATTTGACAAGTACAACTAGTAGTGTGTACAATTTCAAATTTATAGCAATCAAATGATGATTTACCTTGATTCATCGCTTTCAACTACATAGTGTTTCAAGGTCCTCTACAGGAAGAAAGCAAAAGGTGAAATTGGAATCCTTTAGGCCTATTTATCCCTATTTATTCCCTTTTGAATGGTAACGTTAACAAGCATATAAACAGTGGTTGAACTAAAAAGCAAGCCTCTCAACAATGGCTTCAACCGTAACCAAGCTAACTACCCACCGATATCACTGTCAGTAACCAAAGAGAGTTGTACATAAAACTGAACAAGTTGGCTTCTTTTTAAACTTGACCACATCCATCCTTTGTGTGCTATAAATGCAAAACTCTTGCCAACATACATGAGGACACCAGGGGATAGGTAGGATAACTGCTTTGTGTCTCTTTGCTTTCGCCTCACCCATTAACACCCATTAATATATCGGGCCACCGCAGTGGCAGTTATCCCTTACATAACGTTAGCATTGACAATTGTACTCTGTCAGTAGTCATTGATGAAAAGAGTTTACCAAAGGTGGATATTAGAAACATACACATACGTAGTATTTGTATGTTGTTTACCATTACAGTTTAAACGGTTCAGTAAGATAATTTAATCAAATTCCAGCTAGAGCATCCAAGTAATATTTCAACTCTGTTTACTGCTTTCTCTATGCAACTCACTACAGCAACACTTTTACAGCCCATCACATATCATCCAAACTCCTACAGATAGCACAGGCTCAAATACCTTGCCAAACTCACCTCTACACCATACGCTCTGAATCTTACCTCCTTGAAAAATGCTCTGATTCCACAGCAGTGTGTGGTTGGTGTCTGGTTCTAATCATAACGGAAACCGCTGCCAGCCACTTTCATGAGTCTTATTACCGCAGGCGATGAAAAGAAAGAACATTAACACAGACATGAGAGAGCATGGCAAAACACTGACGACTTGCATTGGCGACCTTGTTCTTACCATTTCCCTGGCAGTGCCTGAGTCGGGGTTCACGGGGTGGCAAAGTGCAGTGCAGCGTTTTCACTTCTGCCAATTACCCAAGTGGGAGCTGTTAGCACATTTGGTTAATCAGTTCATCACAGCAGCCCAGCAGCCGAACTGTCTGGCCGACAGTGTGGTGAGAGGACAGAGAAGTGACATACAAGAATATTTCCTTAGGACGAGACATTTATGTGTCTCTATGTGTCTTTGTACCTCTCTCTCTGTGTGTGTGTGTGTGTGTGTGTGTGTGTCCACAGTCCATGTTGTTTGGAGTGTGTGGTCACGACATAATGTTGTGGTCACCCTGACTGAAAATCAGTTAAGCCACTGAACCCTACCCAGCCCAATGGCACATAGGTTAGCATAATAATCTGCAAGTGTTTATCTGCAGCATTAACATTCACACCTATGGCCCAGTGAACTACTGACCATAAACACAGCATGCATGAGTGCTGTTGATGTGAACAACAAGCATGAGAGATGCAATTGAATTCTTGATCCTCATTTGTGCTCATGTGCATGAGAAATAAAAGCGTCATTTTGGCTCTGCATCATTGTCAGAGTGGAGAGAGAGAGACAGAGAGAGAGAGCCCAGCAGGGGTTGGAGGAGCATGCTGGACAATTGCCACAGGGTCTAGATTCTAACAGCCTTTGAGTGTATAAGAGTGTACAGTATGTGTGTGTGTGTGTGTTGCTTTGTATGAATAACTGACACATTCAGCTGTAGCTCATTCTGTGTGTGTCTGTGTGCGTTTCTATCTGGCAGATGCTGCTCTTGCCAAATTGGCAAGCCTTCAGGTAACATATCAAATGGCCGAAAGGGACATTGCTTATGTGTTAGACGTGAAAAACAATGAGGAAATTCTGAGGCTGAAAGTTCTTGCTAATTACCTCATTTACCATTTCCAAATGACTATGCAATTTAGACTGCAAGATCTGTATTAAGCATATTGAACGATGCACATGTACTGTATGGCAAGATAAAGGTCTTTTCACTTGGCCTTGCCAGAAGTTGCCTCTGTTCTTTCTCTCATTGTCTATTGATGGGAGTGCAATATGCATGTCACATTTAAAGAAAATATTCAAACATTTCTTTTTTTTTTATTTTACATTATTGTATTATTATACAATCTTGTGCCCAAGTCTACCCAAAATTGGATGGTGAAATGTATTGTTGGCCAATATAGAAACAAATAACATTTACTGTGATAAAATAGCACAATATGAAACGTGAGCTGCAATTTGTGGCTTTTATGATAAACTAATGGGAAATAAAATGACATCTGTATTCCGAGTGCAATTGTACTTTTCAACTTTCCACTCTTGCATTTGGATTCTTTTGTTTCTGAGAGAAAATGCCGACGATTATTGCTGTGGTACTAATAAGACAGTCCAGTTTCTCGGAGTCCAGCTCATAATGATTTTTCAGCATTTAATTATCTCCGTCTCCACAGAATACTTTCACTGACTGCCAGAGTGACTTCTCTCTGTCTGATACCAAGAGCCCTTTGTATTTGTAAGTAAAGTCCCTTTCCGAAGGAGAAAGTCATGGCAAAAGGCAAAACAAGAAAAGGATAAAACATTTACTTCTGTACTAGACAACTACAACTACTAGGAGAACTCTATTCTAAGAACAATAGAGGGTCCACTTTGGGATAACGAGTGGATCAAAAAGACACTTATCGGTGGAGTTGAGTAAGACCAGAATATACATTTACAATTAAATAGCATAGCATCCCCCATGATCCCTTGGCCCCTTTTTTACACTTAAAGGTAAAAATCCTTTAAAAAAGTGTGTCTGCAGAGATCCTCTCCATAGCAGCATAGAGGAGTAGTAATAAGGTTTTCAGCCTAGTTAATGGCTTAGAAGAATAGGGATATTATTACAGTGCATACGGATGACGTTAATATTTTTGAAGAATACCTGGAACGGTAAACCAGTTATTCGACTATCCATATACATCCCTAACACTAACGAGTTTATCTCTCTGTGATACTATGCTATATGTTCAAAGCATGGTTTTAGCATGGTGGCCCGCCACGGCAAAATTAATACCGCCACGTTATCAGAATCAGGGTAGATGCACAATGTAGTTGCAGTTGCTTTTTAAATAATCCTGCCCCGCTGGATGCCGCTCGTATTGCAATTTAAAAATTAGTAAAACTAGTCAGAGGTTATTATGGCTCGTCCAGTTTCACTTCACATATTATATAATGTATTGATGTAGCCTATTTAAAACATTAACTTTCTTCTCACTGTTTCCTCTTCTTTTAGCTGAGCCACTGACGCACAATATTGTCCGGACGCATAGTAGGCTAAACGCCCTCCGCTGGCTGCAGAAAATTGCAGTTTAACAATAAACAGCAATGCTAATCTGAGGTATCCGTCTACTTTTATTCCATAAATAAATTGTTTTTATAGACTAAGTGGTATGTGCGTTCAAGAGCGTCCATGTGCTACGCATGTTTGTCAACATCGCAAAAACTAAAATTTTCGCACAACTTGGTGGAAAGGTGTATAGCACAGGCTAAGGAAAACCCATTCATTTCTGGAGCTGATCGTATTGAAAGTATTTCCCATATCGTAGCCTATTAGCCATCTCGCAACAACAGCAAAAATGAAACATGGTGAGTGGATGTCGCCGCATAGACACCGCTGTTGCATTAGATGCGCACTCAATCGCGATTCGACGCAGGAAAAAAGCAACGACTGGTAGTAAAGGTAAATGGGATTAAAGCAATTTTGCAAATGTGGGGACGGCACAAAACTTGGCCAAAAACATTTTGCATGCACTTGCGGTAATAACAAAAATCCCGGGAGTGACACCCCCGACCCGTGTTGTTGTTATTATTATTATTATTATTATGCTATAGGTTCAAATTACGCTATAGGCTATGATTCTAAGCCATAGTAAAAAAGCCATTGTATTGTGTGTAAATAGAGGTTAATGAAATGTCAGTTTTTTCATATTGTAGCCTTGTAACCTTCTGATATTTAGTGTGACTTTTTTTTTTTGGGGGGGGGGGGGGGGGGTACAGATGGCTGGGCTGAATCACTGTGCGATTATCAATAAGCAACTTTCCAGGTTATATTCTCTTAATGTTATTCTGTTATTCATACAAATCTCCTGATCTAAGAAGCACATGTATAAACTTTCCCCAGCAGTCACTTCATTTCAGTTAATTGGATGACTAATAAATTAATGATGTTTTCCTTTCACATGCTGCACAGTCCAAAATACTTTTGTTTTGGAATTGATCAGGCCTTAAATAATCAGACAACAGTGTGGAGTTGATTCAATCAGTCGAGTAAAGAGTTCGAACTAAGATCTGGTCTCAAAGGCTTCATCTAACCATGCAGTCTTCGTGCGCCATACCCAGATGCCTGTGACCGTCTGCCCAGCTGAAACCACAGCTCATGCTGCATGCATCGATGAAGGAACAGAAGCTGAGATAATTGCCCCAAAATGATGCACATGCCTCTTCTGAAATTAAGGGTATATTTAGCCATCTGTCAGGGTGGGGTGGGGTGGGGGGGGGGGGGCATCCCTCCCTATGCTGACAGTGTGCTTTTACTCAATCAAAACAAGAAGGGAATTCAGGAGCCACTCAATCTTGACTGGTCCCTTGAGACAGATTTTGTGTTTTGTTCTCCAAAAGAAAAGAACTTTGGCTAGAGTGCTAGCTTTTAAGAGGAAGAAAGGAGTACTAGCATGGTGACCTCTCAATTCACCTAAGAGGCTTTGTCCCTTCTCCTTTCCTCTAACAGCACCTAAAGTGGATGTAAACAAGTTCTGGCCTTGAGTAACTCTTTTTTGCTCACCGTGACATGCTAGGGCCATGGGTGCCTTGTTACGTCCCTAGCTGTTCCTAGCTCTTACTGCTGTTGTTCTGTGTGTTTTTCAGACAGTCCAGCCGGGGGCTTAATTGCTGGATCGGCCCTATAACCTGTTCACACTACAGTAACACCCTGTTCACACTATACCTTCTGATCTGAATTCATTCTAAAAATATATTATAATATATGTAATATCCTCTTCAACTGTCAGTCAACACGCCAGCCAATTACACTTTTTAGCCAAAATGACAAGTACCTCTGAAAAACAGCCCGTTAGCTCATATGTTTGCCCCATAGACTGTACAGTGGGCGTTGCTTTCAAATGGCCACTTCAGTCGCGCATTACGCGGCGTAAAGCTGCGTGAAGCTTTAGTACCACTTTCAGCCACTGTGCGTCGCTCTGCCACTGTACATTGCTGTCAGCCTGCCTGCCACCCTTTCTGAAAAAGCAGGAGGCTGCCATTAAACATAATTGTTGCTGAGAGGAATCCCAGCCTACGAATTCAATAACAAAATAAATCATGCATAATTAAACATTACCTCGATTTAGGCTACTTGGGTATGGCTTAAAGGAGAATTCCGGTGTGATATTGACCTAAAGTGTATCAAAACATGATACCGAGTGTGAACGTATGTCTCATAGCCCATCTCGGCTTGTCCCCTGCACTCCAAAATCTGGCGCTAGTTAGCCGATGCTACCAACATCTTTTTCAATAGTGGTGCTTCGGCATCGGGCTAGCCATGCAAATAAATCACTGTTTTACACCCATTTACGAGGCTCAATGTATCTCCACACTTCATTGGTAGACTTCCGAGGGCCCTGACATTTAAAACGAGACATTGAGAACTTTGAAAAAGCACTGGTAGTTTACTTACAAGACGATTTATACAGACAGTATCTTCACGAAGTTTAGCGTTTGCAGCCATCTTGAATTTAGTCACGATAAGTCGAGCAACGAGTAAGAATGAACAGCTATGATAAGGGATCAGATTCCAAAAATAATTCAGTGGAAATGCATGGATTCCAGTTTCTTCCAGTAGCAGCAACTGGAATCCATGCATTTCCACTGAATTATTTTGCAGGGGACAAGTCGAGATGGGCTATGAGACATACGTTCACACTCGGTATCATGTTTCAATACACTTTAGGTCAATATCACACCGGAATTCTCCTTTAAGGCTTGACTACACAGTGGTAACGAAAATCGAAATCTGCTTTTGATAGCCTACCGGTGCCGCTCTAAAAAAAAAAAATATATATATATCTTAATATGCGGTCTACATTATTGTCAGTGTTGGGGGTAACGCAACTACGCAAATCAAAACAGTGTCTTGTGTGATAATTGAGCCAGTAGAGAAATAACTGTTCAGAATTAATCTGTAGCCTTGGGTAGGCTTCTGCAGAAAACAATGTTGTTGGCGATTTAATACTATCTGGCGACGTTTTTAACAGGCTTAGACAACTATGACCCACATTTTGGTTTCGTAATTTAATTTGCCCTACTTCTTGACTGCAATGTAGTCAATTGACTGCTTGACATGTCATTTTTATTTTTCTGTACAATAAACAAATACATCTGCTTTATGCCGCAGAATTGCATTTTAATACTATCTGGCGACGTTTTTAACAGGCTTAGACAACTATGACCCACATTCTGGTTTCGTAATTTAATTTGCCCTACTTCTTGACTGCAATGTAGTCAATTGACTGCTTGACATGTCATTTTTATTTTTCTGTACAATAAACAAATACATCTGCTTTATGCCGCAGAATTGCATTTATTTTTGGCTGACTTCTAGCCTAGAAATCTAGACGCGCCCCTAGCGGCAGCAAATTACATTTGCTGCCAGGGCTAGTCTAGCAACTCTCCGTAAATCGAAACTTAATCAGCTGACTTCTGCAGACATGCAAAAAAACACTGCCACTTCCCTCCCCACATTCCACTGATCACACATCAGGGGTGCGTTTCCCAAAAGCTAACTACGCTTAACCCAGATTCGAACTCTTGGACAGGGGACTGATAACTGCTGCGTAACGGCGGCTGTCATCAGCAGGCCTTAACGCATCGCGCCACAGAATTGACGGTGTGGGTGAATAGGGGATAAATAACAATAGAGTACACAACTGTTTCACCAGCACATTTAAATGACACGTGTTAAACGTTAATTCAAAGCAGTGGTTAATTTACAAGGTCAGTCTATATGAACCAATGAATTAACTTGCTGACCCTGAGAAAAACAGATTTCACGGATTAAACTAGGGTAGTCCATCATTAAGTCTCTGTTACTGTATGTGCAGGTGTGCCCGTCAAATGCTACTAAACGTCATTAACCACCTTAGTTCAGACTACTGAAGTTTGCAAACTATCACTAGTGTTGTCACGATACCAAAATTATGACTTCGATACGATACCTGCCATAAATATCACGATGCTCGATACTGAAACGATACTACGGCAAAATCCTAAGATATCTGGAAAAGAAAGGACTCATACCTCCTCCAAGTGTATTGAATCATTTGTGTTGAATTCGGTGCACTTTTGTAGTGTGCAGGTCAACTCTGGGTTCTAAACTTCCTACATAATTATCATTTTTTAGTCATTAAAATAGTAGGCCTACTTTGTGTGATTAAGTCCTTTATTGTTTGTTATAGTTCATTTACATTGTGTTGCTTTGGCAATAAAGTAGCTTTAAATAGCCAAACTAGGCTAGATTAAGGTCAGTGTTGAAATTACTGCATGCAAATCACTGAATGCTATGCAGAGGGGCCTAATCTTTAGGCCATCTTATGTACAGTATAGGCTACCCTAGGCCTTCCCGTGTTCATGGGATTTCTTTGACAGTTGCAAAGGTAAAAATGTGAGGATAGTTTTCTTTGCGCCCAGTGTACAAGTACGACATTCCAACCACTCAGGTCTGTCAGATACTGTAGGCCTACACCATTAGCCTACCTGTTGCAATATATCTGTGTGCATTCCTACATTACGTCTATTTCTTTGATAACATGATTTGCTACCACGTAACAATAAGCCGCTATTATTATTAGGACTCAACACGCTTTGGTGGTATTATATGCCGTGGGCTTTAATTAGCGCATTTCGGGTATCCCATCTTACATCTGGCCAATAATTATTAAACAAATTGTAGTCTACATGCCATGACAATATGACAAATATTACCAGTAGTACTGACCGAACATGAAATACATTGTTTACAAGTTATGGTAATGTTATTCTGGCGTGAACATTGCGCTTTCATCACGTTAGCACCCTATGATTACAGCTCGTTATGTCTCGTCAAAATGATTACAGCTCGTTATGTCTCGTCAAAATGCATTGATGAAGGAAGGTTCGCTTTATCTCAGAGAACCATATACTTGTTTCACTTAGGCTAGACTAAAACAGAAGAGAAGAACTTGGCACTAACCATGTAGTCGTGTTTTCTATAGCATATTCGTTAACCTGTAACTTGAACTCTTTAAAAATGTTGGGATATGTCTGCGAGGTGTTTAGCCAAGTTCCATGCGTAGCCTACTGCTTTTAAATGACTTTGAAACATATTTTACAAACGGGCCTCTGTGTACCTGATGGCTTGCCTTCACTATTCGCGATGTATCCGAAATAGTTGCAGATTTTACTTCACCTTTTGTTTTATCCACAAGGCCGAGGACTGTCGGCAAAGAACTATGTTGACGTTGGCTGCGCACTCACTCACTCAGAGCTGCCTGCTTGACACGCCCACTTGCCTAGATGCGTGCAAGGAGCAGTGAGAGCAGCAGTTCACACAAACACAGAACGTTATTATTTTAATAAAGTATCGATTCTAAAAACGTCGAAAATCGTATCGTTTTTTGCGTGAAGGCATCGTGATACCTTTTTAGTATCGATACACCGTGCAACACTAGTCCAAACTTACAAGTACTATGTAAGTACGACAGTTTGGGGAAACAGTCGTAACTTACATGTTGGTTAGTTGAACGATGCATCGTACCATGTTAGTAAAAAGCTAACCTCCGTAGTTGTACGGGAAACGCACCCCTGTTTATTTTATTTTATAAAGCCTATAGGCTACAGTAGATCACCTGCCACATTCTCACTTGCAATCGAAAAAAGATGCAATAGCCTTTGGTCAAGTATTGAGTATAAACCAATTAAGATAGTAGCCTATACAAAAAGTACTTCATACCATCATAAAAATTCGTTAAAACAAATAGCAATTTGACAAAACACTGGATTAAATATCGTAGGCACAGAAGAAAACTTGTACATCCATTGGCCCGTGGGAAGATCACATGCCAGTTGACTCTCCCTTCAGTGCTATGACTCTGTTGATGACTTTGTCCAGGCCTCAGGCCCATCCTCCTCCTGGACAATAGGCCAGAGGTGGAAAGGTGAGTTGTTGGGGGCAGGGCCGGATTAACAATTCATAGAAAAAAACACACACACACACACACACACACACACACACACACAGAGCATTTCCAATTCAAAAGGGAAAGCACTGCTCAATTGCAAAATGCAGAATGTAGAACCTTTAAAGGTAAACAGGCCTATAACTTGACTAAAACCGGCCTATAACTTGACTAAAACCGTGCAAAACTGGAGGTATACCGGTTATCTGAGCAGTCTGTATGTCCTCATTTTGCGAATGCGAGGACGATATGAGCCTGTTGCATTTCGTTAGATTTCTGAGTCACCTATAATGTTTGAAAACCACTGGCTCGTAATCACAATACCTAAAATTCCTGCTAAAAAACGCCTATAGAATTCTATGGCATTCTAGACTAAATAACCTTATTTCCTGAGGGTTTTCTGAAAACATACTAAAAATTGTCAAAGTCTACCAAAATGTAATATCTAAGCCTCTGTAGCACCTAGAAAAATGAAATAAAAAGCATGCAGCATCCAGCGGGAGATTCAATGTTACGCTATGCAGAATCAGGCGGGAGATAGAATGTTGCGTCATGCAGCATCCAGCGTGAATGGGTTAACACACGACAGTTGGATACTTCATCATGTTCCCATGCCTACGTTAAAACAATAAAGTTTGGCTCTCCGTTTGGGACATCGAAAACTTATTTTTAATAGGGTAGACTATCGTCGGAGATGCTGACTTGCAAAGGCCTCGAGATAACATGTTATCTCCACTATCGTCAGTCAATGCCCCCTTGATCAAAGTGGGGAATGAAAAAAAAAGGTTGAGAACCACTGGCTTAACAAGTTACCTGCAGTCCAGAACACACAGAATATTGCAACAGAAAGTTGCCTTTATAATCAACTACCATTTGATCCAACAGCATTCAAACAAAGCCTTTATAAAAGTGAAAAAAATATATATATTCCAGATAAAATACTGTTACTGTAGTAACTGTACCACATTATCCCAAGCTTCAAAGAGCTCCCCACGTCTGTGACAGGCAGACTTGACACCGCTAAATTCTCAGCTTGTTTATATATTCTCGCTAGGCCCATACTCTGCGATTTAAGTCAAGCAATATAACCATACAAATGTTTCAAAATGAGTAATTTCGGAACTGCCCATTCTGTGTCCTAAAAACTGGCATTTTATGGTATTGTGTCATGTAAGGTCGTTGCAAAATCTAGAGAAATGTGTGAGGTGGTCAGCAGGGGACAATTGTGACACACATTGGATTGTGTTATTACTTGAACATTCCACACTATCCACAGCTGTGGTATCGGGGGCAGGAGAATTACTGTTAGCGCACGCTTTATATAAAATACTTCAACAGAAGGCCTGCCTCGAATGCAGGCTTGCCCAAAATAAAGGTCTGTGGTTTGCGCAGCCTACAGTAAGTAGGTTAAATAACCTGCCACAATGTGCGGTATGATGATTTTTTACGAGCAAGATGTTTTTGGTGCCCTACGCGCACTGCATGTTCTTAAATAACAATGATCATCAGTAGCCTACTATTCGACCATTATTTTGTGTAAATGGGCTATGCATTGGGTTAGACACCAGGGGCCATATTCACAAAGCCTTTTATCTTACCACTAGGAGTAGGCTACTCCTAAATAGCAATAAAATATTTTATTCTAAAACTCTTAAGTTATTCACAAAGCTTTTCAGACCTACTCTTAGTAAGGAAAAATGACAACTCCTAAACTAAGAGCAAAGATTCTGGAGCGGAGCGCTCTAGAATCTTTGACTAAGAGTGAGTGAGTCTTCGTTGCCATGAATGACGTTATTACTCATGCACGAGCTTGACTGAAGTGACCACCTTGATTGGCTGATGATTGTACTGTAACGCGGGAATGATTCCAAACACCTCCCTTACGATGATGAGTGGCAGGTGACAGGTCTGAGAATGCGTGCGCTACACAAGGACGGAAGATGATGAATAACTGAATAAAAAGGCCTAGCCTAAATTAATCAAGAGTAAGGCAAAACAAATAGCCTAGTAGCCTAATGAAACATACGGATTGATGTAGTATCTTTGTAACATTAAATTAATCTGTTACTATGCCTACGTTTGCAAAAGAGAACATTTTAATTTGATTCACAATAATGTTACATTTAATTTACATGTTGACAATGAGTAGCCTAGTTTTGGTTGTTGTTGGTGGCGTTATTGCATGTTAGTTATGCCTACAATGCAAAATTGCTTCGTCACGATTGGAAGCTCCTGTAGCCGCATAGGATTTCAAAACCTGGCGAAATGCCACAAAACCGGTTTGTGAATAGGTCTGCGAGGTTGGAGTCCTCTCGACTTCTTTTAAGCCGTCACAGAGGTGGGAAGGTGTGATTTGTTGGGGGCAGGGCCGGATTAACTGGGCACAAATGTCTGATGGCCGCCCCTAACACCAGCCAACATGAATCGGGCGGTCAGTTAATAGGCCTATATCGTTATATATATATATATATATATATATATTTTTTTTTTTTTTTTTTTTTTTCTTCTTCTTTTTTTTCTTGCCATCTAAGGCAGGGGTTCCCAAAATTTTTCACAACAAGGCCCCCCAAATACCACTAGGTTCTGGCCAAGGACCCCCTTGATGTGTTATTAAACCCATCGACAATACTACGGCAAATGTAAAAATACATTAAGATAATCCTAATAATTATTTTAGCCACAAGCACTTCGCGATGGAGCATACAGTGTGTAAAAATTGTATTTGGGGCTTTCTGCTATATGAGAGCTATCACTCTACTATTATTCCCAGTCATTATCATGGGAAATATAATGTTCAGATATGCCTCACATTATTATAATGGCATTGTATAACAACCCTCATAGTAATAGGTATATTTAAAATTTTCCAAATGTATTTATTTTTTGCTTTTATTTTTCCTTCCAACTTGCTGAGGCCCCCCCTGGCACCTCCTCGCGGCCCCCGGCCCCCACTTTGAAAACCACTGATCTAAGGCACGAGCGCATCTGTGAGGCCAAGCCTCACCAAGTAGCCCGTTTGTTTACAACTAACATTACATTTAATTAAACTGCTTATAGGCTATGCCGAAATAGTTTTCAACATTTTGAATATTAGTGTCGGGTGAATTAGGAAATGTTCTCAAAGTAGCCTTATGGCTGAAAGCTGCTTGGGATCCTGCCTCTGTGCTGGGGATGCAGGATGTAAACTGATCCTGCTTCTCGCGATATCTGAGACTTTATTAGACTGAAGGTCGGCGAGTAGGATACACCGAACTTGCAAGTGGGATATTCTTCCTACAGGCAGCAGGGGCGGGCGAGAGAGTCTTCATTCGCCCTGTAATGAGTCATTTAACCATACCGACTTACGAAGATGATTAATTAACACGAAAACGTTGCCTGGTATCCCTTTAAACTTGGAGAGTTGACTTGGAGACTCCGCAGTTACATTAGATGCACACTCAATCGCGATTCAATGCAGGTAAAAAGCAACGACTGGTAGTAATGAAGGTAAATGGGATTAAAGCAATTTTGCAAATGTGGGGACAGCACACAACTTGGGCAAAAACATTTTGTATGTATTTGCGGTGATAGCCTAGTTAATGTGAATCGCGGACTATAACCTAAGAAAGTCAAGGAGATTGGCACCAAATAAAGGCTATGGTTATGTTTCTACAACACGTTGGCACAAAACTTAATTTCTGTCAGAAACCAAGTAGGCTTAGCGTTTTCTCCATTGTCAATGTGAACTATGTTCAAGCAGTGACATGTGGTTTAATCAGGGTTTAATGCATGGGGGTAACATGATGCGAGTCAGACAGAAGATGGGCCGGTCTTAGTCTTAAGACTTAGTCTTAGTCTTAGTCTTAGTTTAGTAGCCTATTCCTGAATTCTGACCCTCTGAAATCATGTTAAATGGTGTGATTAGCAACTAGAATTAAAAACAAATCCTGGGGGTGACACGAATGTAACTAAACACGAATGTTGGTTCGGACCTTGGTCCGGACATTTACTGTAGGTGTAAAAACGCCCTTAGTGGACGGAGTTTGGTTCTTTTAAAAAATACTATTATGTGAAAACACCCTAAGTCTAGGTATCCGGGGCCATAGACAGGGTTTTAGCCTCTCCGGATTTGTGATTCTAATTGGCATTAAAGCCCAGATATGAGGTATGAGAACCCAAACTCCTCATCAACAACTCTGCCAGCACTACCCACCAGCTCTGAGTACCAACAGGCAATACTTTTTTCCCCTTGTTGTGTTCATTATCATGTCCATAGTGTTCATGTGTTGACATGTGTCTAAGATAAAATGAAATACATCCCCAGAAAAAACACCAAAGAGAAATAAATATTTGACATCCCCAAAGGTCCAATGCTTATTAGGAAATATGGTTCTCTTTTAATCATTTCTTCTGAATTTCATCATCAATTCCCAGGCCATTCAAACTCTCATCAGTGCACTTCACTCTTGGGTCAATTAAGGATGACTGCAGGCTACAACTTCTCTCCTTACAAATATGGAGCCACCCACCTCTTATTTATGCCTTATTCACGGCTGACAGACATGGAACAAACAGCACGGGGAGAATGCACAGCACCGCCTGTGGTCCACCATTTCCTGTTGATGTTGCTGCCATGACAACGGCAGAGAGGCCTCTCACCCAACCAGAAGAAATGCTGTCCAGGCTCTGACCTGCGTCCAAGAGTGACACTGTGACACTGCCAGAGAACAACAGCACTTAGTAAACAATAGCCCTGCATTGTCACAACACAGTATATGAGTCATCCTCTTCAATTGCTATTAAATAGAAGAACATGTTCTTGTGAAGGGCAAATTAAAAACAAACAAGAGAGAGAGAGAGAGAGAGAGAGAGAGAGAGAGAGAGAGAGAGAGAGAGAGAGAGAGAGAGAGAGAGAGAGAGAGAGAGAGAGAGAGAGAGAGAGAGAGAGAGAGAGAGAGAGAGAGAGAGAGAGAGAGAGAGAGAGAGAGAGAGAGAGAGAAACTGAGGACAGACATGGTGCCCAGGCTGTCACACATACAGATACATTACTAAATCCTTAAATGGGTCTTGACATTGTTGCCTTTCTGGCCTCATCATTTCTCAGGCAATGCATCTGTGAAGCGGGGCAGTGGCACACCTGCCAGGAACTGAACCACTGCAGGGGTGGATTACTGCATGCCTTTACCCCAGCTTCACGCTGCATTCCCTGGGTAACTCGATTGCTGTCATGGCTTAGCACAGAAAGAAGGACCGAAAGAAACAGTTTCTAAACTTAAAACACCTTTTCGAAAACAAAATTTATACTGACAGGTGGGTGAGGATTGGAATATAATCATTTCAGGTCTGAATGTGCTAAAAAGTAAAGGTGTTCTGGTTCATTATCTAAAGTGGCTGTCAAATGTGCAAAATATTTTAGCACTTCTAGAAAAGTTTCACCGGACATTAATTAAACACCACCCACACCATTCATTATGCTGGGCACATTCATAACAACTGACTGGTAGTGATACCCTGTGGTTTCTGGAAGATATACATCTTAATGATATAGTGATTAGGATGTAAACTAAGCTGGGTGAACCACTCTTGCAAAAAAATAAAAACACTAACAGCGACTTTGATTTGAAAACTTCGATTGAACGTCACTAAGACACACAAAGTAGACCATCAGTGGACATCCTGACAATGGAGGCCCCAGGAGACTACACAGTGATTGACCATTGTCAAAGCAGTTGCCTTCGATTGCCGAGATTCCCGTTGGTCAATCGGTCAATCTACTTTTGTAATCAGTCACCTGAGCGGTGTGAAGCGTGCCTAGGCATGGTCCGTCCCACTGCATGGCCGGGGAATCAATTAACTGGTCCAGGTCTGTCAGGAGAAATCAGATTTTAACTGCTCAATGTGAGGCACTCAGCAGCAGCTCTAACTAAGGGATTAACATTTTCATTAAAGCAGTTATTTTAGAGTGCATTTGGTTGGCAAGCATGGGCTTGAAGATGCTTTGGTGTTGAAGATGTTGACTGGAAGTTGTTTAGTATTTAGTGGGAAAAAATAATAGGCTTATTGGTGTGATTGTGACAATAATAACCAGAGAATGGCATTGACCATTTTCTTTATCTCCTGTTGCTGTCACTTTTTGAAAGTGACAATTACCGGCTACATAATGTCTATGTGTGACCTTAAACCCTACATGTAACCTTTTAATACTCAGGGCTGAGTTTTGGAGCTAGGCGGAACGAAATTCATCTGGCGAGAGTCAGGTTAGAGTTTTGGAGAGATGTGATCAGATTTGCTTAGGGAACAAATTCCTTTTCCAGATCTGATATGAACATGATTAGGCTGACCTACTCCTTTCCAGGCTGGAAAACTCATTGCTTGGGCATGATCTTTTTGCTCTCTCCGAGCTGCTCCTCTTGCATAGAGAATAAGCTTGACACACTCTAAACTGTTGTATTGATTCAAGATTTTTTGTAGCAAGTATGACTAATAGCTACAATATACTTTACTCTATGCATTGATAATAGTGTCAGTTTGCCATACATACAAGATGAAAAGGCATAACTGGACAAGGACTAATTAATACAACTTGGAAAGCTGTTATTCTATTATAAATTAAATGGAAAAGTGCTGTATTAGTAGATGGATAGGCTTTGTAGAACCAGAGACAACTAGAAAACAGTATGAACACTATGATGTCAAACAAATTACATAGTTTCATACCCTGAAATCATTAACAAAATACACACTTCTCCTCTCAAAAAAAAATTCCTGAGAATTTATTTTGCCACGCCTGAATGCATTTGCTCAAATAGCTTTCCTAAAACAACCCAAATATGCACATGGTACAGTGATGAGCCCACCCTTCCAAGGCTTAAGGCATACAGCATAATACAGCACACAGTAATGGATGTACTTCTATGTCATGCCTGGATCTCCACTAACCTATCTTTATTCTCTAGGGTTGAAGGGAGACTGATATGCGACATTGGGGGTATAATTAAACATACTTGTTACCCTTGTACCTAGGGGCTTCCAGAGTAAAGGATCATAGACAATAACACAATAGTCACAATATGGATACACCCATGGACTCTAGGGTATCGCATCACTATACTTTAGTTTGTATCATGTATTCACTCTGACTGTTCTCACTCAGTAAATTACTGCTTAGTGCTTACCTTGTTATGCAATGGATTTTCCACTGATGGAGCGATCTTTGGAGGCATTTCCAACTGACTTTGATTGTTCTTTTATTTTATTTATCATAGACATCTTGTTTTGCCCACCTGGTCTCCACACGACAGGGTAGAAACTCTAGAATGATTTGCAGGAATGAAGCTCGTCATCAGACAAAGTCCACAGAGAGTACTGTTCTGTTCTGCCAGTCCGCTTCCTCCATACTCCCTCGGTGACGGCTGACCAAAAATGCATTACAGGTGTTCCCTATTACGCAGTCACTCATCTGGATAAGTGCGCACCTGCTACTGGGCACCTCCGAGCCAGTCCTCCACCTGGAACAATCCGTCCCACAATTCCTCAGGGTCTAGCTGAGGACATCATGAGACTGGCAATGGGATGATGTCCCACAAACACTCAGCTGGTTCTGGCCTGTACGTGAGGGTAGTGGTAAAATTTGAGCTCTCTCAGTGAATACAAAAGACAGACTATTTTCAATATGCAGCCAGGAATCAAACAATTTCATTTGAGCTAATGGCTGACATGAATACACACAGACAAAATATATTTCTATACTAAGGGCTCTGTTCAGAACACAAATGGCAGAGCACAGAAAACCCCAAAGATTATACATGCATTGCTGTAGGTGAGTTTATGTTTTTCATTTGACTTTACTTTGGCATTTCCTTTTGTCACTAATTTCAGGCCCTATCACACAACAGACTAGCATACATAGGTCCACACTGACGCTACCATGGTTTTATAAACGCCAAACAATCTACAGCATTTATTACAACATTGAAATGGTCACTGTTTCCCTGTGTTCTAGTTAACATGAACTGTAAAAACTCACAAGTCCCCACTCTTCCAGCGTTTGGAAGGTTTATCGGTTGTCATGCGTGGAAAATGTCTTGCGCTTCATTTCATTGGTCTTTACACAAATAATAATACAAGATAATTTAACTTAGGCCCCGTTTACAAGTACATGCTTATTTTGAAAATAACTAAGACATTTCCCTTCGTGTCAGCGAGCACAGAATGAAATTGAATGCCTGGAAACCAACACGAATTTGCACCTTACATTTTGCAGCAGCAGCATGTCCTTCATATTTGGATGTCTAAGTCTTTCATTAGCAAAATCCCGCCAATACCTGGGAAGGGACCATTTAAAATGAACAGGGGGGATTTGGCTCATGAGCCTTCCATTGTCAGTTATATCCAGTGAAAAAGTGTTGTTGGAAATGGAGTTCAAACAATGTTTAAGTAGGCAATAGTATGATAAAAAGTTTCCATTGATTTTAATAGATAAATAATTCATGTGTAGGCTATGGTGATGTGGTGATGTGTTGATGAGGGGAGCCTCTAGCTCTCTCCGTAAGTGGTGCTCCTTGCCCTGTCAGGTAGGTCAGAGACGTCGTAATGAGAAGACACGGCACTGAAACAATCTCCCATAGAAATGTATGGGGTTTATTTCGTAACGCAAACATGACAGTCGTCTATGTCGTGCATCTATGGCAAAATTTGACATGTGAATACATCGTGCCAGAGCCCTATTGAAAATGTTCTGATTATGCCAATCACGTGTTGTGATCTCGCAGCTGGAGCGAGGTTTAGAACACGCTTCTTCCTATACTAGATGCCCGATAAGTGCCCAAAATGCGTTGCAAATATGGTCGCCGAGTAGAGGGACTTTACATTACATTACATTACATTACATTACATTACATTTAGCAGACACTTCTTGACCAAAGTGACTTACATATGTCAGCTATATTGCAAGGGATCACATTGTCCCCGGAGCAACTTGGGGTTAAGTGCCTTGCTCAAGGGCACAATGGTGGAAGCCGGGAATTGAACCGACAACTTTCAGGCTACTGCACGCTAGCCCAGCTCCTTAACCACTACACTACCACCGCCAGACTTGCCTAAAAGGACTTAGGCTTGGTAGCCTACAGTCAGTCAGTCTGACTTTATCTCCGGAAGTGGTGTCCAGAGGTCTCTCCCCAGCTAATTAAATAACTAAACAAAGTGTTGTCATTATGTAGGCCTACTCTGTGGACAAAAATACAGGCCTTACTGAGACCATAGTTTATGCTGTCTACCTCTTCTCTGTATGTCTCCCTGGTCATTTCATAAGGTAAAGATAAAGAACGTTTCATTTTTCTTTCAGACAGTACAGTATCCCCTCGGTCAGATGAAAAAGAGTATGAATACAGTAGGCTAATGTAGTTTGGTTGTGAAAGAAAAGCTCCTATTAATAACAAACTATTCAGGGCCAGGGTGCGTTTCCCAAAACCATATTTGCTAACCTGTTAACAATTTAGTTGGTTGGCAATGGGAAACTGCATTGCAACCAACAAAGTTGCTAACTTAGTTATGGGTCAATCAATTTGTATATCGGAAATCCCCCAATGTAAATCTCCCATTATTTCACCGACACACACCCCCTTTTTGTCGGAATTCTGACTGTCCACCTTGGGGCTCCTGAGTGTGCACTGAGCTGAACGTGCGAGTTGAAAACAAAGATGGCTGCGCCCATAATTGCTGAGGTTGAGATGTGTTTTCTTTGTATTTGTACTACGTTGGTCGATTTAATGTTGATTTTAAATGCTCTAACACACTTGATTACGTTACTGCTTTAATTACATTACTGCTTTAATCCGGTCACCATTTAACTGCCCAGTCTTGCTGTGCTGCAATACAATGTAACATTTTGATTTCGAGCTGGTTTGCTGAAAAGGCTAACAATAACAAGCCTACTACTGCTAGCCGGCTACTGTTAGCTGCCAACTGACCCCCAACACACACACCAAGACCCCTGGCAGTTGGGTTAGCCCCTTGAGCCGTGGATCTGCCCAAGGTTTCTTCCTTAGTAAGGGAGTTTTTCCTTGCCCCTGTTGCTCTTGGGTGCTCCTTGTTGGTCCCCCCCAATCTCAATCTTCCCCCACCTTTGTTATGCAGCCCTTGCCACTTAATCTACCCCCCTCATAAATGCACAAATAGGCTGACACCAGACATAATTTCACTGCATTTCTTACATCCAGTAACTATATGCATGTGACAATAAACTTCCTTGTATCCTTGTATCCTTAACAATAATCTATGTTTTCCAGTGTAGGCATTTTATTAGCCTACATCAAAAAGATCCTTAGCACTTAGCACACCATAACTTCCGCAAAAGCATCATATGTCCCAATGACCTAAAGCGCTGGATCTTGAATGTGACAGTTGTCAGTGCTGACATGTTTGTCACTTGTTCCCAGTGTTCTTGCCACGTCCAATGAGACTCATGGGAGACGCGGGGGTAGCCATTTATAAGAACACACCACTGGCATGGCCCGGCCCAGAATGCGTGTGACACCTGCCCACACTTAGCTCAGTCAAGGGAAATCATATCATGCGTATTAACAGGAAAAACTGCATGCTCTCACTGTCTTCCATTAGTACAGTGTAACCATTCTCACACATTCACACACACAGACTAGGGCACATACACATATGCTGAAAGTGTTGAGTGGGTGGATAGTGTGATGTGATCTGTTTCACTTGTTCTCTCTATTTTTAAGTGTTCTTGCTCCACCTGTCCCTATAGCCTCTGCTGGGGAAAAAAGTGATGTGAATTTTGATCAGTCAGGCCCTCAACTGCAGATTGATTTTTTTTTTTTTAGGGTTTCCGTGTCCGTCCAGAAAATGTCCAAGAGCAGCTCACAAACCGATATATGCAGGTAAGAGCAGATAGTTTTCACCCCCCACAGCTCTACCCCACACCCTTCTATCAGTGATTTGGTCTGAAATTGTCTGAAATCATCTACCAAACATAACCCTGCAATTTGATTCAGGTAAAAACAGTAATAGAAGTAAGATAAGGTAAACCATAAAAATACTAGCTTTTTAAAATAAAGTTATTACTTACTACAGTAAATTGGTGTCTTTTGGACAAAATTCGAAAAATGAAAGACTTAGATAGCTGAAAGTTACTGTGACATTTACATGAGTACAGTACGGTACTCATAACCCTGATTATAAATGAAAAAAGTTCAGATATTCATACCGATACAAGCTGAAGACAAATTGTGTGTGTCAGTGAAAGACATGGGGAAATAATCTACTATCATCGGTCATAAGTTTAAACAGCATTCATATTATATGTTTTGTACAGTATCTTGTCAGATCACTACATTTTGAGTCTTGGATCATGGTGTGTTGCTATGTACTGTACCAAAAAGATAATGAAGATATGGATATAAGCGTGGACTTAAATAATGAATGCCACTAAAAATCTCCACATGACTGTACTGTATTAGCACTGGCTAGTCTGAATAGTTGCTACACAACTGTCCCCATCTGACAATGTGTATGCCCTTATAAGATCTCAGGGATCTTTAAATAAACATGTCACACAGGTTTTTTTCCCATGAATGCACTCGATAATAGTCTGACCATATTTGGATTACTATAAACTGTATGTACACCCACACACACTCACCCATAAATCAAATTGAGTCACAATGACCAATCTGTGTCAACTACAAGGATAGTTTGTTTTTAATAGTCACCCACTCCTTCCCCCTCTCTTTCTCTCTCCTTCCATCTCTCACTCCTCATCTCTCTCCACTCAGTCCTTCCTATCTCTGTCACTCTGATTCGTCCCATATATCCCTCCTTCTCTCTCTCCCTCCCTCCCTTCCTCCCATGAATAATCTCTTTAGCTAATAGGCGACTCCCCCACAGTGTGAGGCCTCTAAATGATGGAGGCTTTGCACATCAAATTCATTATATATGATTGGTTTGTTAGAGGCCAGGCCAGTTTCATAATGGGCACTTTAATGAATATTCAAACACCCCTCCTTGGCTCAGGCGGGGAGGCTTGGCCGTGACACCCCTTTCCGCCGAGGGCCGAGGACAAAGCCAAGTTGTTTAACAGATTGCGCGGCTTGGCCGCTTTACCAAATGTCACGGCTCCGAATCCACACAAACAGCAGTCGGTCACGTTCGACAGCGATGTCTCATTTCCTTCACGTTCCTGTGCTCTCTCTTTCTATCTCACGTGGAGAGAGAATATATTGTCCTTACACCAGAGTTCTCACCTGTCTGTGTGTCTGTGAGTCTGTGCGTCTTATCTCTATCCTACGCACAGGTTATAGTCAGCATTGAAGGGGCAGCCTTGAGCATGTGCTGACGTGCCCTGAGGACAAGGATTTGTTTTAACATTCACTCAGCCAAGACACAGGGGCGATGAGAAGAAATAATGTGAAAAATTCACATTGCATAAGAACCTTGACAAGTGTGTTGCCATGACTGGAACCAACAGATTCCAATGTCAGTCCGCCATCAGTAATAAAAAAAGACTTCATTCATGGGGGATAATAATATAAACTGCAGTATATCCTCACATACTGTATGTCTGTTTGATTTAATTCCTAATGACAAGGTTTTCATACCAAGACACGCTGAGATACACACTAGCTGTGTTTACATGGACGTTTTTTTTATTTTGTCAGTTTGAATAAATTCAGCCGAACTGTTTACATGAATGCTAAATAAACCGATTGGCGTTTAATCTGTCTTTACATGGAACAAGCATTTAACCATTTAGAAGCTCCTAGTTGTATTGCCTCCATGGAAACTAATTTGTTTACGTCACTGTGTATTAATATTAATTTGACTGATATTTAGCAGATGCCTTTATTCAAAGCGACAATAGCCTCACAACAGCGGGAATCGAACCCGGGTCAATCGATTGTCAGTCGGTGACGTTATCATTGCTCCACCCCACACATCCATGGGATGGCATTTTTTGTCCTTAGTTCTTTTAGGTAAAAAGGCCATTGCGGTGCAAATCTCACCGTCCCGCCCCACAATTTCAATGCCACAACAAAGTTCACCATCGTTCCTGAACACAGCTGAATGGATGCATGTCATTAACTGGCATCATCAAGTCACCCTCTTCAGGCAGTGTTGGATGATCGTTGAACTGATGATCCTAGAACTGTTCTTCGCAAATGATATCTAAGGGGTCCACTGCTGTACTGTACACTTGAATGCAATCCGGCTGAGGCTGATGCTAGCTGATTCATTTTGAAGTGCACACTCCATGACGCTGAACCAACTTAATATGTTAGAGCTATGTTGGCACATCTCTCTATGGCATTTATAACAGCTTAATAATTTGTACTTGAAAACAGACAGTATCCTGGGTTAATTGGCGAGATAAGGGCACAGAGTACAGGAGCATGAACATATGGTAAACAAAAACATCACCAGCCCTCTGTGCTCAATTTCCTCTCAGATATGCAAATGCCTACATATGGAGGGCCCTAAGCTCTGGCCAGCAGCTTTGTGCATTCAGCTACACATTGGCAACCAATGAGAACACACACGCACACAAACACACACTGATAGATAGATACCTGCCACCCATTCAAAGTGACGGGTTTTGAAAAAGAAGCTCAATTGTCACTTCCAATCTCCAAGGCTCTTTAACTGAGCTGCTTTCTGTTGAGGTTTCCACATTTCCACCCATGTCCAAATTTAAAATCATTTTCCAAATCGTAACCACCTTTTTTCTCATCTCTCCCTCATTCTCTCTCACACTTTCCTCTAAACTGTTCACACTGTACTTTTCACCATTCCTGGAAGAACTAAATGTTACTGTGCATGTTCAAATGCTGTGAAGAAAATGGTGACACAGGCATTGTGTGCTGTATATGTAATGCCAAACTGTTGCACAACAGTTGCTACAATACTGCATGTTGCATCCGCATTGAGAAAAAGAGGCAGTAGTATGACTCAATGCCTTCAAATGATCACTGCCATCTGAGCATTGATACATGTTACAGCAAACATAACACATTACTTACTGCTGTCTCATTGAATGAGTGAGTCTTTGGGAGCCAGCTGTATGCCTGACGCACTGCCTAATGCTTTCTTAATTACAGAGCATGAAAATGCACTGTTCTGTTATCCGAAGTCTTGTTCTTCTTCTTCTTCTTCTTCTTCTTCTCACCAAATTTCTGCGTCTAATTCAGCTTCAACCGTTTAACGTAGAAACTTTGTTCAAACTTTGTTACGTAGTTACAAACTTTGTTACGTAATTACATGTTCTAGTTTCAGTTGTCATTTGCACAGCTCTGGATGAACATTACTTCAGACAAACCAGTCATCAGTTGGAAGGGAAGCCACGGTGGCAAACATCTCAGACACACTACAGTATGTTGTTTCTTCCTTCTGCATGGGGAAGGGATTTTTGCATCTGGAGGCTAGGTTCATGCTTTTGAGGCCTTACTTGTGGTACATGGAAATTCTGCACTGTAAGCATCTCTATGTGCACTTTGTGTGTGTGTGTGTGCGTGTGCGTGTGCGTGTGTGTGTGTGTGTTTTGTGTGTGGTTATAGTGTGGTGACTGCAGGAAAATTGAATTAAAATGGTAATATATTGCAACATATTTGACTGTAGTATACATTATGATTATACTGCAGTATTGCCTTTATGAATAAAGTTGACAATGATGCCTAACACGATGTTCTGATGTTGAAAATAATAGAGAATGTGGTGGCAAAAGAAAACTCGATGATGCAAAATAGACTTGAATTGTCTCTTCTCATTACTGGTTATTGAATCTTCTGGGGTTTGTAATACAATCTTGGTTGCATTGCTACAATAGGCTGCTCTGTATTGGTAGACAAGTGTGACATGGTTGACACATTTGTAGCAGAGATGCAGGCAGAGAGATACATTTCACTACTTGGAACATATGTGGAACAAATGCACTCAACAAGGACTAGCATGTTTTGACCTCTTTGTCACCAATAGTATAATATATGCCCTCAAGAGTAGGTGATCTCTAGTGTCAGGGGCTTTGGAGAGCAACAGTCGCACTGGAGGTGGTGATAATTAGATGATGACCTGCTCATCTGTGAGAGCTATCTTAATTCTGACTTAAATAAACGCTTGTCTCTTTCTTAATTAACCAAGATTACGTTTTTCAAGGTTAACACATTCTCCCAGCAGAAAGGGTTTTGTTGTGGTGTGGGAGGTCAGGCAGGGACATGAAAGTAGTGACTAGTTTCTGTATGATCAACTTTATAAAGAAAGGAAACAACATGCCCAATGGAGCACACATAAAACAAGCTCTTTGATGAACTGAAGTTGTTTTTTTCCCCCTTCTTATCTCGCAGGCAGATGGAATTTGAAAGGCGAAAACCGGAATTTTCATGCCGTGGCTGAAGTTAAATCAAACTTGGATTGGGGAGTTGAAGGAAATGAAGGTATACAAATTGTATCTCTTCTCTTCTCTGAGTGCAGGACAACTTTTTTTTAAAAAGCAGGGGGGGAAGTCAAGGATTTAATATTTGCCATTTAAACTGTTCCCATCCACCCCGTCATTTGCGGTTTGGTGGGAAGATTGGTCTTGGCCTCGGTGAGGAAAAACAGTGCATCCTGATTTCTCTTTCATATGTAATTACCTCATCAGTCTGACAAGCCCCAGCGGCCCAAAGTATATTTAGACGCTGGAGAGGGGTTCCTTGCCCTCTACTCAGCTAGCAGATTTGCTTTTCAGAACACTGATAATTAAGCACCAATTTTATGTAATTGGCAGATTCAAATTAATTATGGATTACAAATGTATTATAGCTTCAGCCCTTCTCCTGGAAGGTGCAATGCTTTTGCCCCAGAAGGTCTTGCCTTTAATCTGTGTTCAACATACCTGCAGATGAGTGGGAAAGAGAGTGAATAATGATGAAAAAAACTCATAGACTGACATCTATAATGATATTTGTCTGAAAAGAGTTCTGTATCCAAGGAATACAACAGCCTTGGATCTCATAAACATTATGTTCACTTAAATAGTATTAAACCAGGGAGCCCATTCATGTAAATATCCCATATAAAATAGAGGATTTTAAATGTAGAACATAACTCAAAGCCGCATCTATCAATCTGTCTATCTATCCATCCATCCATCCATCCATTCATCTATCTATCCATCCATCCAACCATTGATCTGTATTCTTCTTGTTAAACTGTGATATGGTTAAACACTCCACTTCATTTTAAGAAAGCACTGAAACACAAGCCAACATTGCGTTTTAACTGTGGCAGGTACATGGGCACTGACACAGAGGGAAGGGAGGAGACACTGACACACTGTATTTTAACTGTGGCAGGTAGATGGACACTGACACAGGGGGAAGGGTGGAGACACTGACACAGTGATGTGTGTGCTTGGGAAACCGTGACACCAGAGGTCAGTCAACTCAAGGTTTCACAGAGAGCCATCCCACCTCACCACCAACTCTCCCCCACAGACACAGGGTTAGGAGATGATGCCTGTTATCCTCAATGTATCCTGTCCAGACACTCATTGTTGTTTGATAACAGCTTGTGTTAGAATGGGCAGGGGTTAGAACTCACACTCAATGTTTGACTCTCTCTCTCTCTCCCCAATTTTCTCTATTCTCTAGTTCATCTGTGTTCTCTGTGATCTCTCAGATCCTCTTCTCTGAAATACAATTTCAAAAGATGTTTTATTGACTATGCCTATAAAGTATTTGAGTTTGGGGGAAAACATGGCATGGTATGTAAATATACTTACACAAGTTTCATCAGACAGGAAAGGGGGGAGAGTTCTGCCCTACTAGCACATCAATTTCACACACTGATGCATTTTCTTCTCTGTTCATATGGATGAAAAAGAATTGAGGAATATACGTATGTACATAATACTTCATGCAAAGCCATAAGCTCGCCCGGTCCACTTCCCCAACGTACGCACCAAGGTGTGGCAATTAAGCCTGTCATAAAAGGAAGCCTTTCGTTTTGCGGGGCCCCCATAAATCTGATGGGCGGAGCATCCTCGGCACGATAAATAAAAAGGGGCCCTGGCACTGGCGGCAGCAGCTTGTGACATGTCACCTTCGCCAAGGAGTCTGTGCTATTGGGTTAATGGAGTGTGCACACGAGGTCGCGTCTGGAGTCGGAACCATAAGAGAGTGCAAACTCCGCTGGTGGCTGTCTTAGTGAGATGGTGCGCCGCGTCAGCCTTCTGGTCTTCAGCTCTTTTGGTAATTCTCTTGCTATCTCTCTGTCTTTCCTTTGTGTTCATCTTTGAGGGTGGAGTATGATTCCTGGCGCATGTTCCAATATGATCCCCCAAAACCCATTCTCTGTGGTCCTTCACATCTTTTGCTGTTTGACACCAAAGAAGCGTTTCATTTGTTGTGAACGCTTGGACATCTTATTTCAACTCAAGGACAATACAAAAACCAGATGTTCACAGGTGTTATATCCACAGATGTGTTTATAACATGATCTTCTTGAAATAGACTCCCAGCACAGTTCCACTTCAGAGGCCTTGCACTTCTGTCAGTCAAGATGCGGCTGTAGGGTGTCCCCCTCCTCTCAGAGACACACGAGAGTTGTCATCTGCTGATTTCTGAGTGCTGCAATAAGCTGATGCTGTTGCCAGTTGTGTGTGTGACTCTTCTATCCTGACACTGTCTGTTGTGAGTGGTGCCTTCATTTAGTGAGTCCACAGCGACCACTGGGGTCATCCCCATGCACTCTGCTCTGACATGAGCAATGGGAGTTTGATGAGGTACAGTCATGAATCATCCACTTCTTTTCCCCACCCATTTCATTCCTCTCTCTCTCTCTCTCTGTTTGTCTCTGTTCCTATCTCTTTCAAACACACACACACACACACACACACACCCTGGCTGAGAGAGTGATGAAGAGACTTGCACATTTAAAGGTCATGTGCCCCTGACTGAAACTGATTTGGTGGCCTTTTACATTTCTCAGAGTAGTACGGGAGACTGCAGCACTAATTGACGTTGAGCGGCAGAATGTGATTTCCTACTCATTTTCCATGCAGAGGCAACATCTGCACCTCTTCATTCTAGCCTCCAATAGGTGACATCTTCCCCCAGAGATCCCCTCTGCTACTTTGGAGAAGTAGGAGTGTCCTGCCCCATGCCTTCAAGTAGATAAAACAAGATTTATGAACCACATGACCACATATGACCACACCAGTCTTATGGTAGAAACTTTTGTTACACAGAATGTCTTCCTGAACAGTGGCTTCTCTCACAAGTTAGATAGAGAAAGGTTAGGAGGATGCTTTAAAGAAAGGGATAATGTATTGTCCACCGGCCATTATCAGAAAATTAGTCCAGACAGGGTGAATAGGACCCCAGCGCGAAAGCGGAGGGGTCTTGCTTTGTCCTGAAGGGACTTATTTTTTGATAATGACCGGTGGACAATCCATTATCCCTGTTATTATACGGCTACTTGCTAAAATGAGTCAAGAAACTTCACTCACTGGGTCTTTTAAAATTATTTTGTTACCATGTTGTGGCTTTTTGCTGAGTAAACAAATAGTTCGCCACACAAATAGAACTTGAAAGTTTCAGGTGTTGCGTGGCAACGTATAACTTGCTGATGTCCACTTTTCATTGTGATAAGCGAACCATTTTCCTTGATAGCGGTCTGTTATGCATAGCAACGGTCTGCTATACAAAATGATAAGACCTCCGAACAAGTGAGTAGAGCATTCTATAGCATTATGAAGTGCCGTGTAATAACATGACATACTACCATCTGACAAGATAAGGCAACTTCTGTGAATATGAGTGGGCTGTCTAACATGAGTGTCATTTCCTTTTGCGGCTTTTACAAAGTCAAAGGGCATGCTGTGATGGAGTTCTACTATAGAACAATAGTTGAAAGGCTGAAAAAATCTGAAAATATATTGAGATAATATTTTGTTGGAACAGAGAATTCTTTTTAACTTTTGTTGCTCACAGTTTTATTTTCTTTCTTTGGTTTGAGTACTAAATTGTTCCTACAGTATTGCTTAATATTTTTGAAGTAGACTAACATTCCACATGTTCAAAAAGACATGCTCACGTTATTTTCATTATGCTGGCTGCATGCTGCACTTACTAAAAATAACAGGTTAGAGGGTAGCCTACCAACGCTAAGGCGCACACACAGTAGCTGTACTGTAACAGATACTAACCCACACAGACGTGTAGTAACACGCACACAAACGTCGATTCTCTCGGTCTCCCCTCCCGCTTCTGATGTCTAACTTCAGCACCTTGGAGAGTTACCAAACGTAAAGCGTTCAAGAAGCCATATGTATCGTAACTATTTGCTTACAAGAAAACATGTGCATTTGTGCTGTGAGATCATATCAGTGTTTAGAAAGTGGTCAAAGGACAGCCATAGGACATTATTAAGCTGTATAATAACTGTTTTATTCCGATTCTATTTAGGCCTACCCGTATAAATGTGTAAAGCTGCACCAATTGCATTTTAGGTTGTAGCTGTGAAGCACCTGATTGTGTATTGTGTGTGTGTGTGTGTGTGTGTGTGTGTGTGTGTGTGTGTGTGTATGAGAGAGCCAGAGAGGAGAGAAGAAAGATACAGGCGCAGAGAGAGAAAGAGAGAGAGAGAGAGAGAGAGAGAGAGAGAGAGAGAGAGAGAGAGAGAGAGAGAGAGAGAGAGAGAGACCGCTTGCCTGGTTGCCGAGGAGGATATCTGACGGAATGCATAGCCTGTAGATGGCAGAAGCGTCCTTCCACAATTGCACGTCTGCCTTGAAAATATCTGCAAAGCTTTAAAGTGTAAAAAAGCGCTGAGTAAAGTCGAAGAGTTTGGAGTGGCACATCGGTGCTTCATATCTGAGCAAGTAATTGGTATCGAATCCCTCTGAAATATGATGTGCTAAAGGATGGTATTTTTTTCTCTGTGTTTTGACAAGGATCTTTTCTGTGGTTTAATTACATGCAGCACATCACCCATCTCCAACAAGAGCTTTAGACCACAGGTCGAATCTCAACTCGAACATTCCATTCCACTACACAAGAATGGTTTCTTCATAGAAAATGGTCTCTAGTCCACTTGCCTCTACTGATAACAAAGGACTTGTGCCATAGTTACGTGCGTCATTCGGAGTTTGATACAAACTATTTTGTGTTTTACTTCGTTTTTGTATACGTCTGTATTTTATTTGTTTGAGCGATATAGGCCTATTCCTTTGAAGAGGAAGAGGACAAACTTTATATATATTTTGTCATGTCTATCTGCGCAAAGACAGTTATTCAGTTATGCTCATGAATCCAAACCGTTTGGTTCCTCGTAGTGGTGTTGTACAATACATTTTTATGGAAAAATAACTGATTCAAGACTACTCTTTAACAAGAAGCATACCTAAGGAAACTGCAGCGTTTAAACGGACACACCGGCGACTGATTTGAGAGCTGTGAGTTTTTGCCCCTGTTGGCGAGATGGTTGAGTCCTAGTCAAGGTTGCTGTGGTATCCCAGCACCGCTGTTCACTTCGAGCTGTGACCGCACGCCAGACACAACGGAAGACGCTCCGCTTCTGGTCGAAGGACGGAGACCGAAAAAATAACAATTATCTTCATGTGAACATGAAAATAAATGGCATAGAGGGGTATCACATCAGGTCGACGGAAATCTTTAACATTTTCAAGAGAGGATGTATTAAACGTGGTCCAGGGGACTTTTTACAAGCTAAAAAAATGAGGATTAAAACTGGAGTTATATTTTGGAATCTCGTATTTTTTATGATGGTCACGTGTGTGCGAGGTAGGTAATCACTCTCTAAAGATGCAATCTATTTATTTGGTATTTCTTACCTCCTGCGTAGGATTGTATGTGTTTTATACGGAATATCCGTCTGCTCTGCAAAAATACACGAATATAGGCAGGAGCTTGGGAGACGCATTCACTTGCCAGGTTTGCCGTTCAATGCAGGCATTGAGCGAGAGCTCAATAAAAATTCTTGCAGTATGCTCAAGCGGATACGTGAGCTGCTTATGTCCATTAATTGCTGAACTCTTTGAGAAATTGGGACGTTTAAATTAGATATCCCCACGTTTATGTAATGTTAAAATGACTCATGCTGCAATATAATGATGAACTGGACGTTTGACCATTAAAAGTCTTTTTCGCGCGCAAAGAAACACGATAAGGTTCATATTATGGTCTCGGTATGTTGCCATGTCATTTACATTTTATTTCAAGCACCAGCCGTTCGTGAACAGGATTAGGTGCTGGGGACATTATACGGTTCACAAACAAAAATGATGGGGCACAGTTAAATGTCGTTACCAACCCCATCTCCTAGAAATCACACCACTGTAAAATTCGAAGGATGTCTGTGGCAATCGTGTGGACTCCAGTCCAAGATGTGAGGGGCTCTGATTTCAGCACACAATGTCTGGACTGTGATGGAAGAGAAGTGGGACCGTCCTTGTCTATATGCTGTGTGATGAGCTGTGATTCCGCCAATTTAACTGTTGCGCGCTCCAAACGGGCTTTGACATGGGCACTTCATGTAAATCGATTTTTTTCAGACCTACATTGAATAGACTTACACGATAAGAATATGTTCTTATATTCTACCCCTATACCTGACTTATTATCCCCATAAGCCATCCTCGACACAACATAAACACACTTCCACATACACTCTAGCAGCCTGTTGGGGTGGTCATGTAATTAGTCACTCAGCTGTCATGAATCCAGGGGAAGTTTCGCGCTATTTATTATATGGGCGTTATGGAGTTATGGAATTCATAATGCTCTTTCAGAATTACATTTCCATAATAGTCCCTGTGATTGAGTCCGTGAGATGAAGGCAACACCTCAACAGTATCTCTGGGTGTTATATTTTGGTCATTACCACTTATCTCGCATTTGAATTTGCTTTCGAATCATATTAATTTAGGCTACAGCTAATGAAGGTTTTAATCCACATTAATACATCACAGATTATGCATGGATATTGCCCCTACGGTTTTATGAGATGGTCTTAGTGTTTTATTAATGGAATCGTATTATTTCCAATGAACATTTCCTCGGCCGACAGCAGCACGCCAATGTCTGACATATTAGTGGTCGTGGTGCGCACAGAGAAATGATGAGATGTTTCCCAAGGTTCTAATTTAGTCACTTCATTTTATGACAGTTTTTAATTGCATTTTTTTTTGACTGCAGCACAATTTCGGGCATACAATGGCATGCCGGTAAGAAGTAGTTGGCAAGCTGCAGTGGCTTTTCATGCTGGCCGATAACCCGACGCATGGTGGCGGTGTGATGAGATCTTGAGGATAATTCATGCAGTCTCTTCAACAGCTCTGACTCAGATCTTTACAGCATGTATACATGGACAGACTTCACGATTTGGGGTTTTGATTCTGAAGTAAAGTAGCCTAAATGCTCGCAGAAACGCGTGACAATGTTCGCCGTGCCGTGGCCTGTACAAAAGGTACATAATAAACGTTAATTTCCACTTTACGCATTAAAAAAGTCGATGGGAAAGATATAACACATAGCCTAATGCACCTGACATCACCAGCATTTTCCCAGGCTATCTGTATCGGATTTGTCGGCCATCATTTCAAGCATTATTCATTATTCACTTACACGTGAACTGAAGATCTCACGATCAGTAGGCTAAAAATGTACAAGGGTGGGTGGGACATGACATACCTAATTATACACCCCTAACCTGTCCGGTCTTTGGTCATCTGATTTCATCCATACCCTCGCGAAAGCTTGGCGTGTAGCCTCAGAGAAGAGCGGATACCGTTTTATAAACCAGAATGAAGCTCATATGCCAGCGATTTCCATACAAGTGATTAGAGCAATGAAATAGACCCCCCCCCTCTCCCCTTCCCGCACAAAGCTGCAGCTTCAGTCGATCAAAGATCAAAAGATTTAATAACGTAGCCTAAGTCTCAATTCTCAAATGAGTCAACTGCTGCATTTGTAAAGAGAAAAGTCTAATGTCCTCGCTTGAGTCAAACAGCAGTCAACAAAGCAACCTGTAATTAGTTGAATCATTGGTGTAGCTGATTGAATATTTCACCTAGTGTCAAGTTCGCTTCCTCCAATCATTGTCAGGACCAAGCTGGGTCGCCCTGTTTGAAGTAAACCCACCCAGGAGTGGATTAGCTGCTATGTTGTTTTGACGCCTGTGTCATCTCCGAGGGATTTTCTGACTCTGATGTGGTTGACCCCAAACAGTCATCAGAGAGATCTGTGGTCATGTGTGTGTGTGTGTGTGAGGCCTTTAGGTGACAAGCAAGCATAAAGGAGGGCTCATGCACAGTATCAGTTATATATACAGTATATATCCAGAACATTCTTTTACACATCTCTCTTTCCCCTTATTCTCACTGTGTGTGTGTGTGTGTGTGTGAGTGTGACAGAGCGAGAGAGAGCATACACACACAAGTTGAGCTTGTTGTTGAAGGCAGGTGCAAAGGATGACCATAAAGGTCTGTTTTCAGTCGTCTCGGGTGTCTTTGGAAATACAGGATGTGATCATGAGAAACACAGCTGTGAATGAGCATTTGTGTGTTTTCATGTGCTCTTTTTTAGGTGTAGACAAGAGTGACTGTGCATGAATGATGACGGACTAGTGTGTGTGTGTGTGTGTGTGTGTGTGTGTGTGTATGTGTGTGTGTGTGTGTGTGCAGAAATGCTGGGTTCTGTGCTTGGCATTTCCTGCTTATTGACAAATGGTGTACCACACTTACACACCAGATTGAAATCTCCTGGGAAATTGAGCTACCTAAACTTAATGGATTCTATTACATTGGGCTCTCTGGTTTCCATTTGTTGGCATGCCTGTAATATGGACCTGAATGGTTACAAATAAGCTCTGCTAAGCTGGGGGGGGGGGGGGGGGGGGGGTAGTAGGTTGCTGACAGACACACAGTATTCCTTTGGGGGAAATTTACATGTGTGCAGGCCTATGTAGACAACTAAAAGTACACCACCTAGGGATGTGGTCTGGGTTGTATTGATCACTGTCTTGACCACACTGCTAGGATGCAGTGATTTGCATACAAACATCAAGTGATATCCGGTTCCCTGGTGTAGCTTCAGTACCTTTGGACCTTTCTAGAAGGTCTGTTATTCTCAGGCCATGGCTCTTTCTCTGAGGTCTCACTGCAGCCACGCAGCTATTGATCAACCGTAAATTATCCATTTACAATGGCCCTCCACACACTATTTTCTGGTCTCTTAAAGTAGCTTACACTTTTCAGTGTTGCAGCCATTAAAATCATTACATACTGCATACAATGGAGAACACAAAAAGATAAACAGACCATCTCCTAATTAGTTATTTGTGAGCAGACAGAAGTTGCAGAGCTCTTAATAGGGGTCTTAAGACTGTCTGTCTTTGAGAAGGTTGGTGCAACCCCCCCCCCCCCCCCTCTCTCCTCAGTGCTGTCTGGTCATGGTTGACACAAATACTGTCCTCAATCAATGTCCATTTAGGGAAATCATGTGTAACCTTTAAGGACTCTCTCCCTTGTTGCCTGTAATGGATACACTGATGGGTGCCAGAGAACAGCTTCTTGTCCAACTCATTGGTCTGTCACAAGAAAACTGAAAACACAATTGCTTCAAATGTATTCATTGTCAAAGCTACCCAATCCATTAAGCCTCAATTCAAGCATCATTCTTTATGCAAAACAAAGGGTTTAACTGTAAATTCATAATGACATTTGAATTAGATATCAATAATTAATTACACATTATAAGCTCACAAGTTGTGATATAATCTAACACATTCATATAGCCCAGTAGGGGGAATGTTATCAAGCATACATAGCTGTTTGCAATCTCTTGGCTGTTTAGGCTTTTTGGAAAGAGCATAGGAACCATCACCTGGTTGCTGAAGTGAAGACTGTAACTAAGGTTCAGGATCAAAGTCCCCAAATAGCGTGTCACTGCACACTCTCCTTCCACTGCTCCCGTCACTCTAGACTCCCTTATGTTTAGGTGCAGCCCTTGGGACGGCTTACCTTGAACTCTGCTGTCTGAGGACAGAAATCAGGTCTTGTGTTTAGCATAACTGAAGAATAGGTTCTGAGTTATGTGGTTTCAGGCTCTCTGGAGGGTTGGCAAAATTGGACTCTCAGTTTACTCGGATGGAAGAACTTCATTAAGCTTGTTCTTTTTTAGGTCGACAACTCTGGGCATTTTGTGAAATATGGTCAGTGGGATTTTACAGTATGTTAAGTCTGTGTGTGTGTGTGCGTGTGTGTGTGTGTGTGTGTATGCTCTGCGCTTCTCCTGGTCCCTCTATTTATAGTCCAGACCTGGCAGGAGCTGTGCCGAAAAGCGTCCACCTACTTTTGAACTCTGGCCCCTGTCCGCTGTCACCATCTCACTGTAGTTATTTTCTAGGTCAGAATTTGCAGGCTGATGAAAGAGTCTAGACATTATCCTAACAGGTGTGATATAATTGCTCAAAGACTGTCTTGATTGATTGGTGCTCCGAGAGCTCACAGGAAGTGTTTTTTCTTTCTTTCTTTCATTCTTTCTTTCTTTCTTTCTTTCTTTCTTTCTTTCTTTGTTTCTTTCTTTCGTTCTTCCTTTCTTTCATTCTTTCTTAATTGGTGACTCATTTTCAGCATGCAATTCATTCAGAGTCATTGCTGAAAGCTTGCAAGTCTTTGCCTCCTGTTATTGAAGTTAATTCTTGCTGTGCTCTCCATGTGATTGGAAATGACCTTATTCTGTTCTGTCTAAGGCCCTTTCACACATGTACTGTAGTTAATTGGTGCAAAACCCCTGCTTTAATGGCTTTTAATGATGCTCCACGCGGTTCCATCGTTGAAGACTACCATATACTCGGTTGGTCAACTATTTCCCTTTTTCTGACGCGGTCACAATAGCCACCGCAGACGGCCAAGCCAAAGGTTCCTGTCATCACCTTCCTGGCTCAGCTGGACGGTGGCCGAGACACAGCTGACCCTTTGACCTTGTGTTCCTGGGATTGCACCGATGACAGTGGGCACAGCTGTCAGCTCTGTGGTTACAATGAACTCTGCCACGAATCAGACAGTGCACCATTCAGGTGTCAGAGATACTCGGACTCTCACCAGTAATTGGTGGTTGTTGTGCAAGACCAGGCAGGGACATAGAAGTGCTGTGGATACTTCAGGGAAGTTTTGGTTGGTGAAAAAAAAAAGATTGGCCTTTCTAAATATTCATAATTTTCTTAATTCATTTGCTATCATCATGTCATTGTCTACATGTGGGTCATCACCAATTTAATTGAGTTTGAAAAGTGAACAAGAACAGGCGAAATGGCTGACCATGTGCTGGACACGGCACTTGCTAAGGAAAGATCTGGTGCTACATAAAGTGGCATTGGTTTATGAGGGCACAGCGTAGGTTGGTGATGATGGGCTTTTTACATGGCCTTCCATGAAACATTAATCTCATCCATGCTTGCTTTTATCACCCCTTATGTTGCTTGAGAAAACCTTGGCCGTGGCGTGACTTGAGGCTGTATGCACTTTTGTGTTTCCAAAAGCTCGCTTGCAGTGTTGTCGCATAAAGGTTCCATGGCTTTAATGGTCTCTTCAGCAGTGGAGTGGCGCCGGTTATTAGATAGCAGCACAAGTCAGGAGACAGCCGTGGGGTCGGAATTGAATTTTGAAGGTTATGTGTCTGTCTGTGTTTACAATTTAAAGAAGCATTCCAGTCATGAAGACTCGCTCTCGGGCTCGGAGAGGCTATGTTGTTTGTTTTGAGAGGAAAATAAAAACGTCTTTTTTTGTGCTGCTTTTCTTTACTGCAGTGTCACACCTGAACGTGTGGCAGTCTCCTCCATGATATTCTCTCCCTGTAGTTGTTCTGGGCAATGCAATAAACATCCTGCTCCTCCTTTTGCACCCTACTGTCCCACTGAGATACAGTGTAATCTCGGAGTTGAGGCGCAGCATGCACAAACAGGTTTCAGAGACACAGACTCAGAGAGTACATGTGTGTGTGTGTGTGTGTGCGTGTGTGTGTGTGTGTGTATATATGTGTGTGTGTGTGTGTGTGTGTGTGTGTGTGGTGGGGTGGGGGTGGGGGGGGGGGGGTAGATTAGATAGTAAGTGCAACAACATGAACAGGTGGCTATCATTAAAAAATAACCTCTTCTTAACTACAAGGAAGTTTATTGTCACATGCATATAGTTACTGGAAGTAAGAAATGCAGTGAAATTATGTCTGGTGTCAGCCTATTTATGCATTTATGGGGGGGGTAAAAAGTGCAGTAGAAGAGGGGTTTAGTAGATTAAGTGACAAGGGCTGCATAAGAAAGGTGGGAGAGGATTGTGATTGGGGGGGGGCACCAACAAGGAGCACCCAAGAGCAACCAGGGGCAAGGAAAAACTCCCTTACCAAGGAAGAAACCTTGGGCAGATTCACGGCTCAAGGGGCTAACCCAACTGCCAGGGGTCTTGGTGTGTGTGTTGGGGGGATGAAAAGGGAGATGGGATAGTGTGCTGTGTATGTGGGGAGAGGGCAGTGTGCAATATGTGTGTTGTATGGTGAAGGGACTTACTAACTTTTTGTTTATCTGTCGTGTGTTTATGTGCTTGTTTATCCATATACTTCATTTCTCTTTGAGCTATTCACAGGTCTGGTGCCAGACACAATTTGACTCTAAAGAATTTGTGCGGTGTGACACCGTCAATACACGTCAGATCAGCAGGGGATAGCAGGTAGACTGCTGGGTTAGATAATGTAATAAACTCGACGGGGGTGCGTGGGGGAGCGTAAACAAGAAGCGCTCTAATTTCATCCATGTCGGCATTGGAAGCCGTGGATAAATATGTGTCATAAGCTTGTTCAGTAAAGAGTGAATAAACACCACAACCCCCCTGCCATCACCCCCTCCTCACACACACATACCTCCCTACCCTTTTCCACCCCCATCCTTAAATGAAGAATTCATTTCAAATTGCTCGCAGAGAGGATGCTGTTGCTAAATCCCTGTAATTACCAAGAGAACGTCTGACATTTTTAAAGGAGTCCCACCGGTTTGCCAGCGCCATTATCACATCGGCCTAAATGAGCTGAAGAGTTGCGCCTGTGTTGACTTCGGGTATTTATTTTATTTATTTATTTTTACGCCCTCTGTGAATGAGTCGAACTTGGTGCTTAGCCTGAGTGGCCATAAACAGCAAGTCTTCTCACTGGGATTTCTTTTTCTGAGCTGACCTTCAGGGGACATTGCCCTTTCTCTAAATGGGCCTACTGATAATTCCAATAATTAGAAATCAAAACTGTAATTATTATGTGTTTAGAAATGGAGCTGTGCCCATGGTCATCTTTTTGTTTTTGAGATATCCCAGAACCATATCCTTTAGAGCAAATGTCTGTTTTTAACATAGAGGCAACCATGACTTTCTCAACATGTAAACTTCATATAAAAACAGTTGTGTTTAAATAACTTTGAGAAAGTAAGGAAAAAACACTGGAGGCTCAGGCTACATTTGTACTTCATATAATCTGGTTTGCCAGCTTCTTTTTAAGAAGTGCTGCCACCACGGGATTTCTCTTAAAAAATGGATGAAAAGAAAAGTGGAGCAGTCCTTTTTTTAAGACGTGCCTTTGACCAAGTGAAATCATAGTAAGCGGTGTTTTCAGAGTGTATCAGCTATGCATGTGTGTGGACATAATGATGATCACTTTCTCCACTGTTATTATTTAAAACTGCCTGTACCCATGGCCTTCAAATGGATGAGTCAAGCAAATAAATAATGAAAGCTTGTCCTCTGAGCACACAGTGTTTCTTTTTTCTTTTTTTTGCAGGTCAGCTTTCATCCGAGTTCCCATTCGGACTTTTGACACACTGTTGGTGGTGGACCGGGTATTTTGTTTCAAGTCCTCACCTGGAGGACCTGTCACATCCCTTGCTAAGCCCCTCATTGCATCCTATAGGGCTGGCTGAAATCCCAAAGCATGGGGAATTATTCAAGGCTTTAAACCTAAATGTCAATCTCCTAAAGTGCAGGGACACTTAAGATTCTGATTCATGGCGTGCCTCCCGCCCGGCCCGCTGATACAAATGTAACGTAGCCTCTCCCCGCATTACTGGAAGGATTTTCGAAAACTCCGGCGAAATGTCAAGTGTTCCAGCTGGAGATGCGAGGCGTTAGCCCGTGGCGCTCTGCCCCTCGCCCCCCTCTCTCCCTGTGTCTGTCCCCTCTTGTTTCCTCCTCTTTGCCCGCCTGATGACCCTCCCCTCCTGAGCCCTTGCCCTCCCACCAGCCCACACACACACACACACACACACACACACACATTTGCCCTTCACAAACAACCCTCACGCATGTTCTATATATACGCATAAAGAATCCCCCTGCACTCACACGATATATACTGTACACATACATATGAATGCCCATATGGAAATGTAAACATGCCACTAAAGAGTCAGATGGGCATGTGAACATGAAGTCCCCACACAAACACACAGACACACACATACACACACAAACACACACACACGACTACATCTAAGCACACATACGCAAAATATGCACCCACCCATATGGAAATAATGTGATATCCCTGGATAGTTAAGAATTTAGACCTACTGTACATACACACACTTATTTAAGCATCCACAGATGCAGGAAGTGCAAACACACACACACACACACACACACACACACACACACACACACATACACACATGTACTCATGAACAGGAAGACGCACACACTTCTTAGACATTCCTGTCACTGACACCCTGAACACTCACCCCCACGCATGGGGTGTAGCAGGAGCCGGTTGCCTGGCAGGGCAGGGCAGCGCGGCTCTCCTGCAGTGGCTCAGCACCAGGTGTTTTGCATGCCTGGGGAGTCTCGCGCTGGTCTCCTATCGATCCGTGTTTCTCTTGTAATGACTGTCATGCTGCATTGCTCTCATGTCAGACAACGCATGCCTCTCGCACTTCATTAGCTTTCATTTGGCCCACTGAATTTAGGCTCCCCCACCAGCACCCAATCAAACACACACACACGCATGCACACATATATACACACACGCATGCACACACACACACACACTCACACACACACACATACACATTGACACACAAACATACATATCTCTTTTCTAAAAGCACAAATGTGATAATTAGCAGAGCTCAGTGGTCAAGCCTCAGTGGTCTGAAGTAGAGCGCGACGGCTTCGTTTGCTTTCTCCCACTACTTCGTCCGACTGCGTTCCTCCGTCATGGCCACGGCTGTCCTCGCTTGCCATGCCACCTCGCGTCTGAGAGGCTCAGGCTTTTTCCCAGGCCAGAATAAATAAATAAATGGAGAGGGGGGGGAAAACAAATTATACCATTACCCATATGTCACTAGAACTGGGGGAGCTCTGCTTCAGAGGAACCCTGATACACTGTATACTGTACATACCAACTAGCTTTGCTAATTAGCACAGTACATGAGGTAGAAAAGCAACAGGGAAAATCAGTTTGCTCTGTTATTGGCTGGAACCAGAATAAAACAGGTTAGGTCCTTTGCTTTGCCTTGAGCCTGGAGCTACTGAAATACCCCAGCTACTGCTGGAGCTCCCATAACTCCGATAATGGGGGTGTTTAGAGGTGATGAGTGGTGTCCAGAGATTTGACTGGCCCCTCTGGCAGATTTGTCCGGAGCGTAGTGTAATGCAGCGCAGACTGGACCAGGCTGTCTGGTCAGCAGGTGGCTAAAATGGGGTGCCACCAGGCAGCCAGCAAAGTCGTTTAGCTTCCCTGAAGAAGAAGGGAAGAAGGAGATTACTTTGGTTGGTTGCATTTTTATTTAATTATTATTTCTGGGGTTTTTTTCTACTCCTTATGTCTTGGAGGTCTTTTAACAAGTCCTGTCAAAACTCAAATCAAAAGATTGCCCTGGAATCGCATTGTGCGAGTGGGGTGGTTATGGATCTCGTCTGTGATGTAAACGTCTGTAACTTCAGTGGCTGATGTCACCACGGGTGACAGAGTGATGTTGAAAGGTGCGAGCAACCATCTCTGTTCACTGAACTGAACTGAACTCAAACTCTGGTTGTTTTATTTTTTTTTCAGCATCAACATGACATGGGAAAACATTCTGCTGTTTGATAATTGTATAATAGGACAGGGAGAAGTTCAGAATCTCATTCTTTATGCTGTTAGATAACACACAGTGTGTGATGTTTAATCGCTGTTCAACACTCACAGATACTGGATTTCACCATGAACCTTACAAGAAACCTTCATATTAGCCAACAAAACCAGAAGGTTTGTGCTCTCTGAGTGTTTTTACATTTTTCTCTTTCTAACATTCCACATAAACGTATGACCTTTCCTTTAGCGAGTAGGCAGCTAATTGCATAGTGTTGTTCACATGTCCGAGGGTGCTAGTTCGCTGGATAAGAACAGGGCTTTTAGAGCTATAGCCAATTAAAAGAACCACTATCACCGCTGATGTGACAGTAAGGACGCATACACTTAAACTCCCTTACTCGAGAATGCAATCTGCTTTTAATGTATGCAGAGGTACATTGAAGCCCTTAATCTCCATTCAATTAGTGCTCCCTCAGCAAGGTTGCATGTGTGTGCCGTGGAATTAGCCAAGAGACTTTTAAATGGATGGAAGTGTTACTTGGAAGGACTGATCACTTTAGATGAGTGCAGTGTTTGCTTTCTCCATCATAATCACTGTGTGTTTACTAATATGAATACTAGTGGTTCATATAAGGTTCTTATAATATACATTTATATGAAAACCACATCCTTCTGCGAGTTTATCTACTGATTTAAATCTCATATGGTTTGTCAAGGGGAATGGACTCTTTCTGTTTTAATTTATGCTGGAATTGTGCAAACAAAGCGGCTGGTTTTGCCATATCAGGCCCTGTGCGCTGATCCCGTGTCAGTGGGAAGCATGCACGCTGGCCTGTTAAACTGCACAGTCTACTCCCACACATTCATGCTTACAAATGCAGAGCCTTGAAGACTTACGGCACTCAGCTCTAGAGGTGGAGGATACTGTGTTTGGTTGTGTTTGCCCATGTCTTCTCCTAACAAGAAAACAATGTTTTCTAACCATATGACATGCTGCGCCTGCTGTTCAACCTGACAGCTGACGCTTAAAAAACTTCTTTTTTTTGCTGTTCCATCTTCCTTCATGGTTTCCTGCACAATTTATGGCAACAGTTTGAAGTAATGGATCCAGTACAAAGGCTGACAGCTCGGAATGTTGAGATGCCTTGAGGATATGAAATGTTTTATTTATTTATTTATTTATTTTTCTGTTGGGTTCATTTTCATTTCATAATGGACAGTCTTTCTAGGGATGAAAAGGGAATGACAATGTCGAATAAAAACAGAGGAGTTGTTTGACTTTGTGGACAGTGTTGGACAGATACCCATAAATAAACATTTGTCAAAAGCAGAGTGCCTCCTAAGACCTATAAGGGAAAGTATCATACTAAATTGTGAAGGGAGCAGTCTCCTTCCCAGTTTCAATTTCATTGCAAGGGAATTCATGGAATTGGATGTTGAATAAATTTGCCCTTCTATTCACCATTTCTGAACGATGTACTGTAGCATTGATAATACCCCATACTTGAAACAGCCAATGGACAGAAAAGCACCATGTTATGTCTCTGAGCATTTTACAGTGCAATTAGACTCAGACGTTTTTCTGCCGGTTTTTGTGTCATCTCATCACTTTGCCTCAGAGAAGTCCTGCAGAAGAGAGATAAGCACTGTTTCACTCCTCTTCTCTTTTAATACATATACTCCTGTTTGATCACCAACATCAAACACACTGAACTCCTCACACTAGGAAAGGAATTCTCTTTCGCTCACTTACTTTCCCTCTGTCATTCTTGCCTTGCGTTTCGTGTGTGTGTGTGTGATTGCTCGTACTGTATTGGACATTAAGCTATCGTGTGCAAGTTGCCTTCGATGGCTGCTATTACAGCGGCATATGGTTCTTCTGCTTCTTTCTGCTTCTTCTTTGAGGCAACCGTTGAAATATTCCTTCATCCAAGACGAATTGATTTCATTGCTCATTACATTTTCAAGAAGGAAGTGATTGCCAACAAATGGTTGCCAACAAGTGCCTCTAAATATTTTCTTTTTTTTGTTTAGTGGCCTTGTTGCTTTTAATTACCGTGACGAGTGCTGATAAGTGTCAATAAAGCTCTTGAATGCAATCGCAAATCAGACAGTTAAGTGGACACTGATTACAAGTATGATACAGTAGCTAGTCTCGCTGCCGTTTTATGAACTTCTAGTTTTACTCTATGACTTGACGAAAAGAGCAATTCCCTCAAATTAATGTTAAAAAATGCATGGGGCTGAAGTTGAGGATGTCGACTCAGATGTATTATTCCATTGTATTGTCGCACGGCAGTGCATTGCGCTCTAGCTAGGGCCTCAGATGGGCCAAGCTTAGTGGTTATGATTTAGAAAGCATTTGGAAAATAAGTAGAGCCTCTTAAGTGCCGCCTCGTGGGGATCTGCTGATTTCTTTGCTGTGAAGTGTTTGCTTAAAGGCGACATGGAAAGTTCATTTAGGTGTCACATCTGATTCTGTCCCATGCTACGACTAGATGGGTAGAAGCTCAGAACAGACACAGAAGGATAGAGAGAGAGAGAGAGAGAAAGAAAGAAAGACTGAAAGAAAGACAGTACAGCTGAACTGATTTTGGGCCATAAGGCCAGTATGTGAGTGCAGAGAGAGAGAGAGAGAGAGAGAGAGAGAGATGCTGCAGTGTTCTTATGCCAGTGTGGACCAGTGTTAATGGCGATCACTGGAAGAGGGGAGGGTGGGTAGTATTAGGCCGTTTTGAACAATGCAAACGACTGAGCTCTTGTTTCCTGGCACAGATGCTGGGACGTCATATGGCTCCTATCGCTGCTGGCACCACATCAAAGTCAAAACAGTACCGAGAGAGATAAGGGCTGTCAGCAGAAAATCGCCGCTTGGGCTTCAAGCGCAGTGGAAATGAGTAACAGTTAATCGGGTCGGGTGGTGGGGGGGGGGGTCCAGAGGTGGTTAAGCTGCTTCGCTGTGCTCGCTGTGGGGTAGGCACTTCTCACCATCCCCTTCAACACCGCTTCGACATTAACCCACCGCAGAGCAGCTCATCTCGCTGATGATCTGATTTTAAACACACACACACACACACACACACACACAAACACACACACACACACACACACACAGACTTCGAGCAAAGAGCTACTGGGTAAGACGTCATCTCTTTGGCAAAGGAGATGAGGAGGAACTAAAGGAAGCCTATTCACTGGAACTCGAGATAAATGAATCGATCCAATCTGATTCAAAGTGCAGGAATTTCCATTAGCTTTTTCCTGCTCCTGTGATAAGCGCTCTCCGTGGTGCTGAACTGTCCCTGCTAGCTCTGGGCTCCTTGTTGAGGTTGGTGAAGAGGCGGCCGTGGCTGTGTTCTCTGTGTCCTGGGCTTTATCTTAAAGGGAAAAAAAAAGGTACCAGAGGACTGGGAGACTTTATTTGTTGGCGGCTTGGCAGAATCCTCCAGTGTTTTGCCTCTGTCAGCATGCAGCAAAATGAACAGAAAAGAGAGATTTAAAAAAGACAGAAAGGAAGAGAAGTAAAAAAAACTACTATCAGCTTTTTGCATGTTTGCACATTTCTTTATTTTCCTCCAGCCTACAGTGGCAGACTCCGTAACTACAAAATGACATTAGCTTTGGGTCGGAATATCCAAAGTGGAAATACAATGTCGGGATGAGGTGTCCTTTCTTCATGGCACAGCATGATGTTCTTCCCCTGGAACGTTTGACTTGTGCGGTTAACCTTCCTCTACATTCCAGCTGGCAATTATCCACAGGCAAGCGCTTCCGCCGGTCCCTACATCCTTTGGCAAAAAGAGACGTGCCCTCGAGCTATGGCTTTATGTTCTGAGCCGCCACCGCTGCTGTATACAGCCAGACAGTAAGCCTGGCTCATGTGGTCAAGAAATAGAGCAGGTAATTAGGTTGCTGATGTGGTAACCTTCTCCAGGACATCCCATTACACGCTAGCAGCAGGGCCAGTCGGGGGAGAGTGGACTGGGGTGAGCGGCTCTGCACCTGCGCGCTCCTTGACAGCCGTGTAAACAGAGCTGCCATGCTGAAAAGGAAAGGGCTGATTTATTCATTAGGGCCACAGAGCTGCTGCCCTCAATCAGGTAATAGCTAATGAGCCCCCTCCCCCCCTCTCTTTGATGTTCGATGATTTTTGAACGCTTTGCCACAAAATGCTCGAAATGCTTTACATGATGAATGAACTTTTTTATCTAGCTTATTAAGCACTATGTATTTAAGTATTTAAGTCCTGCTCCTCTAGCTGTTTACTGTCTTCACTCCTCCCGCTCATCCATGCATCACTGCCGGTCCGCTCCATCACGGCCTGTCTGCCGCTGGCTTGCCACGGAGAGTTGTAGTCCTGGGCCCGCTTGTTATGTCTCTTCCCCCCCTCCAGGCTGTGCATTAGTCTAATTCGGTGTGCGTCGGCTTTTTGTGTGGCGCTGCGCGAGGCTCTTTCAAACAGCAAAAGACATCGGCCCACTGCATGTCAACAAACGAGCCGCTCCGTGGTACTCGCGCTGCTCTTTTTGTTGTTGTTGCCTCGCCATAACCGTTTTACGGGCCTCCGTCATGTGAAATGACGACGGAGAGAGTCAGTGGAGGGAGCGCAACCTCCTGCTCCCTTAAGTGCCCTCTCGACTGCTTCCCCCCGGCTAATCTATCCAGGCCTCAGTGTTTTTGTAGTCCACCCCTGTAGTATCCACTCAGCTGGGTAATACATCGGCCCCTCGAGGCAGGTTGACCAGCTGCAACACGCCTTCCTCCCTCTGCCTTTTAAGGTCGGCATGTCCGAAAGACTCGCTGATGGCAGAGACATTTACAGCTTTTGCCTCTGGTGAACGCGGTTATGAAGGGTTGGGGTGGGGTGGGCTATGGGAGGAAGGGTTAGGTCTCTTACATCATGCCTGTGTCTCCAAGTGCTCCCAGTTGCCTCGCTGGCCACAGTATATTTATTTGTGCAAGCACATCTCAGGCAAGTAACCAGAACTGTAATCGCATAACATACGCTGTAGAGGCTGCAGCTGGGTTTGTGGAGTCGTGACACCTTGGCTCCCCTGACTCTCAATCGTTCAGCGGGAAATGGCTGGTGTGATTGTTTAAAGTTGACTGTTGGGGGAGAAAGCTTTTTTTTGTCCAACAAGTCAGATTGCAGGTGTCTACTCTTTTATCCTATTGAAAGTAGTGACTTTGTTAGATGGCTTCGTTAATAAGGGGTCAGAAATGTGTCCTCTTTCAATTAGCACCTGTGTGGTTAAATAGGACTTATTTTCATCAGCCGTCTTCAAACCAAGTGCTTTTCACAGATAGTGGTGGAATTGGTGTCGTTTTAGACCTAATTTCGTTCACCCCTTTCTCTCTCACCCCTGCTTCTGCTTCCTCTCTTTCTCTCTCTCTTTCTTTCTTTCTGTCTCTCATTCTCCCAACATCACTCTATCATCTTCCTATCATGACATGACATGACTGTCTCTGCTGAGTCTGGAATGGACTGTTCCCCTCAGATAGGAATCCTGTTGAGATGAGAAGAAAGTGCTAGAGACCCCCCCCCCCCCCCTTCTCCGTCCATATCTTTTAACTCTGCGTCCCTTCCCTCTGTTGTCGGTAAAACTATCTGTAGACTTCTGACTCCTGTGCAACATATTTTGTTGCCAAGTTATAGTATTTCAAACCACAGGGCCTGTAAAATTCACTACTGTGGCGTTTGAAATAACATAGACCATCACAACAAAAGCCCATCCAATTTCTCCCTTTCTTTTTTCTTTGTGATCGGATGTGTGATACCCTTGCCACAAAGCAATTTGTATCAGTGGAAATAAATCACCCTGTGGTGAGTAAGGCAACTTTAATCCAAACAATGATTAGCCAGGCTCTGTGACGCCACACAAAAAGCACAGCCAGTCTTTCCACAGGATTTCCTGCAGGCTTGCCGCCATGTTTGATATGTTGTTGTCCATTAGGGACCTGCTGTGATTGACAGTATGGGTTATATAGGTGTCTGACTGTTCCACTATCTCACTGGAGCAAATAAAGGTTAGTTTCAGGGTCCTGCGTGACGCCTGTTGAGGAAATCAAGCGGATCTCACATCCGCCCGAAGCTTGATCATGCAGCCATGACTCATGTCCACCTTCGCTTGGGAGAATTGTCCGTTTTTATTGAGTGCTCCGACGGGGGGCTGTTGAGCGAGTTTTACAGGTGTCCATCCCCCAGCACTCTGGCAGGAAATAGCTTTCAGTGCAGATGCTCCACGCTGAGATGCCTCCTGTTAATGTCAGCTTCTACAAGGTCTGCAGGTACTAGTCAAGGATCCATTCTAATCCACGCTTCATGAGCTGCTTGGTGTCAAGTCAGTAGATTCAGCTCTTGGAACACACTGTGTTGATGTATTTATTAAACACATTATGGTTATTTTGACTGTTTTAATTTATTAATAGTCATATAAGTAGTATTGATAGTTATAGCAGCTGAAATTGTAATGGGTTTGGCCTGGTCTTTGGTGCATTTGCCAGAAGTGAGCCAGATTTGGGCCAGATCTACAGGCCGCTGCCACTGGATTGGTACTGTTGCATCAAACAGATGTTTCTAATACACAGAAGTGCACAGACTCGTTCTCTGCCTGCACAGATGATGATGCAGCACATCAGTTGAGGGGGAAGCTGAATTATAAAATCTGAGTTGGTGGTCTCCAGCTCATCACTTGGGGACCAGGCCCTACCGCCATGGATCCTGATGAAACATCCTCGAAAAGCACTACGTTTTAAGGGCTGCTAACACTAGCAGGTTGTTGTGCGGGTCTGGTGTTTTTTCTCCAAATTAGCATTAGCGTTAGCCTCAGTGTTGTGTAAGCATGCAATGGCGGGATCAGTTTGGGCACCACTGCATGTGCTCTTTGGCTCTTTCACGCTCGCTCCTGTTTCCCTCGCCCACATCTGCCTCTCTGTCTTTCTCTCTCCCTTCCTCCCTCTCTCTCTCTCTCTCTCTCTCTCTCTCTCTTTCTCTGTCAGGTGTATTTTGGGGAGAGCGTGTTTTCTGGGCTGCTGGTTGGTTCGGCATATACCCTGGATGCCCTCCACTCTTGTGCCTCCTGTTCTTTTGTTTAGTGGGAAAACAGGATGACATGCTCAGGGAACTAAGGGAGAGCAAAGGAAGGAGGGAGGGAGGGAGGGAGGGAGAGCAAGAAAGGGTGGTAAGACAGGAGAGGTAGAAGAAGGTGAATATGGCTGAGGGGGAGGTAGAGAGAGAGAGAGAGCGAGAGAGAGAGAGAGAGGAAGGAGAAAAGTCAGCAGAGGAGAGAAAAGAGTGATAAAGAGCAGGGGTGCAGAGAGAAGAGAGAGGAAAGATTGTGTGAGAGTGCAGAGAGTGGAGAAGAGAGAGTAGAGAGAGGGAAGGAGTGTGTGAGAGATAGAATGAGAGGAGAGAGAGAGAGAGAGAGAGAGCGAGAAAGAGAGAGCGGGCGAGCGGATGTGGGCTGTCTGTGTGAAGGCCGTGCCTGTGGGGCAGACTAACGCGGTGCAGAGCAAACGCGCTTAACAAGTAGAGGAGCAGCTGGGGCTGCCTCTGCCTTCCTCTCCTCTCCTCCTTTCCTACGCTGCCTCTTTCCTCCACTCCACTTCTCTCCTCTCCTCACCTCCCCTCCTCTCACCACCTCCCTCCCTCTCTCTTTCTTGCTCTCTCCCAGATTTATGTGCTGTGACGCCGCTTCATATTATTGACCTGGATTCATGGCTCTTCCCAGGCTGGACTCACTGTTAATGCGCCCTTTCCCCCAGCTTTATATTTATGACGGCTCGAGTCTGCTCTCTCCTTCTCCTTCTTTTCTTCCTTTCAACCTTTCTCTCTCTCTCTCTCTCTCTCTCTCTCTCTCTCTCATCTACACACACTTAGCCCCCTCCTATCGTTTTTTTATACTCTCTCTCTCTCTCTGTCTCTCTGGCTGTTTACTGCGAGTCTCTCCAGGTGTCTTCTGTGTGTGCTGTCAAGCCTGAGCCAATGGCCTGTGAGGGGGCGGACAGATCCACCTCTGCCATCATAACAGTAAAAAAAACAGGATGAAAAGATGAAACACAAATAAAGCCAACAGAGCTCAACAGTTGCCACAAACAGAAAAAAAACGATGTGTGTGTGTGTGTGTGTGTGTTTGTGTCTGTGTATCGGAATGGCTGAGTGTGTGTTTGCTCCCCCACCTGCCTTTGGTGGCAGTAATTATGTTTGTTTGCCATTTAGCAGTGAATGGGCCCATTCTGCACTCCTTGCTCTGTCTTGTGATGGCATGTCTCTAATTAAGATTGAATGCTGAAAAGCAGTGTTTGGGTGCAGCACCCCTCTCTCGTCAACACACCCAGCACCTGTTATGCATCCATCTCATCATTATGACTCCAATCCTCTAGTTAGCATGTCGGAGCCCTCACTCATAGCCACATTCTGTACCTTTGAGTGCAGACAGCACTTTGTTTTTGGATTACCTTCTAATGGAAGTGGGAGTCACTCTGTAATGCAAATGTTGTTTTCTGATTCTCTTGAACTCTATGTTCATAATGATGTGTTGACTCGTTTGAACACTGCATTTATTATTCATTCACATACATGTACTCATTAACACTGTTGCTAGTTACAAAAGATTGATCAGGTGGCTACCCTTGTGCAGACAACTTGTTTATACTGTCCAGCTCAATGCCTCGTTTGACTGGAGTCGCGCCTGCGATGCATGCCTCCGTAGATATGAGAAGACAGCTCTGGCCGATTGAAGCTAACACCCAATGTGGAATGCTTGCATTGCATTGGTTTGCAATACGCTATCGTGTGTCAAGTAGACCTCTAACCTGTGTGTGTGTGTGTGTGTGTGTGTGTATGTCTGTCTGAGTATATCTGTGTCTGGTAATGTGTGTCTGGGTGTGGTTTGTACATAAATGTGTGTGTTTGTGTGTGTGTGTGTGTGTGTGAGTAGACAGCTTTGCTTGATCACCATCTGCATGAACTCCCTGCCCATCCAGCTGCATCCTAGCACCATGATTCAGCTATTTCCATTTGTTTAAGCATCACCTGCAGCAGCTACCGCCACACTTTCTGTCAGCTTATCTCTCTCTCCATCTCTCTCTCTCTCTCTATCCCTCTCTCTCTCTCCCTCTCCTTCTAGCTCACATGCACATGTACTATGTTCATTGCTTCACTTCTTTATCTCTCTCCTTCTGTTTGCACTCCTACAGATAGTAGGAGGCTCTCTCTCTCTTTCTCTTTCACTCCGTGTCTATTTGTCTGTCTGTCTCTCCCTCCCACTACTCCCATTCATTTCAGACATAACTGAAGTGAACGTGGCCCTTTGTGCTGTGGAATTTTCTGAGTACTGACAGTTCTCGTATATACCTTCCTGAATTCCGCTGACCCCAGTGTAGAGCCCTCACCCAACCACTCACCAACCCGTCGCACATGCCGCGTTAATTTTCCTCCCATGATTGCAGACTCGATGGATCCTTGCACAGTTGGAGCAGCAGGAGTCCGGGCGGGCGCAGTCGTAATTTTCTCCGGGTTTCATCATACGTTCCCCCCCGCCGACTCCGCCCGCCACTGCCGATCTCTGAGAATCTGTAAATCTCCTGGATTTTATGGGTAAACATGGCAGCCATGCAGGGGGGGTGGCGCACACTTTGGTGCTCATTACGATTCATACAAAAAATATTTTGCCGCCATTAATTCTTATAGTCAATTAAGCGCATGGCGTAAATCACGTTTGCAGTGCTGGTTGCCACCGGGTTGCATGTGTTTCACATGTTCAATTGCATGAAGAGCAAAGCATCCAACGTGGGTGTTCAAGTCATCAGTTTATTTTCCTCGATGGAGGGTTTTCCCATTATCGTATATTGTTTTTCTTTCCACTTCCATAAGTTGATTTAGGAAGACTCAGTTCAACGCCTTAGGCCACATTTTACTGAAATAATAAAGTTTAGCATCTGGGGGCCTTCAAATTCTCACAGCACAAATGCCCTTGGGACTCAAGCCTTTAATCTGATTCTGTGTTCAAGCTCAAATCGATACATCTCCAAAAAAATCCAGCGTACCTCTTTCTAGCTCAGCATAGAGGATTCCTAGGCTGTGATGTTACTTTGGGAAACTTAAGCTTTTAATGCCTGCTAAAGCTAAGGGACTCCACATGACTATTCATGAAGCTGAATTTGTGCATTTTCTCCCACCCATTTTCTCCCACCCTCCAAGAACGAGAGTTTTCCATCAGACAGACTCTGGGGTTGTACTGGCTTGTGCTTTTGGGGCCACAGGGAAAGGAAGGAAATGCTCTCCTGTTTTTTACTCTTTCAATGTGGCTTTCAATGAGAGCCCCCTCTAGAGAGGGAGGGAGGAGAAGAGGAGAGGAGAGAGGGGGGAAGCTGGCTTGAAATGAAATGACATGCACATCTCTCCCAGGCTCCTCTGTCCTCTCTCTTTTATCTTTCTTTGCTTCTCTTTACATGATAAAGTAATGTTCAATGGCCCTCAGTAGGAGGGCCACTCCATTATAGACAGAATACCAGCTGAGATCAGTTTCATTGGGTTTTTTTTAATGAGATTACATTATGTGCTTACATAATTGCAAAAGGGTTCCCCAATGTTTATGATATCAGATTAGTAAACAGAGAGTGCCTTTGAAACATTGGATGAATGGTTTCTGATAATGGGCATAGATATTACATAAAAGATCAGCCATTTCTTTCTACAACAGTTGATAACTGTTTTGCAATTATGTAAGCACATAATGTAATCTGAAAACTGCTGCCCTGATTTAAAAAAACAATGCAACTGATCTCAGCTGGTATTCTGTCTACAATGGAGTGGAATGGAAATTTCTAAGTGACCCCAATCTTTTGACCGGTAGTATATATACATATATATGAGACAGAAAAACAGTGAGAGGTTGAGAGAAACAAACAAATAGAGACAGCATGATATGGAAGCTGTAAACTAATTTGCTCCTCTGGGGCTCTCTGCCTCTGTGAGGTAAACCAAGAGAGACGAGTGTGTGTTCGACCTGCGTCTACGCCTGTTTCTGTGCTTGCTCAAGTGCAGCCGTTCTGTACGTATGCGAGCTCCAACTCGCTGCTCCATTTAACGTCATAACCCACAGCAGCCGTGACAGGAGGCCCGTGCATGCGTCTAGACGAGCTGAACTGGACGAAAGCAGACTTTTCCAGAGCCTTCCGCCAGGGCTCACCCCAGGAGAACTGTGGACTGTCAATGCACTCACAGAGCTGGGGCACCGGCGGATGGAGGGGTTGTAAAGTGCTGCTGCAGGGATCACTTGGCCTGTCAGCTAAAGTGACTGATATCAAGTGAATAGGGCATAAGTGTAATGGAGCAGGCCATAGTATACGCTAGGCTACTGGAGTTATTCATACTTAGTTGTATTTATTTCTTTATAGCAAACATAAAGAATAACATGAGTATAATTCTTCTTCTCACAGCAAATAGCTAACACGGTGTTTAAAACAAGCAATGTTAGATCATTCATAAGCACACAAAAATAGACTCTCCTCATCATCCACTGTTGAGCCGTGTTAGGAATGACGTATTTTATTGATGTCACAGTGTTGTACAGTAGGTGATTGGGATGTTGCTTGTGTGGGTTGACGGCATGCCTGTGTAGTGGCAGCGACAAAAAAACAAGCAGAGAATTTGTGAAAAAAAAAAACTACCAAACCCAAAGACAGAGATGCTATCTCAGGCTCCTCCCACTGATGACATACATAACAGATGCTCCAGGCCAAATTAGAGCACATACACGCTCACCGTACTCTGAAGCACAAAAATGGAGAGAGAGAGAGAAATGAAAAAAGAAAGGAAAAAACATTGTTTCGGAAAAAAGGAATGAAGCTAGCAATCTCCATGCTAATCACCAACACCGAGACTCCGGAGGCACTGGCAGACGAGGCGTCTCGGCAAGGCAGGAGGAAGTAAGAGGTGGCTCATGAAATTCTATTCCATCTCAAGTGCGGGAAAATTTGGCCCACCATAGATATTCATCCACTGCTGTTGTTTTGAGCGAATGTGACTGCATGACTCACGCCACAGAATCCCCATTCTAATGAGGATCGGTGAAAGGCCATGCAGGATTTATTTTATTTTATCTAATCTTATTTTTTGTATTCTTTGGTTTTTTATGAGGATGAAATGTAGGTCACTGTGTCCCATGCTCTCAAGTTTGGTTATTCTCTTTGAGACTGTAGTAGAATCTCTGCATCTTAGCTCCTGAGTGCAAAGTTGGCCTTGTTTTTCCTTCCACGTCCTTCCTTCCACATGACTGTACCCATGAATCAATAGGCCACTGTTCCCATACCTGACAAGTTTAGAGGACACACAACAATCAGCATTAGCCATTTCTTAACCCTCATAGCCTCATATTAGCGGACACCTTTGATGCGCACACTTTTACTCCGTAATTGCACATTGCACAGAATTGGCCAAGAGCAGTAGTCTACTTAGCAGGTGCTGATGGACCGTTCACATCCATTAGTGCTGAAACATTGTCCCCTTTTCCACATTAAAGGGAGTTTTTGAAGCCTTTCGGAGTGGGCATCCATTGCTCGCCGATTTGACTTATATGTTCAGGAAAATCGCCTCCTCATAAAATCTCATTTAAGCTTGGCAGCGGTTGAGGGGATGTTCTTTCTGAAACATAGAAACATAAAAAAAGGATAAAAGAAGAGAAGAAGAAGTGACTAAGGTTCTGTAAATTGATATTTTTATCCTCCCTCCTGTAACTAACTTAGTGATTAGCAGTCCATCTTAAAAACACCCACTCCAACTTCTTTTTCCCACAGCTAGACGGAAGTCATCATTTTTTGCCACTTAATGCCCTCCTGCTTGGCTTGCACTTAAGTAGCAGTCAAAGTGATCTTGTGGCAACCTCGTCTATCCCACCTCTCCATTCCTGAGAGCATTCTTAAGGGCTAATCATGTCTTCTCTCATTCATTTCATAATTTCTTTTTTTTTTTCAACCTCCCCTAAAAGAAAAAAAAAACACAAACATTTCTGGTCTGCTGAGCTCCAGACCTCAGTGTTCCTGTCACAAACGCTGCTGCCATATGGCCACTTACTGATAAGGCCCCCATGCAAATGAAGTCATTGCGCTATCGCCGGGCGTTCAGGGAAATGGCATCGGCATCGATGGCGGCGTTGTTGTCACATGCTCACTCGCCGAGCTAAGAAATCCAATTTGAAATGTGGAGCGTCAGGCTGCCTCAGGTTAGCATCTCTCACCCGGGCAATGGACAAAGAACAAGCCTCGAGAAAAAAGAAAGGAAGGAAGGAAGAGAGAAAGGAAGGAAGAGAGGAAGGAAGGAAGAGAGAAAGGAAGGAAGGAAGGAAAGAAGGAAAGAAGGAAGGAAGAGAGAAAGAAAGGAAGGAAGGAAGGAAGGAAGAGAGAAAGGAAGGAAAGAAGGAAGAGAGGGAAAGAAGGAAGGGGGAGGCGGTAGGGTGCGATGGGGAGAGGAGCAGCACAGCCATTGCTAGGTGAAATAATCAATAGCACGTGTCCACATGAAGTGTGCAGCTCACCCCTCCTGTAACCCTGCTATCCCCGCAGAGAGAGAGAGAAAGGGAAAGAGAGTGATGATTCATTGTTAACTGTTGCTGGAGGTTGCTGTCGATGCTTCATGACTTGCTGCACGCATACAGTATTCACAAATGATTATTTTCCGATGGCTATTCGATATGACGAAAGGGTCTGTCATGCACGCATTCAGCACGCGCTCTCGTCTGTCTGTGTGGCGTCCCCTCCGGTATCCACAGAAAGCCGGCTTGTGTTCATCCCAGAGCGGCTCTCATCGTCGCATGCCTTCCTATTGTGTTGTGTCCTTTCCTCATCAACAATTAAAATCCCAAGCACGCCTTTGATTTCCATAATGATGGTTGTAATGACGAGGAGCATCTATTATTTAGTTTACCCCCCCCCCCCATCCCCATTCCCCTCCCCCTTCATCCCTCCATCCCTCTCTCTTTTTTAATTCAGAAAACATGCACACAGAGCTGCATCACTGACGCGTACACATGGAACAGAATTTCATGCCTAGACTGATCTAGTCAGGATTTTTCCCCCCTTTCATCTCAGCTTGTGTTTTTTCTTTTCTTTTTCGTAATCAGACAGGCCAGGGCATAGTTCTGGATTCTGCCTAGTGATGCAACCATAATTGTGTGTGTGTGTGTGTGTGTGTGTGTGTGTGTGTGTTTGTGTGTGTGTGTAAAGTACAGATTTTATTTTGTTGTTGTAGTGTTTAGGCTTTCAGTTTGATTTTGTATCTCAGTGTCCCAACCCTCTCACTCTCAATGATGGCAGAATAGTAAACAGGTAAACCAAATCACCAAGCCTGCCAGCTGCAATCTTCCCCCGCTGAGAGACAGAACGAGGCAGACGGGGAGGAGGGAATGTGAGAGAGTGAGAAGAAAAACAGAGCAAACAAGCGAAGATGAGAGAGAGAGAGAGAGATGAGAGAGAGAGAGAGAGAGAGAGAGAGAGAGAGAGAGAGACACCTGTCAGACACATGGATGTATATTACACAAAACTCTTTAGGCCTACTTCCGGTCAATTTAATGCAAGCTTCTCGCAAGGAGCTACTCAGTTGAATTGGATGCCCCGGGCGACTCGTGACTAACTGAAATATTATCAGAAGGAAACTACTGTAGCATCGCAACCCTATTTACTGCATGGAGAACAACCCAACAAAGGCACGTTAACACACACACTGTTTCTCAGAAATAAGGCATTTTCCAGGGTGCTGCAGTAGCCTTCAACAAAACATCCACAGAAGAAAAAAATGTGCTTATAAAGGAAGAGGACTCAATAGGGATGTAACAATGTGAATCCACTAAAGATCGATACACGCATGTAAAGATTACAACCGGTGAGAAAAAAATGAAGCTCGATGCTACTTGTCCAAGAAAATAAATTTAGAATAATAACTTCAGCGCTTTCATTGAAGAGCTATGTGCAACTTTAGCGCAGCCACAGCCTCTCCTTGCCCTCTCTCTCAACAGACACGCAACTCCTCAGCTTGTGCATGTAATCCAAACATTCACAATCCTGCAAGCAAGTACTGTTGTTGCTAAATTGCTATTAAACCTGGTTAGCATTATTAGCATGCTGCACAAATTTGTTCAAAACTGTTGCATTGAAGTTGACTGCTAAGTTGTTATTAGTAAAGTATGTAAAGTATTTTCCCAGACTCAAAAGGGCCTGTCCCAAGGAGAAAAAAATATCACTTTGAAACTTAAATACACATGGGGTAACTGAAACAGCCCTGCCAGTAGACTATGATGAGCTAGCAAATTAGGCTTCTTTGTTTTACAGTGCCTATAAAAAGTATTCAGCCCCATGCTAAAGTTGACTTAAAAGAG